>NW_027464768.1:0-325434 GCF_043290135.1 Rhipicephalus microplus | reverse complement strand
AGTTCACGTGCTACGTGACGCCAAACATGTGCAATAAAGAGTGTTTTCACATCGTAGCTTGGCTTATAGATGGCGCTGACTGTCACTCCTACTTCTGATATGTGGGGTTTAACGTCCCAAAACCACTATATGATTATGAGAGACGCCGTAGTGGAGGGCTCTGGAAATTTAGACTTCGTGGGGTTCTTTAACCTGCACCCAATTCTGAGCACACGGGCCTACAACATTTCCGCCTCCATCGGAAATGCAGCCACCGCAGCCGGGATTCGAACCCGCGCCCTGCGGGTCAGCAGCCGAGTACCTTAGCCACTAGACCACCGCGGCGGGGCAAGGTCACTCCTAGTTCTCAATTCACATATAAACCCAAAATAAGTGGTTGGAAGGAAGGCCGCTGTGGTAGGTCAGTGGTTAGAGCTTCGAATCGGTTATTCGAAGGTCGTAGTTTCGATTCCTGCTCACGGCTGGTTATTTTTTTCATCCACTCTTCTTTCTTCTCGTTTACATTCAATTGGGTCTAATAACTTCCCCTGTACATTCCTAGGGTTTACTGTCTGTTAGATCTCTCTAATATTGTGTTAAAACACGGAAGGATGAGCCTTTAGGTAAACACTTCTTTCCCTTATTCCATTGAACAAGCCTCTCTTACTGGCAGACTTGGTGTAATTAGGTTGTATACGCGGGACTATTATCAGCTGCCCGCTCATAATAAGTTCACGTGCTACGTGACGCCAAACATGCGCATGAAAGCGTGTTTTCCAACTCGTCACTTGGCTTACAGATGGTGCTGACTGTCACTCCTATTTCTAAATTCACTTATAAACCCAAAATAAGTGAATGGTGGGAAGGCCGCTGTGGTAGCTCAGTGGTTAGTGCATCGAACGCGTTATTCGAAGGTAGTAGGTTCGATTCCTGCTCACGGCTGGGAATCTTTTTATCCACTTTCCTTTCTTCTTATTTACATTCCATTGGGTCTAATAACTACCTTGTACTTTCCTTGGCTTTACTGTTTGTTAGATATCATTAATATTGTGTTGAAACACGGAAAAACGAGCCCTTAGGTATACACTTCTTTCCTTTATTTCATTAAAAGAGGGTCTCGTACTGGCAGACTTTGTGTCATTAGGTTGTATACGAGGGACTGTTAATCAGCTGTCCGCTCATAATAAGTTCTTGAACTACGTGACGCCAAACATGCGCATAAAAGAGTGTTTTAACACTCGTCACTTGGCCTATAGATAGCGCTGACTGTCACTCTTACTTCTAAATTCACATATAAACCCAAAATAAGTGAATGGTGGGAAGGCCGCTGTGGTAGCTCAGTGGTTAGAGCATAGAACGCGTTATTCGAAGGTCGTAGGTTCGATTCCTGCTCACGGCTGGTTGTTTTTTTATCCACTTTCCTTTCTTCTTATTTACATTCTATTGGGCCTAATAACGACCCTGTACATTCTTTGGCCTTACTGTCTGTTATATCTCATTAATATTGTGTTAAAACACGGAAAAACGAGCCCTTAGGTATACACTTCTTTCCTTTATTTCATTAAACGAGGGTCTCGTACTGGCAGACTTGGTGTCATTAGGTTGTATACGAGGGACTGTTAATCAGCTGTCCGCTCATAATAAGTTCTTGAACTACGTGACGCCAAACATGCGCATAAAAGAGTGTTTTAACACTCGTCACTTGGCCTATAGATAGCGCTGACTGTCACTTCTACTTCTAAATTCACATATAAACCCAAAATGGGTGGAAGGAGGGAAGGCCGCTGTGGTAGCTCAGTGGTTAGAGCATCGAACGCGTTATTCGAAGGTCGTAGATTCGATCCCTGCTCACGGCTGGTTATCTTTTCATCCACTTTTCTTTCTTCCTATTTACATTCAATTGGGTGTAATAACTTCCCCTGTAAATTCCTTGGCTCTACTGTCTCTTAGATCTCTCCAAAATTGTGTGAAAACACGGAAAAACGAGCCCTAGGTATACACTTTTTGGACTTATTTCATTAAACGAGGGTCTCGTACTGGCAAACTTGGTGTAATTAGGTTGTATACGAGGGACTATTAATTAGCTGCCCGCTCATAATAAGTTCACGTGCTACGTGACGCCAAACATGCGCAATAAAGAGTTTTTTCGCATCGTAGCTTGGCTTATGGATGGCGCTGACTGTCATTGCTACTTCCGATATGTGGGGTTTAACATCCCAAAACCACTATATGATTATGAGAGACGCCGAAGTGGAGGGCTCTGGAAATTTAGACTACGTGGGGTTCTTTAACGTGCACCCAATTCTGAGCACAAGGCCTACAACACTTCCGCCTCCATCGGAAATGCAGCCGCCGCAGCCGGGATTTGAACCCGCGCCCGGCGGGTCAGCAGCCGAGTACCTTAGCCACTAGACTACCGCGGCGGGACAATGTCACTCCTACTTCTAAATTCACATATAAACCCAAAATAAGTGGTTGAAGGGAAGACCACTGTATTAGCTCAGTGGTCAGAGCTTCGAACGCGTTATTCGAAGGTTGTAGGTTCGATTCCTACTCACGGCTGGTTATTTTTTGCATCCACTTTTCTTTCTTCTTGTTTACATTTAATTGGGTCTAATAACTTCCCCTGTACATTCCTTGACTTTACTGTCTGTTAGTTCTCTCTAATATTGTGTTAAAACACGAAAGAACGAGCCCTTAGGTATACACTTCTTTCCCTTATTTCATTTACCGTGAGTCTTGTACTGGCAGACTTGGTGTAATTAGATTCTATACGAGGGACTATTAATCAGCTGCCCGCTCATAATGAGTTCACGTGCTACGTGACGCCAAACATGCGCATAAAAGTGTGTTTTCAAACTCGTCGCTTGGCTTACAGATGGCGCTGACTGTCACTCCTATTTCTAAATTCACATATTAACCCAAGATAAGTGAATGGAGGAAAGGCCGCTGTGGTAGCTCAGTGGTTAGAGCATCGAACACGTTATTTGAAGGTCGGTGGTTCGATTCCTGCACACGGCTGCTTATTTTCCATCCATTTTTCTTTCTTCTTATTTACATTCAATTGGGTCTAATAACTTCCCCTGTACATTCCTTAGGTTCACTGTCTCTTAGATCTCTGTAATATTGTGTTAAAACACAAAAAACGAGCCCTAGGTATACACTTCTTTCCCTTATTTCATCAAACGAGGGTCTCGTACTGGCAGACTTGGTGTAATTAGGTTGTATACGAGAGACTATTAATCAGCTGCAAGCTCATAATAAGTTCACGTGCTACGTGTCGCCAAACATGCGCATAAAAGAGTGTTTTCACACTCGTCGCTTGGCTTATAGATGTCACTGACTGTCACTCCTATTCTAAATTCACATATAAACCCAAAATAAGTGAATGGTGGGAAGGCTGCTGTGGTAGCTCAGTGGTTAGAGCATCGAACGTGTTATTCGAAGGTCGTAGGTTTGATTCCTGCTCACCGCTGGTTATTTTTTTATCCACTTTTTTTCTTCTTATTTACATTTATTTGGGCCTAATAACTACCCTGTACATTCCTTGGCTTTACTGTCTGTTAGATCTCATTATTATTGTGTTAAAACACGGAAAAACGAGCCCTTAGGTATACACTTCTTTCCTTTATTTCATTAAACGAGGGTCTCATACTGGCAGACTTGGTGCCATTAGGTTGCATACGAGGGACTGTTAATCAGCTGCCCGCTCATAATAAGTTCTTGAACTACGTTACGCCAAACATGCGCATAAAAGAGTGTTTTAACACTCGTCACTTGGCCTATAGATAGCGCTGACTGTCATTCCTACTTATAAATTCACATATAAACCCAAAATAGGTGAAAGGAGGGAAGGCCGCTGTGGTAGCTCAGTGGTTAGAGCATCGAACGCGTTATTCGAAGGTCGTAGGTTCGATCCCTGCTCACGGCTGGTTAATTTTTCATCCACTTTTCTTTCTTCCTATTTACATTCAGTTGGGTGTAATAACTTTCCCTGTAAATTCCTTGGCTTTACTGTCTCTTAGATCTCTCTAATATTGTGTGAAAACACGGAAAAATGAGCCCTAGGTATACACTTTTTTCCCTATCTTCATTAAACGAGGGTCTTGTACTGGCAGGCTTGGTGTATTTAGGTTGTATACGAGGGACTATTAATTAGCTGCCCGCTCATAATAAGTTCACGTGCTACGTGACGCCAAACATGCGCAATAAAGAGTGTTTTCACATCGTAGCTTGGCTTATAGATGGCACTGACTGTCACTCCTACTTCTGATATGTGAGGTTTAACGTCCCAAAACCACTATATGATTATGAGAGACGCCGTAGAGGAGGGCTCTGAAAATTTAGACTTCGTGGGGTTCTTTAAACTGCACCCAATTCTGAGCACACGGGCCTACAACATTTCCGCCTCCATCGGAAATGCAGCCACTACAGCTGGGATTTGAACCCGCGCCCTGCGGGTCAGCAGCCGAGTACCTTAGCCACTAGACCACCGCGGCGGGGCATTGTCACTCCTGCTTCTAAATTCACATATAAACCCAAAATAAGTGGTTGGAGGGAAGGCCGCTGTGGTAGGTCAGTGGTTAGAGCGTCAAACGCGTTATTCGAAGGTCGTAGTTTCGACTCCTGCTCACGGCTGGTTATTTTTTTCATCCACTTTTCTTTCTTCTTGTTTACATTCAATTGGGTCTAATAGCTTCCCCTGTACATTCCTAGGGTTTACTGTCTGTTAGATCTCTCTAATATTGTGTTAAAGCACGGAAGAACGAGCCCTTAAGTGAACACTTCTTTCTCTTATTCCATTGAACGAGGGTCTCGTACTGGCAGACTTGGTGTAATTAGGTTGTATACGCGGGACTATTAATCAGCTGCCCGCTCATAATAAGTTCACGTGCTACGTGACGCCAAACATGCGCATAAAAGAGTGTTTTCACACTCGTCGCTTGGCCTATAGATGGCGCTGACTGTTACTCCTACGTCTAAATTCACATATAAACCCAAAATAAGTGAATGGAGGGAAGGCCGCTGTGATAGCTAAGTCGTTAGAGCATCGAACGCGTTATTCGAAGGTCGTAGGTTCGATTCCTGCTCACGGCTGGTTATTTTTTCATCCACATTTATTTCTTCTTATTTACATTCAATTGGGTCTAATAACTTCCCCTGTACAATCGTTGGCTTTACTGTCTGTTAGATCTTATTAATATTGTGTTGAAACACGAAAAAACGAGCCCTTGGGTATACACTTCTTTCCCCTATTTCATTTAACGAGAGTCTCGTACTGGCAGACTTGGTGTCAATAGGTTGTACACGAGGGTCTAATAATCAGCTGCCCGCTCATAATAACTTCACGTGCTACGTGACGCAAAACATGCGCATAAAAGAGTGCTTTAACACTCGTCGCTTGGCTTATAGATGGCGCTGACTGTCACTCCTAATTCTAAATTCACATATAAACCCAAAATAGGTGGATGGAGGAAGGGCCGCTGTGGTAGTTCAGTGGGTAGAGCATCGAACGCGTTATTCGAAGGTCGTAGGTTAGATTCCTGCTCACGGCTGGTTATTTTTTCATCCACTTTTCTTTCTTGCTATTTACATTCAATTCGGTCTGATAACTTCCCCAGTACATTCCTTGGCTTTACTGTCTTTTAGATCTCATTATAATTGTATTAAAACACGGAAAAACGAGCCCATAGGTACACACTTCTCTCCCTTATTTCATTAAACAAAGGTCTCGTACTGACAGTTTTGGTGTCATTAGGTTGTATTACGAGTGACTATTAATCAGCTGCCCGCTCATAATAAGTTCACGTGCTACGTGATGCCAAACATGCGCATAAAAGAGTGTTTAACAACCGTCGCTTGGCTTATAGATAGCGCTGACTGTCACTCCTACTTCTAAATTCACATATAAACCCAAAATAGGTGGATGGAGGGAAGGCTGCTGTGGTAGCTCAGTGGATAGAGCATCGAACGCGTTATTCGAAGGTCGTAGGTTCGATTCCTGCTCACGGCTGGTTATTGTTTCATCCACTTTTCTTTCTTCCTATTTACATTCAATTTGGTCTAATAACTACCCTGTACATTCCTTGGCTTCACTGTCTGTTAGATCTCATTTATATTGTGTTAAAACACGGAAAAACGAGCCCTTAGGTATACATTCTTTCCTTTATTTCATTAAAAGAGGGTCTCGTACTGGAAGACTTGGTGTCATTAGGTTGTATACGAGGGACTGTTAATCAGCTGCCCGTTCAAAATAAGTTCTTGAACTACGTGATGCCAAACATGCGCATAAAAGAGTGTTTTAACACTCGTCGCTTGGCTTATAGATAGCGCTGACTGTCACTCCTACATCTAAATTCACATATAAACCCAAAATCGGTGGATGGAGGGAAGGCCGCTGTGGTAGCTCAGTGGATGGAGCATCGAACGCGTTATTCGAAGGTCGTAGGTTCGATTACTGCTCACGGCTGGTTATTTTTTCATCCAATTTTCTTTCTTCCTATTTACATTCAATTGGGTGTAATAACTTCCCCTGTACATTCCTTGACTTTACTGTCTGTTAGATCTCTCTAATATTGTGTGAAAACACGGAAAAACGAGCCCTAGGTATACACTTTTTTCCCTTATTTCATTAAACGAGGGTCTCGTACTGGCAGACTTGGTGTATTAAAGTTGTATACGAGGGACTATTAATTAGCTGCCCGCTCATAATAAGTTCACGTGCTACGTGACGCCAAACATGCGCAATAAAGAGTGTTTTCACATCGTAGCTTGGCTTATAGATGGCGCTGACTGTCACTCCTACTTCTGATACGTGAGGTTTAACGTCCCAAAACCACTATATGATTATGAGAGACGCCGTAGTGGAGGGCTCTGGAAATTTAGACTTCGTGGGGTTCTTTAACCTGCACCCAATTCTGAGCACACGGGCCTACAACATTTCCGCCTCCATCGGAAATGCAGCCACCACAGCTGGGATTCAAACCCGCGCCCTGCGGGTCAGCAGCCGAGTACCTTAGCCACTAGACCACCGCGGCGGGGCATTGTCACTCCTGCTTCTAAATTCACATATAAACCCAAAATAAGTGGTTGGAGGGAAGGCCGCTGTGGTAGGTCAGTGGTTAGAGCGTCAAACGCGTTATTCGAAGGTCGTAGTTTCGATTCCTGATCACGGCTGGTTATTTTTTTATCCACTTTTCTTTCTTCTTGTTTACATTCAATTGGGTCTAATAGCTTCCCCTGTACATTCCTAGGGTATACTGTCTGTTAGATCCCTCTAATATTGTGTTAAAGCACGGAAGAACGAGCCCTTAAGTAAACACTTCTTTCCCTTATTCCATTGAACGAGGTTCTCGTACTGGCAGACTTGGTGTAATTAGGTTGTATACGCGGGACTATTAATCAGCTGCCCGCTCATAATAAGTTCACGTGCTACGTGACGCCAAACATGCGCATAAAAGCGTGTTTTCAAACTCGTCGCTTGGCTTACAGATGGCACTGACTGTCACTCTTTTTTCTAAATTCACATATTAACCCAAAATAAGTGGATGGAGGGAAGGCCGCTGTGGTAGCTCAGTGGTTAGAGCATCGAACGCGTTATTCGAAGGTCGGTGGTTAGATTCCTGCTCACGGCTGCTTATTTTTCCATTCGCTTTTCTTTTTCTTATTTACATTCAATTGGGTCTAAGAACTTCCCCTCTACAATGCTTGGCGTTACTGTCTGTTAGATCTCTCTAATATTGTGTTAAAACGCAAAAAAACGAGCCCTAGGTATACACTTCTTTCCCTTATTTCATTAAACGTCGGTCTCGTACTGACAGACTTGGTGTCATTAGGTTGTATACGAGTAACTATTAATCAGCTGCCCGCTCATAATAAGTTCACGTGCTACGTGACGCCAAATATGCGCATAAAAGAGTGTTTTCGCACTCGTCGCCTGGCTCATAGATGGCACTGACTGTCACTCCTACTTCTAAATTCACATATAAACCCAAAATAAGTGAATGGTGGGAAGGCCGCTGTGGTAGCTCAGTGGTTAGAGCATCGAACGCGTTATTTAAAGGTCGCAGGTTCGATTCCTGCTCACGGCTGGGAATTTTTTTATCCAATTTCCTTTCTTCTTATTTACACTCCATTAGGTCTAATAACTACCCTGTACATTCCTTGGCTTTACTGTTTGTTAGATCTCATTAATATTGTGTTAAAACACGGAAAAACGAGCCCTCAGGTATACACTTCTTTCCTTTATTTCATTAAACGAGGGTCTCGTACTGGCAGACTTGGCGTCATTAGGTTGTATACGAGGGACTGTTAATCAGCTGCCCGCTCATAATAAGTTTACGTGCTACGTGACGCCAAACATGCGCATAAAAGAGTGTTTTAACACTCGTCGCTTGGCTTATAGATAGCGCTGACTGTCACTCCGACTTCTAAATTCTTATATAAACCCAAAATAAGTGGATGAAGGAAGGGCCGCTGTGGTAGCTCAGTGGGTAGAGCATCGAACGCGTTATTCGAAGGTCGTAGGTTAGATTCCTGCTCTCGGCTGGTTATTTTTTCATCCACTTTTCTCTCTTGCTATTTACATTCAATTGGGTCTAATAACTTCCCCAGTACATTCCTTGGCTTTACTGTCTTTTAGATCTCAATATAATTGTAATAAAACACGGAAAAACGAGCCCATGGTATACACTTCTTTCCCTTATTTCATTAAACGAGGGTCTCGTACTGACAGACTTGGTGTCATTAGGTTGTATATGAGAGACTATTAATCAGCTGCCCGCTCATAATAAGTTCACGTGCTACGTGACGCCAAATATGCGCATAAAAGAGTGTTTTCGCACTCGTCGCCTGCTTATAGATGGCACTGACTGTCACTCCTACTTCTAAATTCACATATAAACCCAAAATAGGTGAAAGGTGGGAACGCCGCTGTAATAGCTCAGTGGATAGAGCACCGAACGCGTTATTCGAAGGTCGTAGGTTCGATTCCTGCTCACGGCTGGTTATTTTTTCATCCACTTTTCTTTCTATTTACATTCAATTGGGTGTAATAACTTCCCCTGTACATTCCTTGACTTTACTGTCTGTTAGATCTCTCTAATATTGTGTGAAAACACGGAAAAACGAGCCCTAGGTATACACTTTTTTGACTTATTTCATTAAACGAGGGTCTCGTACTGGCAGACTTGGTGTAATTAGGTTGTATACGAGGGACTATTATTTAGCTGCCCGCTCATAATAAGTTCACGTGCTACGTGACGCCAAACATGCGCAATAAAGAGTTTTTTCGCATCGTAGCTTGGCTTATAGATGGCGCTGACTGTCACTCCTACTTCTGATATGTGGGGTTTAACGTCCCAAAACCACTATATGATTATGAGAGACGCCGTAGTGGAGGGCTCTGGAAATTTAGACTACGTGGGGTTCTTTAACGTGCACCCAATTCTGAGCACACGGGCCTACAACACTTCCGCCTCCATCGGAAATGCAGCCGCCGCAGCCGGGATTCGAACCCGCGCCCTGCGGGTCAGCAGCCGAGTACCTTAGCCACTAGACTACCGCGGCGGGTCAATGTCACTCCTACTTCTAAATTCACATATAAACCCAAAATAAGTGGTTGGAGGGAAGGCCACTGTGGTAGCTCAGTGGTCAGAGCTTCGAACGCGTTATTCGAAGGTTGTAGGTTCGATTCCTGCTCACGGCTGGTTATTTTTTTATCCACTTTTTTTTCTTCTTATTTACATTCAATTGGGCCTAATAACTACCCTGTACATTCCTTGGCTTTACTGTCTGTTAGATCTCATTAATATTGTGTTAAAACACGGAAAAACGAGCCCTTAGGTATACACTTCTTTCCTTTATTTCATTAAACAAGGGTCTCGTACTGGCAGACTTGGTGTAATTAGGTTGTATACCAGGGACTATTATTAGCTGCCCGCTCATAATAAGTTCACGTGCTACGTTACGCCAAATATGCGCAATAAAGAGTGTTTTCACATCGTAGCTTGGCTTATAGATGGCGCTGACTGTCACTCCTACTTCTGATATGTGGGGTTTAACGTCCCAAAACCACTATATGATTATGAGAGACGCTTTACTGGAGGGCTCTGGAAATTTAGACTTCGTGGGGTTCTTTAACGTGCACCCAATTCTGAGCACACGGGCCTAAAACATTTCCGGCTCCATCGGAAATGCAGCCGCCACAGCCGGGATTCGAACCCACGCCCTGTGGGTCAGCAGCCGAGTACCTTAGCCACTAGACCACTGCGGCGGGGCAATGTCACTCCTACTTCTAAATTCACATATAAACCCAAAATAAGTGGTTGGAGGGAAGGCCGATGTGGTAGCTAAGTGGTTAGAGCTTCGAACGCGTTATTCGAAGCTCGTAGGTTCGATTCCTGCTCACGGCTGGTTATTTTTTTAAACCACTTTTCTTTCTTTCTGTTTACATTCAATTGGCTCTAATAACTTCCCCTCTACATTCCTTGGCTTTACTGTCTGTTAGATCTCTCTAATATTGTGTTAAAACACGGAAGAACGAGCCCTTAGGTAAAGACTTCTTTCCCTTATTTTATTAAACGAGGGTCTCGTACTGGCAGACTTGGTGTAATTAGGTTGTATACAAGGACTACTAATCAGCTGCCCGCTCATAATAAGTTCACGTGCTACGTGACGCCAAACATGCGCACAAATGTGTGTTTTCAAACTCGTCGCTTTGCTTTCAGATGGCGCTGACTGTCACTCCTATTTCTAAATTCACATATTAACCCAAAATAAGTGGATGGAGGGAAGGCCGCTGTGGTAGCTCAGTGGTTAGAGTATCGAACGCGTTATTCGATGGTCGGTGGTTTGATTCCTGCTCACGGCTGCTTATTTTTCCATCCACTTTTCTTTCTCCTTATTTACATTCAATTGGGTGTAAAACTTCCCCTGTACAATCCTTGGCTTTACTGTCTGTTAGATCTCATTATTATTTTGTTAAAACACGAAAAAACGAGCCCTTATGTATACACTTCTTCCCTTTATTTCATTAAACGAGGGTCTTGTACTGGCAGACTTGGTGTCATTAGGTTGTATACGAGGGACTGTTAATCAGCTGCCCGCTCATAATAAGTTCACGTGCTACGTGACGCCAAACATGCGTATAAAAGAGTGTTTTAACACTCGTCGCTTGGCTTAAAGATAGCGCTGACTGTCACTCCTACTTCTAAATTCACATATAAACCCAAAATAGGTGGATGGAGGGCAGGCCACTGTGGTAGCTCAGTGGTTAGAGCATCGAACGCGTTATTCGAAGGTCGTAGGTTCGATTCCTGCTCACGGCTGCTTATTTTTTCATCCACTTTTCTTTCTTCCTATTTACATTCAATTGGGTGTAATAACTTCCCCTGTAAATTCCTTGGCTTTACTGTCTGTTAGATCTCTCTAATATTGTGTGAAAACACGGAAAAACGAGCCTTAGGTATACACTTTTCTCCCTTATTTTATTAAACGAGGGTCTCGTACTGGCAGACTTGGTGTAATTAGGTTGTATACGGGGGACTATGAATTAGCTGCCCGCTCATAATAAGTTCACGTGCTACGTTACGCCAAACATGCGCAATAAAGAGTGTTTTCACATCGCAGCTTGGCTTATAGATGGCGCTGACTGTCACTCCTACTTCTGATATGTGGGTTTTGACGTCCCAAAACCACTATATGAATATGAGAGACGCCGTAGTGGAGGGCTCTGGAAATTTTGACTTCGTGGGGTTCTTTAACGTGCACCCAATTCTGAGCACACGGACCTACAACATTTCCGCCTCCATCGGAAAGGCAGCCGCCGCAGCCGGGATTCGAACCCGCGCCCTGCGGGTCAGCAGCCGAGTACCTTAGCCACTAGACCACCGCGGCGGGGCAATGTCACTCCTACTTCTAAATTCACATATAAACCCAAAATAGGTGGTTGAAGGGAAGGCCGCTGTGGTAGCTCAGTGGTTAGAGCTTCGAACGCGTTATTCGAAGGTCGTAGGTTCGATTCCTGCTCACGGCTGGTTATTTTTTTCTTCCACTTTTCTTTCTTCTTGTTTACATTCAGTTGGGTCTAATAACTTCCCCTGTACATTCCTTGGCTTTACTGTCTGTTAGATCTCTCTAATATTGTGTTAAAACACAAAAAACGAGCCCTAGGTATACACTTCTTTCCCTTATTTCATTAAACGAGGGTCTCGTACTGGTAGACTTGGTGTGATTAGGTTGTATACGAGGGACTACTAATCAGCTGCCCACTAATAATAAGTTAACGTGCTACGTGACGCCGAACATGCGCATAAAAGTGTGTTTTCACACCCGTCCCTTGGCTTACAGATGGCACTGACTGTCACTCCTATTTCTAAATTCACATATTAACCCAAAATAAGTGGATGGAGGGAAGGCCGCTGTGGTAGCTCAGTGGTTAGAGCATCGAACGCGTTATTCGAAGGTCGGTGGTTCGATTCCTGCTCACAGCTGCTTATTTTTCCATCCACTTTTCTTTCTTCTTATTTACATTCAATTGGGTCTAATAACTTCCCCTGTACATTCCTTGGCTTTACTGTCTGTTAGATCTCTTTAATATTGTGTTAAAACACAAAAAACGAGCCCTAGGTATTCACTTCTTTCCCTTATTTCATTAAACGAGGGTCTCGTACTGGCAGACTTGGTGTAATTAGGTTGTATACGAGGGACTGTTAATCAGCTGCCCGCTCATAATAAGTTCACGTGCTACTTGACGCCAAACATGCGCATAAAAGAGTGTTTTAACACTCGTCGCATGGCTTATGGATAGCGCTGACTGTCACTCCTACTTCTAAATTCACATATAAACCCAAAATAGGTGGATGGAGGGAAGGCCGCTGTGGTAGCTTAGAGGTTAGAGCATCGAACGCGTTATTCGAAGGTCGTAGGTTCGATTCCTGCTCACGGCTGGTTATTTTTTCATCAACTTTTCTTTCTTCCTATTTACATTCAATTGGGTGTAATAACTTCCCCTGTAAATTCCTTGGCTTTACTGTCTGTTAGATCTCTCTAATATTGTGTGAAAACACAGAAAAACGAGCCCTAGGTATACACGTTTTTTCCTTAATTCATTAAACGAGGGTCTCGTACTGGCAGACTTGGTGTAATTAGGTTGTATACGAGAGACTATTAATTAGCTTCCCGCTCATAATAAGTTTACGTGCTACGTGACGCTAAACATGCGCAATAAAGAGTGTTTTCACATCGTAGCTTTGCTTATAGATGGCGCTGACTATCACTCCTACTTCTGATACGTGGGGTTTAACGTCCGAAAACAACTATATGATTATGAGAGACGCCGTAGTTGAGGGCTCTGGAAATTTAGACTTCGTGGGGTTCTTAAACGTGCACCCAATTCTGAGCACACGGGCCTACAACATTTCCGCCTCCATCGGAAATTTAGCCGCCACAGCTGGGATTCGAACCCGCGCCCTGCGGGTCAGCAGCCGAGTACCTTAGCCACTAGACCACCGCGGCGGCGATTGTCACTCCTACTTCTAAATTCACATATAAACCCGAAATAAGTGGTTGGAGGGAAGGCTGCTGTGGTAGCTCAGTGGTTAGAGCTTCGAACGCGTTATTCGAAGACCGTAGGTTCGATTCCTGCGCACGGCTGCTTATTTTTCCATCCACTTTTCTTTCTTCTTATTTACATGCAATTGGGTCTAATAACTTCCCCTGTACATTCCTTGGCTTTACTGTCTGTTAGATCTCTCTAATATTGTGTTAAAACACAAAAAACGAGCCCTAGGTATACACTTCTTTCCCTTATTTCATTAAACGAGGGTCTCGTACTGCCAGACTTGGTGTGATTAGGTTGTATACGAGGGACTAATAATCAGCTGCCCACTAATAATAAGTTAACGTGCTACGTGACGCCGAACATGCGCATAAAAGTGTGTTTTCACACTCGTCGCTTGGCTTACAGATGGCACTGACTGTCACTCCTATTTCTAAATTCACATATTAACCCAAAATAAGTGGATGGAGGGAAGGCCGCTGTGGTAGCTCAGTGGTTAGAGCATCGAACGCGTTATTCGAAGGTCGGTGGTTCGATTCCTGCTCACGGCTGCTTATTTTTCCATCCACTTTTCTTTCTTCTTATTTACATTCAATTGGGTCTAATAACTTCCCCTGTACATTCCTTGGCTTTACTGTCTGTTAGATCTCTCTAATATTGTGTTAAAACACAAAAAACGAGCCCTAGGTATACACTTCTTTCCCTTATTTCATTAAACGAGGGTCTCGTACTGGCAGATTTGGTGTGATTAGGTTGTATACGAGAGACTATTAATCAGCTGCCCACTAATAATTAGTTAACGTGCTACGTGACGCCGAACATGCGCATAAAAGAGTTTTTCACACTCGTCGCTTGGCTTACAGATGGCACTGACTGTCACTCCTATTTCTAAATTCACATATTAACCCAAAATATGTGGATGGAGGGAAGGCCGCTGTGGTAGCTTAGTGGTTAGAGCATCGAACGCGTTATTCGAAGGTCGTAGGTTCGATTCCTGCTCACGGCTGCTTATTTTTCCATCCACTTTTCTTTCTTCTTAGTTACAATCAATTGGGTGTAATAACTTCCCCTGTACATTCCTTGGCTTTACTGTCTGTTAGATCTCTCTAATATTGTGTTAAAACTCAAAAAACGAGCCCTAGGTATACACTTCTTTCCCTTATTTCATTAAACGAGGGTCTCGTACTGGCAGACTTGGTGTAATTAGGTTGTATACAAGGAACTATTAATTAGCTGCCCGCTCATAATAAGTTTACGTGCTACGTGACGCCAAACATGTGCAATAAAGAGTGTTTTCACATCGTAGCTTTGCTTATAGATGGCGCTGACTATCACTCCAACTTCTGATATGTGGGGTTTAACGTCCCAAAACCACTATATGATTATGAGAGACGCCGTAGTGGAGGGCTCTGGAAATTTAGACTTCGTGGGGTTCTTAAACGTGCACCCAATTCTGAGCACACGGGCCTACAACATTTCCGCCTCCATTGGAAATGCAGCTGCCGCAGCCGGGTTTCGAACCCACGCCCTGCGGGTCAGCAGCCGAGTACCTTAGCCACTAGACCACCGCGGCGGAGCAATGTCATTGCTACTTCTAAATTCACATATAAACCCAAAATAAGTGGTTGGAGGGAAGGCCGCTGGTAGCTCAGTGGTTGGAGCATCGAACGCGTTATTCGAAGGTCGTAGGTTCGATTCCTGCTCGCGGCTGGTTATTTTTCCATCCACTTTTCTTTCTTCCTATTTACATTCCATTGGGTCTAATAACTTCCCCAGTACATTCCTTGGCTTTACTGTCTGTTAGATCTCTCTAATATTGTGTTAAAACACAAAAAAACGAGCCCTTAGGTATACACTTCTTTCCCTTATTTCGTTAAACGAGGGTCTCGTATTGACAGACTTGGTGTCATTAGGTTGTATACGAGGGACTCTTAATCAGCTGCCCGCTCATAATAAGTTCACGTGCTACGTGACGCCAAACACGCATAAAAGTGTGTTTTCACCCTTGTCGCTTGGCTTACAGATGGCGCTGACTGTCACTCCTATTTCTAAATTCACATGCTAACCCAAAATAGGTGGATGGAGGGAAGGCCGCTGTGGTAGCTCAGTGGTTAGAGCATCGAACGCGTTATTCGAAGGTCGGTGGTTCGATTCCTGCTCACGGCTGCTTATTTTTCCATCCACTTTTCTTTCTTCTTAGTTACAATCAATTGGGTCTAATAACTTCCCCTGTACATTCTTTGGCTTTACTGTCTGTTAGATCTCTCTAATATTGTGTTAAAACTAAAAAAACGAGCCCTAGGTATACACTTCTTTCCCTTATTTCATTAAACGAGGGTCTCGTACTGACAGACTTTGTGTCATTAGGTTGTATACGAGGGACTCTTAATCAGCTGCCCGCTCATAATAAGTTCACGTGCTACGTGACGCCAAACATGCGCATAAAAGTGTGTTTTCACACTCGTCGCTTGGCTTAAAGATGGCGCTGACTGTCACTCCTATTTCTAAATTCACATACTAACCCAAAATAGGTGGATGGAGGGAAGGCCGCTGTGGTAGCTCAGTGGTTAGAGCATCGAACGCGTTATTCGAAGGTCGGTGGTTCGATTCCTGCTCACGGCTGCTTATTTTTCCATCCACTTTTCTTTCTTCTTAGTTACAATCAATTGGGTGTAATAACTTCCCCTGTACATTCCTTGGCTTTACTGTCTGTTAGATCTCTCTAATATTGTGTTAAAACTCAAAAAACGAGCCCTAGGTATACACTTCTTTCTCTTATTTCATTAAACGAGGGTCTCGTACTGGCAGACTTGGTGTGATTAGGTTGTATACGAGGGACTATTATTCAGCTGATCACTCATAATAAGTTCACGTGCTACGTGACGCCAAACATGCGCATAAAAGTGTGTTTTCACACTCGTCGCTTGGCTTAAAGATGGCGCTGACTGTCACTCCTATTTCTAAATTCACATACTAACCCAAAATAGGTGGATGGAGGGAAGGCCGCTGTGGTAGCTCTGTGGTTAGAGCATCGAACGCGTTATTCGAAGGTCGGTGGTTCGATTCCTGCTCACGGCTGCTTATTTTTCCATCCACTTTTCTTTCTTCTTAGTTACAATCAATTGGGTGTAATAACTTCCCCTGTACATTCCTTGGCTTTACTGTCTGTTAGATCTCTCTAATATTGTGTTAAAACTCAAAAAAACGAGCCCTAGGTATACACTTCTTTCCCTTATTTCATTAAACGAGGGTCTCGTACTGGCAGACTTGGTGTGATTAGGTTGTATACGAGGGACTATTATTCAGCTGATCACTCATAATAAGTTAACGTGCTACGTGACGCCGAACAGGCGCATAAAAGAGTTTTTCACACTCGTCGCTTGGCTTATAGATGGCGCTGACTGTCACTCCTACTTCTAAATTCACATATAAACGCAAAATAGGTGGATGGAGGGAAGGCCGCTGTGGTAGCTCAGTTGTTAGAGCATCGAACACGTTATTCGAAGGTCGTAGGTTCAATTCCTGCTCATGGCTGGTTATTTTTTCATCCACATTTATTTCTTATTATTTACATTCAATTGGTTCTAATAACTTCCCCAGTACATTTCTTGGCTTTATTGTCTGTTAGATCTCATTAGTATTGTGTTAAAACACGGAAAAATGAGCCCTTCGGTATACACTTCTTTCCCTTATTTCATTAAACGAGGGTCTCGTACTGGCAGACTTGGTGTCATTAGGTTGTATACGAGGAGCTGTTAATCAGCTGCCCGCTCATAATAAGTTCACGTGCTACGTGACGCCAAACATTCGCATGAAAGAGTGTTTTAACACTCGTCGCTTGGCTTATAGATGGCGCTGACTGTCACTCCTACTTCTAAATTCACATATAAACCCAAAATAGGTGGATCGAGGGAAGGCCGCTTTGGTAGCTTAGTGGGTAGAGCATCGAACGCGTTATTCGAAGGTCGTAGGTTCGATTCCTGCTCACAGCTGGTTATTTTACAATCCAATTTCTTTCTTCGTATTTACATTTCATTGGGTCTAATAACTTCCCCAGTACATTCCTTGGCTTTACTGTCTGTTAGATCCCATTATTATTGTATTAAAACACGAAAAAACGAGCCCATAGGTATACACTTCTTTGCCTTATTTCATTAATCGAGGGTCTCGTACTGGCAGACTTGGTGTCTTAAGTGGTTATTCGAGGGACTGTTAATCAGCTGCCCGCTCATAATATGTTCACGTGCTACGTGACGCCAAACATGCGCATGAAAGAGTGTTTTACACTCGTTGCTTGGCCTATAGATGGCGCGGACTGTCACTTCTACTTCTAAATTCATAAAAACCGAGAATAGGTGGATGAAGGGAAGGTCACTGTGGTAGCTAAGTGGTTAGAGCATCGAACGCGTTATTCGAAATTCGTAGGTTCGATTCCTGGTCACGGCTGGTTATTTTTCCATCCACTTTTCTTTCTTCCTATTTACATGCAATTGGGTGTAATAACTTCCCCTGTACATTCCTTGGCTTTACTGTCTGGTAGATCTCTCTAATATTGTGTGAAAACACGGAAAAACGAGTCCTAATATACACTTTTCCCTTATTTCATTAAACGAGGTTCTCGTACTGGCAGACTTGGTGTAATTAGGTTGTATACGAGGGACTATTAATCAGCTGCCCGCTCATAATAAGTTCACGTGCTACGTGACGCCAAACATGCGCAATAAAGAGTGTTTTCACATCGTAGGTTGGCATATAGATGGCGCTTACTGTCACTCCTACTTCTGATATGTAAGGTTTAACGTCCCGAAACCACTATATGATTATGAGAGACGCCGTAGTGGAGGGCTCTGGAAATTTAAACTACCTGAGGTTCTTTAATGTGCACCCAAATCTGAACACACGGGCCTACAAAATTTCCGCCTCCATCGAAAATGCAGCCGCCGTAGCCGGGATTCGAACCCGCGCCCTGCGGGTCAGCAGCCGAGTACCTTAGCCACTAGACCACCGCGGCGGGGCAATGTCACTCCTACTTCTAAATTCACATATAAACCCAAAATAAGTGGTTGGAGGGAAGGCCGCTGTGGTAGCTCAGTGGTTAGAGCTTCTAACGCGTTATTCGAAGGTAGTAGGTTCGATTCCTGCTCACGGCTAGTTATTTTTTTCATCCACTTTTCTTTCTTCTTGTTTACATTAAATTGGGTCTAATAACTCCCCTGTACATTCCTTGGCTTTACTGTCTGTTAGATCTCTCTAATATTGTTTTAAAACACGAAAGAACGAGCCCTTAGGTAAACACTTCTTTCCCTATTTTCATTAAACGAGGGTCTCGTACTGGCAGACTTGGTGTCATTAGGTTGTATACGAGGGTCTATTAATCAGCTGCCCGCTCATAATAAGTTCACCCGCTACGTGACGCCAAACATGCGCATAAAAGAGTGTTTTCGCACTCGTCGCCTGGCTTATAGATGGCACTGACTGTCACTCCTACTTCTAAATTCGCGTATATATCCAAAATAAGTGGATGGAGGGAAGGCCGCTGTGGTAGCTCAGCGGTTAAATCATCGAACGCGTTATTCGAAGGTCGTAGGTTCGATTCCTGCTCACGGCTGGTTATTTTGCCATCCACTTTTCTTTCTTCCTATTTACATTCAATTGGGTCTAATAACTACCCTGTACATTCCTTGGCTTTACTGTCTGTTAGATCTCATTAATATTGTGTTAAAAAACGAAAAAACGAGCCTTTAGGTATACACTTTTTTCCTTTATGTCATTAAACGAGGGTCTCGTACTGGCAGACTTGGTGTCATTAGGTTGTATACGAGGGACTGTTAATGAGCTGCCCGATCATAATAAGTTCACGTGCTACGTGACGCCGAACATGCGCATGAAAGAGTGTTTTAACACTCGTCGCTTGGCTTATAGATGGCGCTGACTGTCACTACTACTTCTAAATTCACATATAAACCCAAAATAGGTGGATGGAGGGAAGGCCACTTTGGTAGCTCGGTGGTTAGAGCATCGAACGCGTTATTCGAAGGTCGTAGGTTCGATTCCTGCTCACGGCTGGTTATTTTTCCATCCACTTTTCTTTCTTCCTATTTACTTTCAATTGGGTCTAATAACTTACCCAGTACATTCCTTGGCTTCACTGTCTGTTAGATCTCATTATTATTGTATTAAAACACGGAAAAACGAGCCCATAGGTATACACTTCTTTCCCTTATTTCATTAAACGAGGGTCTCGTACTGACAGACTTTGTGTCATTAGGTTGTATACGAGGGACTCTTAATCAGCGTCCCGCTCATAATAAGTTCACGTGCTACGTGACGCCAAACATGCGCATAAAAGTGTGTTTTCACACTCGTCGCTTGGCTTAAAGATGGCGCTGACTGTCACTCCTATTTCTACATTCACATACTAACCCAAAATAGGTGGATGGAGGGAAGGCCGCTGTGGTAGCTCAGTGGTTAGAGCATCGAACGCGTTATTCGAAGGTCGTAGGTTCGATTCCTGCTCACGGCTGGTTATTTTTCCATCCACTTTTCTTTCTTCCTATTTACATTCAATTGGGTCTAATAACTTCCCCAGTACATTCCTTGGCCTCACTGTCTGTTAGATCTCATTATTATTGTAATAAAACACGGAAAAACGAGCCCATATGTATACACTTCTTTCCCTCATTTCATTAAACGAGGGTCTCGTAGTGACAGACTTGGTGTCATTAGGTTGTATACGAGGGACTCTTAATCAGCTGCCCGCTCATAATAAGTTCACGTGCTACGTGACGCCAAACATGCGCATAAAAGTGTGTTTTCACACTTGTCGCTTGGCTTACAGATGGCGCTGACTGTCACTCCTATTTCTAAATTCACATACTAACCCAAAATGGGTGGATGGAGGGAAGGCCGCTGTGGTAGCTCAGTGGTTAGAGCATCGAACGCGTTATTCGAAGGTCGGTGGTTCGATTCCTGCTCACGGCTGCTTATTTTTCCATCCACTTTTCTTTCTTCTTAGTTACAATCAATTGGGTCTAATAACTTCCCCTGTACATTCCTTGGCTTTACTGTCTGTTAGATCTCTCTAATATTGTGTTAAAACTAAAAAAACGAGCCCTAGGTATACACTTCTTTCCCTTATTTCATTAAACGAGGGTCTCGTACTGGCAGACTTGGTGTCATTAGGTTGTATACGAGGGACTCTTAATCAGCTGCCCGCTCATAATAGGTTCACGTGCTACGTGACACCAAACATGCGCATAAAAGTGTGTTTTCACACTCGTCGCTTGGCTTAAAGATGGCGCTGACTGTCACTCCTATTTCTAAATTCACATACTAACCCAAAATAGGTGGATGGAGGGAAGGCCGCTGTGGTAGCTCAGTGGTTAGAGCATCGAACGCGTTATTCGAAGGTCAGTGGTTCGATTCCTGCTCACGGCTGCTTATTTTTCCATCCACTTTTCTTTCTTCTTAGTTACAATCAATTGGGTCTAATAACTTCCCCTGTACATTCCTTGGCTTTACTGTCTGTTAGATCTCTCTAATATTGTGTTAAAACTAAAAAAACGAGCCCTAGGTATACACTTCTTTCCCTTATTTCATTAAACGAGGGTCTCGTACGGGCAGACTTGGTGTGATTAGGTTGTATACGAGGGACTATTATTCAGCTGCCCACTCATAATAAGTTAACGTGCTACGTGACGCCGAACATGCGCATAAAAGAGTTTTTCACACTCGTCGCTTGGCTTATAGATGGCGCTGACTGTCACTCCTACTTCTAAATTCACATATAAACGCAAAATAGGTGGATGGAGGGAAGGCCGCTGTGGTAGCTCAGTTGTTAGAGCATCGAACGCGTTATTCGAAGGTCGTAGGTTCAATTCCTGCTCACGGCTGGTTATTTTTCCATCCACTTTTCTTTCTTCTTAGTTACAATCAATTGGGTTTAATAACTTCCCCTGTACATTCCTTGGCTTTACTGTCTGTTAGATCTCTTTAATATTGTGTTAAAACTCAAAAAACGAGCCCTAGGTATACACTTCTTTCCCTTATTTCATTAAACGAGGGTCTCGTACTGGCAGACTTGGTGTGATTAGGTTGTATACGAGGGACTATTATTCAGCTGCCCGCTCATAATAAGTTCACGTGCTACGTGACGCCAAACATGCGCATGAAAGAGTGTTTTAACACTCGTCGCTTGGCTTATAGATGGCGCTGACTGTCACTCCTACTTCTAAATTCACATATAAACCCAAAATAGGTGGATGGAGGGAAGGCCACTTTGGTAGCTCAGTGGTTAGAGCATCGAACGCGTTATTCGAAGGTCGTAGGTTCGATTCCTGCTCACGGCGGGTTATTTTTCCATCCACTTTTTTTTCTTCCTATTTACATTCAATTGGGTCTAATAACTTCCCCAGTACATTCGTTGGCTTCACTGTCTGTTCGATCTCATTATTATTGTATTAAAACACGGAAAAACGAGCCCATAGGTATACACTTCTTTCCCTTATTTCATCAAACGAGGGTCTCGTACTGACAGACTTTGTGTCATTAGGTTGTATACGAGGGACTCTTAATCAGCTGCCCGCTCATAATAAGTTCACGTGCTACGTGACGCCAAACATGCGCATAAAAGTGTGTTTTCACACTCGTCGCTTGGCTTAAAGATGGCGCTGACTGTCACTCCTATTTCTAAATTCACATACTAACCCAAAATAGGTGGATGGAGGGAAGGCCACTGTGGTAGCTCAGTGGTTAGAGCATCGAACGCGTTATTCGAAGGTCGTAGGTTCGATTCCTGCTCACGGCTGGTTATTTTTCCATCCACTTTTCTTTCTTCCTATTTACATTCAATTGGGTCTAATAACTTCCCCATTACATTCCTTGGCTTCACTGTCTGTTAGATCTCATTATTATTGTATTAAAACACGGAAAAACGAGCCCATAGGTATACACTTCTTTCCCTTATTTCATTAAACGAGGGTCTCGTAGTGACAGACTTGGTGTCATTAGGTTGTATACGAGGGCCTCTTAATCAGCTGCCCGCTCATAATAAGTTCACGTGCTACGTGACGCCAAACATGCGCATAAAAGTGTGTTTTCACACTTGTCGCTTGGCTTACAGATGGCGCTGACTGTCACTCCTATTTCTAAATTCACATACTAACCCAAAATAGGTGCATGGAGGGAAGGTCGCTGTGGTAGCTCAGTGGTTAGAGCATCGAACGCGTTATTCGAAGGTCGGTGGTTCTATTCCTGCTCACGGCTGCTTATTTTTCCATCCACTTTTCTTTCTTCTTAGTTATAATCAATTGGGTCTAATAACTTCCCCTGTACATTCCTTGGCTTTACTGTCTGTTAGATCTCTCTAATATTGTGTTAAAACTAAAAAAACGAGCCCTAGGTATACACTTCTTTCCCTTATTTCATTAAACGAGGGTCTCGTACTGGCAGACTTGGTGTCATTAGGTTGTATACGAAGGACTGTTAATCAGCTGCCCGCTCATAATATGTTCACGTGCTACGTGACGCCAAACATGCGCATGAAAGAGTATTTAGCACTCGTCGCTTGGCTTATAGATGGCGCTGACTGTCACTCCTACTTCTAAATTCACATATAAACCCAAAATAGGTGGATCGAGGGAAGGCCGCTTTGGTAGCTTAGTGGGTAGAGCATCGAACGCGTTATTCGAAGGTCGTAGGTTCGATTCCTGCTCACAGCTGGTTATTTTACAATCCAATTTCTTTCTTCGTATTTACATTTCATTGGGTCTAATAACTTCCCCAGTACATTCCTTGGCTTTACTGTCTGTTAGATCCCATTATTATTGTATTAAAACACGAAAAAACGAGCCCATAGGTATACACTTCTTTGCCTTATTTCATTAATCGAGGGTCTCGTACTGGCAGACTTGGTGTCTTAAGTGGTTATTCGAGGGACTGTTAATCAGCTGCCCGCTCATAATATGTTCACGTGCTACGTGACGCCAAACATGCGCATGAAAGAGTGTTTTACACTCGTTGCTTGGCCTATAGATGGCGCGGACTGTCACTTCTACTTCTAAATTCATAAAAACCGAGAATAGGTGGATGAAGGGAAGGTCACTGTGGTAGCTAAGTGGTTAGAGCATCGAACGCGTTATTCGAAATTCGTAGGTTCGATTCCTGGTCACGGCTGGTTATTTTTCCATCCACTTTTCTTTCTTCCTATTTACATGCAATTGGGTGTAATAACTTCCCCTGTACATTCCTTGGCTTTACTGTCTGGTAGATCTCTCTAATATTGTGTGAAAACACGGAAAAACGAGTCCTAATATACACTTTTCCCTTATTTCATTAAACGAGGTTCTCGTACTGGCAGACTTGGTGTAATTAGGTTGTATACGAGGGACTATTAATCAGCTGCCCGCTCATAATAAGTTCACGTGCTACGTGACGCCAAACATGCGCAATAAAGAGTGTTTTCACATCGTAGGTTGGCATATAGATGGCGCTGACTGTCACTCCTACTTCTGATATGTAAGGTTTAACGTCCCGAAACCACTATATGATTATGAGAGACGCCGTAGTGGAGGGCTCTGGAAATTTAAACTACCTGAGGTTCTTTAATGTGCACCCAAATCTGAACACACGGGCCTACAAAATTTCCGCCTCCATCGAAAATGCAGCCGCCGTAGCCGGGATTCGAACCCGCGCCCTGCGGGTCAGCAGCCGAGTACCTTAGCCACTAGACCACCGCGGCGGGGCAATGTCACTCCTACTTCTAAATTCACATATAAACCCAAAATAAGTGGTTGGAGGGAAGGCCGCTGTGGTAGCTCAGTGGTTAGAGCTTCTAACGCGTTATTCGAAGGTAGTAGGTTCGATTCCTGCTCACGGCTAGTTATTTTTTTCATCCACTTTTCTTTCTTCTTGTTTACATTAAATTGGGTCTAATAACTCCCCTGTACATTCCTTGGCTTTACTGTCTGTTAGATCTCTCTAATATTGTTTTAAAACACGAAAGAACGAGCCCTTAGGTAAACACTTCTTTCCCTATTTTCATTAAACGAGGGTCTCGTACTGGCAGACTTGGTGTCATTAGGTTGTATACGAGGGTCTATTAATCAGCTGCCCGCTCATAATAAGTTCACCCGCTACGTGACGCCAAACATGCGCATAAAAGAGTGTTTTCGCACTCGTCGCCTGGCTTATAGATGGCACTGACTGTCACTCCTACTTCTAAATTCACGTATATATCCAAAATAAGTGGATGGAGGGAAGGCCGCTGTGGTAGCTCAGCGGTTAAATCATCGAACGCGTTATTCGAAGGTCGTAGGTTCGATTCCTGCTCACGGCTGGTTATTTTGCCATCCACTTTTCTTTCTTCCTATTTACATTCAATTGGGTCTAATAACTACCCTGTACATTCCTTGGCTTTACTGTCTGTTAGATCTCATTAAGATTGTGTTAAAAAACGAAAAAACGAGCCTTTAGGTATACACTTTTTTCCTTTATGTCATTAAACGAGGGTCTCGTACTGGCAGACTTGGTGTCATTAGGTTGTATACGAGGGACTGTTAATGAGCTGCCCGATCATAATAAGTTCACGTGCTACGTGACGCCGAACATGCGCATGAAAGAGTGTTTTAACACTCGTCGCTTGGCTTATAGATGGCGCTGACTGTCACTACTACTTCTAAATTCACATATAAACCCAAAATAGGTGGATGGAGGGAAGGCCACTTTGGTAGCTCGGTGGTTAGAGCATCGAACGCGTTATTCGAAGGTCGTAGGTTCGATTCCTGCTCACGGCTGGTTATTTTTCCATCCACTTTTCTTTCTTCCTATTTACTTTCAATTGGGTCTAATAACTTACCCAGTACATTCCTTGGCTTCACTGTCTGTTAGATCTCATTATTATTGTATTAAAACACGGAAAAACGAGCCCATAGGTATACACTTCTTTCCCTTATTTCATTAAACGAGGGTCTCGTACTGACAGACTTTGTGTCATTAGGTTGTATACGAGGGACTCTTAATCAGCTGCCCGCTCATAATAAGTTCACGTGCTACGTGACGCCAAACATGCGCATAAAAGTGTGTTTTCACACTCGTCGCTTGGCTTAAAGATGGCGCTGACTGTCACTCCTATTTCTACATTCACATACTAACCCAAAATAGGTGGATGGAGGGAAGGCCGCTGTGGTAGCTCAGTGGTTAGAGCATCGAACGCGTTATTCGAAGGTCGTAGGTTCGATTCCTGCTCACGGCTGGTTATTTTTCCATCCACTTTTCTTTCTTCCTATTTACATTCAATTGGGTCTAATAACTTCCCCAGTACATTCCTTGGCCTCACTGTCTGTAAGATCTCATTATTATTGTAATAAAACACGGAAAAACGAGCCCATATGTATACACTTCTTTCCCTCATTTCATTAAACGAGGGTCTCGTAGTGACAGACTTGGTGTCATTAGGTTGTATACGAGGGACTCTTAATCAGCTGCCCGCTCATAATAAGTTCACGTGCTACGTGACGCCAAACATGCGCATAAAAGTGTGTTTTCACACTTGTCGCTTGGCTTACAGATGGCGCTGACTGTCACTCCTATTTCTAAATTCACATACTAACCCAAAATGGGTGGATGGAGGGAAGGCCGCTGTGGTAGCTCAGTGGTTAGAGCATCGAACGCGTTATTCGAAGGTCGGTGGTTCGATTCCTGCTCACGGCTGCTTATTTTTCCATCCACTTTTCTTTCTTCTTAGTTACAATCAATTGGGTCTAATAACTTCCCCTGTACATTCCTTGGCTTTACTGTCTGTTAGATCTCTCTAATATTGTGTTAAAACTAAAAAAACGAGCCCTAGGTATACACTTCTTTCCCTTATTTCATTAAACGAGGGTCTCGTACTGGCAGACTTGGTGTCATTAGGTTGTATACGAGGGACTCTTAATCAGCTGCCCGCTCATAATAGGTTCACGTGCTACGTGACACCAAACATGCGCATAAAAGTGTGTTTTCACACTCGTCGCTTGGCTTAAAGATGGCGCTGACTGTCACTCCTATTTCTAAATTCACATACTAACCCAAAATAGGTGGATGGAGGGATGGCCGCTGTGGTAGCTCAGTGGTTAGAGCATCGAACGCGTTATTCGAAGGTCAGTGGTTCGATTCCTGCTCACGGCTGCTTATTTTTCCATCCACTTTTCTTTCTTCTTAGTTACAATCAATTGGGTCTAATAACTTCCCCTGTACATTCCTTGGCTTTACTGTCTGTTAGATCTCTCTAATATTGTGTTAAAACTAAAAAAACGAGCCCTAGGTATACACTTCTTTCCCTTATTTCATTAAACGAGGGTCTCGTACGGGCAGACTTGGTGTGATTAGGTTGTATACGAGGGACTATTATTCAGCTGCCCACTCATAATAAGTTAACGTGCTACGTGACGCCGAACATGCGCATAAAAGAGTTTTTCACACTCGTCGCTTGGCTTATAGATGGCGCTGACTGTCACTCCTACTTCTAAATTCACATATAAACGCAAAATAGGTGGATGGAGGGAAGGCCGCTGTGGTAGCTCAGTTGTTAGAGCATCGAACGCGTTATTCGAAGGTCGTAGGTTCAATTCCTGCTCACGGCTGGTTATTTTTCCATCCACTTTTCTTTCTTCTTAGTTACAATCAATTGGGTTTAATAACTTCCCCTGTACATTCCTTGGCTTTACTGTCTGTTAGATCTCTTTAATATTGTGTTAAAACTCAAAAAACGAGCCCTAGGTATACACTTCTTTCCCTTATTTCATTAAACGAGGGTCTCGTACTGGCAGACTTGGTGTGATTAGGTTGTATACGAGGGACTATTATTCAGCTGCCCGCTCATAATAAGTTCACGTGCTACGTGACGCCAAACATGCGCATGAAAGAGTGTTTTAACACTCGTCGCTTGGCTTATAGATGGCGCTGACTGTCACTCCTACTTCTAAATTCACATATAAACCCAAAATAGGTGGATGGAGGGAAGGCCACTTTGGTAGCTCAGTGGTTAGAGCATCGAACGCGTTATTCGAAGGTCGTAGGTTCGATTCCTGCTCACGGCGGGTTATTTTTCCATCCACTTTTTTTTCTTCCTATTTACATTCAATTGGGTCTAATAACTTCCCCAGTACATTCGTTGGCTTCACTGTCTGTTCGATCTCATTATTATTGTATTAAAACACGGAAAAACGAGCCCATAGGTATACACTTCTTTCCCTTATTTCATCAAACGAGGGTCTCGTACTGACAGACTTTGTGTCATTAGGTTGTATACGAGGGACTCTTAATCAGCTGCCCGCTCATAATAAGTTCACGTGCTACGTGACGCCAAACATGCGCATAAAAGTGTGTTTTCACACTCGTCGCTTGGCTTAAAGATGGCGCTGACTGTCACTCCTATTTCTAAATTCACATACTAACCCAAAATAGGTGGATGGAGGGAAGGCCACTGTGGTAGCTCAGTGGTTAGAGCATCGAACGCGTTATTCGAAGGTCGTAGGTTCGATTCCTGCTCACGGCTGGTTATTTTTCCATCCACTTTTCTTTCTTCCTATTTACATTCAATTGGGTCTAATAACTTCCCCATTACATTCCTTGGCTTCACTGTCTGTTAGATCTCATTATTATTGTATTAAAACACGGAAAAACGAGCCCATAGGTATACACTTCTTTCCCTTATTTCATTAAACGAGGGTCTCGTAGTGACAGACTTGGTGTCATTAGGTTGTATACGAGGGCCTCTTAATCAGCTGCCCGCTCATAATAAGTTCACGTGCTACGTGACGCCAAACATGCGCATAAAAGTGTGTTTTCACACTTGTCGCTTGGCTTACAGATGGCGCTGACTGTCACTCCTATTTCTAAATTCACATACTAACCCAAAATAGGTGCATGGAGGGAAGGTCGCTGTGGTAGCTCAGTGGTTAGAGCATCGAACGCGTTATTCGAAGGTCGGTGGTTCTATTCCTGCTCACGGCTGCTTATTTTTCCATCCACTTTTCTTTCTTCTTAGTTATAATCAATTGGGTCTAATAACTTCCCCTGTACATTCCTTGGCTTTACTGTCTGTTAGATCTCTCTAATATTGTGTTAAAACTAAAAAAACGAGCCCTAGGTATACACTTCTTTCCCTTATTTCATTAAACGAGGGTCTCGTACTGGCAGACTTGGTGTCATTAGGTTGTATACGAGGGACTGTTAATCAGCTGCCCGCTCATAATAGGTTCGCGTGCTACGTGACGCCAAACATGCGCATGAAAGAGTGTTTTAACACTCGTCGCTTGGCTTATAGATGGCGCTGACTGTCACTCCTACTTCTAAATTCATATATAAACCCAAAATAGGTGGATGGAGGGAAGGCCACTTTGGTAGCTCAGTGGTTAGAGCATCGAACGCGTTATTCGAAGGTCGTAGGTTCGATTCCTGCTCACGGCTGGCTATTTTTCCATCCACTTTTCTTTCTTCCTATTTACATTCAATTGGGTCTAATAACTTCCCCAGTACATTCCTTGGCTTCACTGTCTGTTAGATCTCATTATTATTGTATTAAAACACGGAAAAATGAGCCCATAGGTATACACTTCTTTCCCTTATTTCATTAAACGAGGGTCTCGTACTGACAGACTTTGTGTCATTAGGTTGTATACGAGGGACTCTTAATCAGCTGCCCGCTCATAATAAGTTCACGTGCTACGTGACGCCAAACATGCGCATAAAAGTGTGTTTTCACACTCGTCGCTTGGCTTAAAGATGGCGCTGACTGTCACTCCTATTTCTAAATTCACATACTAACCCAAAATAGGTGCATGGAGGGAAGGTCGCTGTGGTAGCTCAGTGGTTAGAGCATCGAACGCGTTATTCGAAGGTCGGTGGTTCTATTCCTGCTCACGGCTGCTTATTTTTCCATCCACTTTTCTTTCTTCTTAGTTATAATCAATTGGGTCTAATAACTTCCCCTGTACATTCCTTGGCTTTACTGTCTGTTAGATCTCATTATTATTGTATTAAAACACGAAAAAACGAGCCCATAGGTATACCCTTCTTTCCCTTATTCCATTAAACGAGGGTCTCGTACTGGCAGACTTGGTGTCTTAAGGGGTTATTCGAGGGACTGTTAATCAGCTGCCCGCTCATAATACGTTCACGTGCTACGTGACGCCAAACATGCGCATGAAAGAGTGTTTTACACTCGTTGCTTGGCCTATAGATGGCGCGGACTGTCACTTCTACTTCTAAATTCATAAAAACCCAGAATAGGTGGATGAAGGGAAGGTCACTGTGGTAGCTAAGTGGTTAGAGCATCGAACGCGTTATTCGAAATTCGTAGGTTCGATTCCTGGTCACGGCTGGTTAATTTTCCATCCAGTTTTCTTTCTTCCTATTTACATGCAATTGGGTGTAATAACTTCCGCTGTACATTCCCTGGCTTCACTGTCTGTTAGATCTCAGTATTATTGTATTAAAACACGGAAAAACGAGCCCATAGGTATACACTTCTTTCCCTTATTTCATTAAACGAGGGTCTCGTACTGACAGACTTTGTGTCATTAGGTTGTATAAGAGGGACTCTTAATCAGCTGCCCGCTCATAATGAGTTCACGTGCTACGTGACGCCAAACATGCGCATAAAAGTGTGTTTTCACACTCGTCGCTTGGCTTAAAGATGGCGCTGACTGTCACTCCTATTTCTAAATTCACATACTAACCCAAAATAGGTGGATGGAGGGAAGGCCGCTGTGGTAGCTCAGTGGTTAGAGCATCGAACGCGTTATTCGAAGGTCGGTGGTTCGATTCCTGCTCACGGCTGCTTATTTTTCCATCCACTTTTCTTTCTTCTTAGTTACAATCAATTGGGTCTAATAACTTCCCCAGTACATTCCTTGGCTTTATTGTCTGTTAGATCTCATTAATATTGTGTTAAAACACGGAAAAATGAGCCCTTCGGTATACACTTCTTTCCCTTATTTCAATAAACGAGGGTCTCGTACTGGCAGACTTGTTGTCATTAGGTTGTATACGAGGAGCTGTTAATCAGCTGCCCGCTCATAATAAGTTCACGTGCTACGTGACGCCAAACATTCGCATGAAAGAGTGTTTTAACACTCGTCGCTTGGCTTATAGATGGCGCTGACTGTCACTCCTACTTCTAAATTCACATATAAACCAAAATAGGTGGATGGAGGGAAGGCCGCTGGTAGCTCAATGGTTGGAGCATCAAACGCGTTGTTCGAAGGTCGTAGGTTCGATTCTTGCTCACGGCTGGTTGTTTTTTCATCCACTTTTCTTTCTTCCTAATTACATTCAATTGGGTGTAATAACTTCCCCAGTACATTCCTTGGCTTTACTGTCTGTTAGATCTCATTATTATTGTATTAAAACACGAAAAAACGAGCCCATAGGTATACCCTTCTTTCCCTTATTCCATTAAACGAGGGTCTCGTACTGGCAGACTTGGTGTCTTAAGGGGTTATTCGAGGGACTGTTAATCAGCTGCCCGCTCATAATACGTTCACGTGCTACGTGACGCCAAACATGCGCATGAAAGAGTGTTTTACACTCGTTGCTTGGCCTATAGATGGCGCGGACTGTCACTTCTACTTCTAAATTCATAAAAACCCAAAATAGGTGGATGGAGGGAAGGCCACTTTGGTAGCTCAGTGGTTAGAGCATCGAACGCGTTATTCGAAGGTCGTAGGTTCGATTCCTGCTCACGGCTGGTTATTTTTCCATCCACTTTTCTTTCTTACTATTTACATTCAATTGGGTCTAATAACTTCCCCAGTACATTCCCTGGCTTCACTGTCTGTTAGATCTCAGTATTATTGTATTAAAACACGGAAAAACGAGCCCATAGGTATACACTTCTTTCCCTTATTTCATTAAACGAGGGTCTCGTACTGACAGACTTTGTGTCATTAGGTTGTATAAGAGGGACTCTTAATCAGCTGCCCGCTCATAATGAGTTCACGTGCTACGTGACGCCAAACATGCGCATAAAATTGTGTTTTCACACTCGTCGCTTGGCTTAAAGATGGCGCTGACTGTCACTCCTATTTCTAAATTCACATACTAACCCAAAATAGGTGGATGGAGGGAAGGCCGCTGTGGTGGCTCAGTGGTTAGAGCATCGAACGCGTTATTCGAAGGTCGTAGGTTCGATTCCTGCTCACGGCTGGTTATTTTTCTATACACTTTTCTTTCTTCCTATTTACATTCAATTGGGTCTAATAACTTCCCCAGTACATTCCTTGGCTTCACTGTCTGTTAGATCTCATTATTATTGTAATAAAACACGGAAAAACGAGCCCGTATGTATACACTTCTTTCCCTTATTTCATTAAACGAGGGTCTCGTAGTGACAGACTTGGTGTCATTAGGTTGTATACGAGGGACTCTTAATCAGCTGCCCGCTCATAATAAGTTCACGTGCTACGTGACGCCAAACATGCGCATAAAAGTGTGTTTTCACACTTGTCGCTTGGCTCACAGATGGCGCTGACTGTCACTCCTATTTCTAAATTCACATACTAACCCAAAATAGGTGGATGGAGGGAAGGCCGCTGTGGTAGCTCAGTGGTTAGAGCATCGAACGCGTTATTCGAAGGTCGGTGGCTCGATTCCTGCTCACGGCTGCTTATTTTTCCATCCACTTTTCTTTCTTCTTAGTTACAATCAATTGGGTCTAATAACTTCCCCTGTACATTCCTTGGCTTTACTGTCTGTTAGATCTCTCTAATATTGTGTTAAAACTAAAAAAACGAGCCCTAGGTATACACTTCTTTCCCTTATTTCATTAAACGAGGGTCTCGTACTGGCAGACTTGGTGTCATTAGGTTGTATACGAGGGACTGTTAATCAGCTGCCCGCTCATAATAGGTTCGCGTGCTACGTGACGCCAAACATGCGCATGAAAGCACTCGTCGCTTGGCTTATAGATGGCGCTGACTGTCACTCCTACTTCTAAATTCACATATAAACCCAAAATCGGTGGATGGAGGGAAGGCCACTTTGGTAGCTCAGTGGTTAGAGCTTCGAACGCGTTATTCGAAGGTCGTAGGTTCGATTCCTGCTCACGGCTGGTTATTTTTCCATCCACTTTTCTTTCTTCCTATTTACATTCAATTGGGTCTAATAACTTCCCCAGTACATTCCTTGGCTTCACTGTCTGTTAGATCTCATTATTATTGTATTAAAACACGGAAAAATAAGCCCATAGGTATACACTTCTTTCCCTTATTTCATTAAACGAGGGTCTCGTACTGACAGACTTTGTGTCATTAGGTTGTATACGAGGGACTCTTAATCAGCTGCCCGCTCATAATAAGTTCACGTGCTACGTGACGCCAAACATGCGCATAAAAGTGTGTTTTCACACTCGTCGCTTGGCTTAAAGATGGCGCTGACTGTCACTCCTATTTCTAAATTCACATACTAACCCAAAATAGGTGGATGGAGGGAAGGCCGCTGTGGTAGCTCAGTGGTTAGAGCATCGAACGCGTTATTCGAAGGTCGGTGGTTCGATTCCTGCTCACGGCTGCTTATTTTTCCATCCACTTTTCTTTCTTCTTAGTTACAATCAATTGGGTCTAATAACTTCCCCAGTACATTCCTTGGCTTTATTGTCTGTTAGATCTCATTAATATTGTGTTAAAACACGGAAAAATGAGCCCTTCGGTATACACTTCTTTCCCTTATTTCAATAAACGAGGGTCTCGTACTGGCAGACTTGTTGTCATTAGGTTGTATACGAGGAGCTGTTAATCAGCTGCCCGCTCATAATAAGTTCACGTGCTACGTGACGCCAAACATTCGCATGAAAGAGTGTTTTAACACTCGTCGCTTGGCTTATAGATGGCGCTGACTGTCACTCCTACTTCTAAATTCACATATAAACCAAAATAGGTGGATGGAGGGAAGGCCGCTGGTAGCTCAATGGTTGGAGCATCAAACGCGTTGTTCGAAGGTCGTAGGTTCGATTCTTGCTCACGGCTGGTTGTTTTTTCATCCACTTTTCTTTCTTCCTAATTACATTCAATTGGGTGTAATAACTTCCCCAGTACATTCCTTGGCTTTACTGTCTGTTAGATCTCATTATTATTGTATTAAAACACGAAAAAACGAGCCCATAGGTATACCCTTCTTTCCCTTATTCCATTAAACGAGGGTCTCGTACTGGCAGACTTGGTGTCTTAAGGGGTTATTCGAGGGACTGTTAATCAGCTGCCCGCTCATAATACGTTCACGTGCTACGTGACGCCAAACATGCGCATGAAAGAGTGTTTTACACTCGTTGCTTGGCCTATAGATGGCGCGGACTGTCACTTCTACTTCTAAATTCATAAAAACCCAGAATAGGTGGATGAAGGGAAGGTCACTGTGGTAGCTAAGTGGTTAGAGCATCGAACGCGTTATTCGAAATTCGTAGGTTCGATTCCTGGTCACGGCTGGTTAATTTTCCATCCAGTTTTCTTTCTTCCTATTTACATGCAATTGGGTGTAATAACTTCCGCTGTACATTCCTTGGCTTTACTGTCTGTTAGATCTCTCTAATATTGTGTGAAAACACGGAAAAACGAGCCCTAGGTATACACTTTTCCCTTATTTCATTAAACGAGGTTCTCGTACTGGCAGACTTGGTGTAATTAGGTTGTATACGAGGGACTATTAATCAGCTGCCCGCTCATAATAAGTTCACGTGCTACGTGACGCCAAACATGCGCAATAAAGAGTGTTTTCACATCGTAGGTTGGCTTATAGATGGCGCTGACTGTCACTCCTACTTCTGATATGTGAGGTTTAACGTCCCGAAACCACTATATGATTATGAGAGACGCCGTAGTGGAGGGCTCTGGAAATTTAAACTACCTGAGGTTCTTTAATGTGCACCCAAATCTGATCACACGGGCCTACAAAACTTCCGCCTCCATCGAAAATGCAGCCGCCGTAGCCGGGATTCGAACCCGCGCCCTGCGGGTCAGCAGCCGAGTACCTTAGCCACTAGACCACCGCGGCGGAAAATGTCACTCCTACTTCTAAATTCACATATAAACCCAAAATAAGTGGTTGGAGGGAAGGCCGCTGTGGTAGCTCAGTGGTTAGAGCTTCTAACGCGTTATTCGAAGGTCGTAGGTTCGATTCCTGCTCACGGCTAGTTATTTTTTTCATCCACTTTTCTTTCTTCCTGTTTACATTAAATTGGGTCTAATAACTCCCCTGTACATTCCTTGGCTTTACTGTCTGTTAGATCTCTCTAATATTGTTTTAAAACACGGAAGAACGAGCCCTTAGGTAAACACTTCTTTCCCCTATTTCATTAAACGAGGGTCTCGTACTGGCAGACTTGGTGTCATTAGGTTGTATACGAGGGTCTATTAATCAGCTGCCCGCTCATAATAAGTTCACGCGCTACGTGACGCCAAACATGCGCATAAAAGAGTGTTTTCGCACTCGTCGCCTGGCTTATAGATGGCACTGACTGTCACTCCTACTTCTAAATTCACATATATATCCAAAATAAGTGGATAGAGGGAAGGCCGCTGTGGTAGCTCAGCGGTTAGAGCATCAAACGCGTTATTCGAAGGTCGTAGGATCGATTCCTGCTCATGGCTGGTTATTTTTTCATCAACTTTTCTTTCTTCCTATTTACATTCAATTGGGTGTAATAACTTCCCCTGTAAATTCCTTGGCTTTACTGTCTGTTATATCTCTCTAATATTGTGTTAAAACACGGAAAAACGAGCCCTAGGTATACACTTTTTTCCCTTATTTCATTAAACGAGGGTCTCGTACTGGCAGACTTGGTGTACATAGGTTGTATACGAGGAACTATTAATTAGCTGCCCGCTCATAATAAGTTTACGTGCTACGTGACGCCAAACATTTGCAATAAAGAGTGTTTTCACATCGTAGCTTTGCTTATAGATGGCGCTGACTATCACTCCAACTTCTGATATGTGGGGTTTAACGTCCCAAAACCACTATATGATTACGAGAGGCGCCGTATTGGAGGGCTCTGGAAATTTAGACTTCGTGGGGTTCTTAAACGTGCACCCAATTCTGAGCACACGGGCCTACAACATTTCCGCCTCCATTGGAAATGCAGCCGCCGCAGCCGGGTTTCGAACCCACGCCCTGCAGGTCAGCAGCCGAGTACCTTAGCCACTAGACCATCGCGGCGGAGCAATGTCATTCCTACTTCTAAATTCACATATAAACCCAAAATAAGTGGTTGGAGGGAAGGCCACTGGTAGCTCAGTGGTTGGAGCATCGAACGCGTTATTCGAAGGTCGTAGGTTCGATTCCTGCTCACGGCTGGTTATTTTTTCATCCACTTTTCTTTCTTCCTATTTACATTTAATTGGGTGTAATAACTTCCCCTGTACATTCCTTGGCTTTACTGTCTGTTAGATCTCTCTATTATTGTGTGAAAACACGGAAAAACGAGCCCTAGGTATACACTTTTTTCCCTTATTTCATTAAACGAGGGTCTCGTACTGGCAGACTTGGTGTCATTAGGTTGTATACGAAGGACTGTTAATCAGCTGCCCGCTCATAATATGTTCACGTGCTACGTGACGCCAAACATGCGCATGAAAGTGTTTTAACACTCGTCGCTTGGCTTATAGATGGCGCTGACTGTTACTCCTACTTCTAAATTCACATATAAACCCAAAATAGGTCGATGGAGGGAAGACCGCTTTGGTAGCTCAGTGGTTAGAGCATCGAACGCGTTATTCGAAGGTCGTAGGTTCGATTCCTGCTCCCGGCTGGTTATTTTTCCATCCAATTTTCTTTCTTCCTATTTACATTCCATTGGGTCTAATAACTTACCCAGTACATTCCTTGGCTTTACTGTGTGTTAGATCTCATTAATATTGTGGTTAAACACGGAAAAACGAGCCCTTAGGTATACACTTCTTTCCCTTATTTCATTAAACGAGGGTCTCGTACTGGCAGACTTGGTGTCATTAGGTTGTATAAGAGAGACTATTAATTAGCTTCCTGCTCATAATAAGTTCACGTGTTATGTGACGCCAAACATGCGCATAAAAGTGTGTTTTCACACTCGTCGCTTGGCTTACAGATGGCGCTGACTGTCACTCCTATTTCTAAATTCACATATTAACCCAAAATAAGTGGATGGAGGAAAAGCTGCTGTGGTAGCTCAGTAGTTAGAGCATCGAACGCGTTATTCGAAGGTCGTAGGTTCGATTCCTGCTCACGGCTGGTTATTTTTCCATCCACATTTCTTTCTTCCTATTTACATTCAATTGGGTGTAATAACTTCCCCTGTACAATGCTTGGCTTTACTGTCTGTTAGATCTTATTAATATTGTGTTGAAACACGAAAAAACGAGCCCTTAGGTATACACTTCTTTTCCTTATTTCATTAAACGAGAGTCTCGTACTGGCAGACTTGGTGCCATAAGGTTGTATACGAGAGACTATTAATCAGCTTCCTGCTCATAATAAGTTCATTGCTACGTGACGCTAAACATGCGCATAAAAGTGTGTTTTCACACTCGTCGCTTGGCTTACAGATGGCGCTGACTGTCACTCCTATTTCTAAATTCACTAATAAACCCAAAATAAGTGGATGGAGGGAAGGCCGCTGTGGTAGCTCAGTTGTTAGAGCATCGAACGCGTTATTCGAAGGTCGTAGGTTCAATTCCAGCTCAAGGCTGGTTATTTTTCATCCACATTTATTTCTTCTTATTTACATTCAATTGGGTGTAATAACTTCCCCTGTACAACCCTTGGCTTTACTGTCTGTTCGATCTTATTAATATTGTGTTGAAACACGAAAAAACGAGCCCTAAGGTATACACTTCTCTCCCTTATTTGATAAATGAGATTCTCGTACTCGCAGACTTGGTGTCATAAGGTTGTATGCGAGAGACTATTAATCAGCTTCCTGCTCATAATAAATTCACGTTCTACGTGACGCCAAACATGCGCATAAAAGTGTGTTTTCACACTCGTCGCTTGGCTTACAGATGGCGTTGACTGTCACTCCTATTTCGAAATTCACATATTAACCCAAAATAAGTGGATGGAGGGAAGGCCGCTGTGGTAGCTCAGTGGTTAGAGCATCGAACGCGTTATTCGAAGATCGTAGGTTCGATTTCTGCTCACGGCTGGTTATTTTTTCATCCACTTTTCTTTCTTCTTGTTTACATTAAATTGGGTCTAATAACTCCCCTGTACATTCCTTGGCTTTACTGTCTGTTAGATCTCTCTAATATTGTTTTAAAACACGGAAGAACGAGCCCTTAGGTAAACACTTCTTTCCCCTATTTCATTAAACGAGGGTCTCGTACTGGCAGACTTGGTGTCATTAGGTTGTATACGAGGGTCTATTAATCAGCTGCCCGCTCATAATAAGTTCACGCGCTACGTGACGCCAAACATGCGCATAAAAGAGTGTTTTCGCACTAGTCGCCTGGCTTATAGATGGCACTGACTGTCACTCCTACTTCTAAATTCACATATATATCCAAAATAAGTGGATAGAGGGAAGGCCGCTGTGGTAGCTCAGCGGTTAGAGCATCAAACGCGTTATTCGAAGGTCGTAGGTTCGATTCCTGCTCATGGCTGGTTATTTTTTCATCAACTTTTCTTTCTTCCTATTTACATTCAATTGGGTGTAATAACTTCCCCTGTAAATTCCTTGGCTTTACTGTCTGTTATATCTCTCTAATATTGTGTTAAAACACGGAAAAACGAGCCCTAGGTATACACTTTTTTTCCTTATTTCATTAAACGAGGGTCTCGTACTGGCAGACTTGGTGTAATTAGGTTGTATACGAGGAACTATTAATTAGCTGCCCGCTCATAATAAGTTTACGTGCTACGTGACGCCAAACATTTGCAATAAAGAGTGTTTTCACATCGTAGCTTTGCTTATAGATGGCGCTGACTATCACTCCAACTTCTGATATGTGGGGTTTAAGGTCCCAAAACCACTATATGATTACGAGAGGCGCCGTAGTGGAGGGCTCTGGAAATTTAGACTTCGTGGGGTTCTTAAACGTGCACCCAATTCTGAGCACACGGGCCTACAACATTTCCGCCTCCATTGGAAATGCAGCCGCCGCAGCCGGGTTTCGAACCCACGCCCTGCAGGTCAGCAGCCGAGTACCTTAGCCACTAGACCATCGCGGCGGAGCAATGTCATTCCTACTTCTAAATTCACATATAAACCCAAAATAAGTGGTTGGAGGGAAGGCCACTGGTAGCTCAGTGGTTGGAGCATCGAACGCGTTATTCGAAGATCGTAGGTTCGATTTCTGCTCACGGCTGGTTATTTTTTCATCCACTTTTCTTTCTTCTTGTTTACATTAAATTGGGTCTAATAACTCCCCTGTACATTCCTTGGCTTTACTGTCTGTTAGATCTCTCTATTATTGTGTGAAAACACGGAAAAACGAGCCCTAGGTATACACTTTTTTCCCTTATTTCATTAAACGAGGGTCTCGTACTGGCAGACTTGGTGTCATTAGGTTGTATACGAAGGACTGTTAATCAGCTGCCCGCTCATAATATGTTCACGTGCTACGTGACGCCAAACATGCGCATGAAAGTGTTTTAACACTCGTCGCTTGGCTTATAGATGGCGCTGACTGTTACTCCTACTTCTAAATTCACATATAAACCCAAAATAGGTCGATGGAGGGAAGACCGCTTTGGTAGCTCAGTGGTTAGAGCATCGAACGCGTTATTCGAAGGTCGTAGGTTCGATTCCTGCTCACGGCTGGTTATTTTTCCATCCACTTTTCTTTCTTCCTATTTACATTCCATTGGGTCTAATAACTTACCCAGTACATTCCTTGGCTTTACTGTGTGTTAGATCTCATTAATGTTGTGTTAAAACACGGAAAAACGAGCCCTTAGGTATACACTTCTTTCCCTTATTTCATTAAACGAGGGTCTCGTACTGGCAGACTTGGTGTCATTAGGTTGTATAAGAGAGACTATTAATCAGCTTCCTGCTCATAATAAGTTCACGTGCTACGTGACGCCAAACATGCGCATAAAAGTGTGTTTTCACACTCGTCGCTTGGCTTACAGATGGCGCTGACTGTCACTCCTATTTCTAAATTCACATATTAACCCAAAATAAGTGGATGGAGGAAAAGCTGCTGTGGTAGCTCAGTAGTTAGAGCATCGAACGCGTTATTCGAAGGTCGTAGGTTCGATTCCTGCTCACGGCTGGTTATTTTTCCATCCACATTTCTTTCTTCCTATTTACATTCAATTGGGTGTAATAACTTCCCCTGTACAATGCTTGGCTTTACTGTCTGTTAGATCTTATTAATATTGTGTTGAAACACGAAAAAACGAGCCCTTAGGTATACACTTCTTTTCCTTATTTCATTAAACGAGAGTCTCGTACTGGCAGACTTGGTGCCATAAGGTTGTATACGAGAGACTATTAATCAGCTTCCTGCTCATAATAAGTTCATTGCTACGTGACGCCAAACATGCGCATAAAAGTGTGTTTTCACACTCGTCGCTTGGCTTACAGATGGCGCTGACTGTCACTCCTATTTCTAAATTCACTAATAAACCCAAAATAAGTGGATGGAGGGAAGGCCGCTGTGGTAGCTCAGTTGTTAGAGCATCGAACGCGTTATTCGAAGGTCGTAGGTTCAATTCCAGCTCAAGGCTGGTTATTTTTCATCCACATTTATTTCTTCTTATTTACATTCAATTGGGTGTAATAACTTCCCCTGTACAATCCTTGGCTTTACTGTCCGTTCGATCTTATTAATATTGTGTTGAAACACGAAAAAACGAGCCCTAAGGTATACACTTCTCTCCCTTATTTGATAAATGAGAGTCTCGTACTCGCAGACTTGGTGTCATAAGGTTGTATGCGAGAGACTATTAATCAGCTTCCTGCTCATAATAAATTCACGTTCTACGTGACGCCAAACATGCGCATAAAAGTGTGTTTTCACACTCGTCGCTTGGCTTACAGATGGCGCTGACTGTCACTCCTATTTCTAAATTCACATATTAACCCAAAATAAGTGGATGGAGGGAAGGCCGCTGTGGTAGCTCAGTGGTTAGAGCATCGAACGCGTTATTCGAAGATCGTAGGTTCGATTTCTGCTCACGGCTGGTTATTTTTTCATCCACTTTTCTTTCTTCTTGTTTACATTAAATTGGGTCTAATAACTCCCCTGTACATTCCTTGGCTTTACTGTCTGTTAGATCTCTCTAATATTGTTTTAAAACACGGAAGAACGAGCCCTTAGGTAAACACTTCTTTCCCCTATTTCATTAAACGAGGGTCTCGTACTGGCAGACTTGGTGTCATTAGGTTGTATACGAGGGTCTATTAATCAGCTGCCCGCTCATAATAAGTTCACGCGCTACGTGACGCCAAACATGCGCATAAAAGAGTGTTTTCGCACTCGTCGCCTGGCTTATAGATGGCACTGACTGTCACTCCTACTTCTAAATTCACATATATATCCAAAATAAGTGGATAGAGGGAAGGCCGCTGTGGTAGCTCAGCGGTTAGAGCATCAAACGCGTTATTCGAAGGTCGTAGGTTCGATTCCTGCTCATGGCTGGTTATTTTTTCATCAACTTTTCTTTCTTCCTATTTACATTCAATTGGGTGTAATAACTTCCCCTGTAAATTCCTTGGCTTTACTGTCTGTTATATCTCTCTAATATTGTGTTAAAACACGGAAAAACGAGCCCTAGGTATACACTTTTTTCCCTTATTTCATTAAACGAGGGTCTCGTACTGGCAGACTTGGTGTAATTAGGTTGTATACAAGGAACTATTAATTAGCTGCCCGCTCATAATAAGTTTACGTGCTACGTGACGCCAAACATTTGCAATAAAGAGTGTTTTCACATCGTAGCTTTGCTTATAGATGGCGCTGACTATCACTCCAACTTCTGATATGTGGGGTTTAACGTCCCAAAACCACTATATGATTACGAGAGGCGCCGTAGTGGAGGGCTCTGGAAATTTAGACTTCGTGGGGTTCTTAAACGTGCACCCAATTCTGAGCACACGGGCCTACAACATTTCCGCCTCCATTGGAAATGCAGCCGCCGCAGCCGGGTTTCGAACCCACGCCCTGCAGGTCAGCAGCCGAGTACCTTAGCCACTAGACCATCGCGGCGGAGCAATGTCATTCCTACTTCTAAATTCACATATAAACCCAAAATAAGTGGTTGGAGGGAAGGCCACTGGTAGCTCAGTGGTTGGAGCATCGAACGCGTTATTCGAAGGTCGTAGGTTCGATTCCTGCTCACGGCTGGTTATTTTTTCATCCACTTTTCTTTCTTCCTATTTACATTTAATTGGGTGTAATAACTTCCCCTGTACATTCCTTGGCTTTACTGTCTGTTAGATCTCTCTATTATTGTGTGAAAACACGGAAAAACGAGCCCTAGGTATACACTTTTTTCCCTTATTTCATTAAACGAGGGTCTCGTACTGGCAGACTTGGTGTCATTAGGTTGTATACGAAGGACTGTTAATCAGCTGCCCGCTCATAATATGTTCACGTGCTACGTGACGCCAAACATGCGCATGAAAGTGTTTTAACACTCGTCGCTTGGCTTATAGATGGCGCTGACTGTTACTCCTACTTCTAAATTCACATATAAACCCAAAATAGGTCGATGGAGGGAAGACCGCTTTGGTAGCTCAGTGGTTAGAGCATCGAACGCGTTATTCGAAGGTCGTAGGTTCGATTCCTGCTCACGGCTGGTTATTTTTCCATCCACTTTTCTTTCTTCCTATTTACATTCCATTGGGTCTAATAACTTACCCAGTACATTCCTTGGCTTTACTGTGTGTTAGATCTCATTAATATTGTGTTAAAACACGGAAAAACGAGCCCTTAGGTATACACTTCTTTCCCTTATTTCATTAAACGAGGGTCTCGTACTGGCAGACTTGGTGTCATTAGGTTGTATAAGAGAGACTATTAATCAGCTTCCTGCTCATAATAAGTTCACGTGCTACGTGACGCCAAACATGCGCATAAAAGTGTGTTTTCACACTCGTCGCTTGGCTTACAGATGGCGCTGACTGTCACTCCTATTTCTAAATTCACATATTAACCCAAAATAAGTGGATGGAGGAAAAGCTGCTGTGGTAGCTCAGTAGTTAGAGCATCGAACGCGTTATTCGAAGGTCGTAGGTTCGATTCCTGCTCACGGCTGGTTATTTTTCCATCCACATTTCTTTCTTCCTATTTACATTCAATTGGGTGTAATAACTTCCCCTGTACAATGCTTGGCTTTACTGTCTGTTAGATCTTATTAATATTGTGTTGAAACACGAAAAAACGAGCCCTTAGGTATACACTTCTTTTCCTTATTTCATTAAACGAGAGTCTCGTACTGGCAGACTTGGTGCCATAAGGTTGTATACGAGAGACTATTAATCAGCTTCCTGCTCATAATAAGTTCATTGCTACGTGACGCCAAACATGCGCATAAAAGTGTGTTTTCACACTCGTCGCTTGGCTTACAGATGGCGCTGACTGTCACTCCTATTTCTAAATTCACTAATAAACCCAAAATAAGTGGATGGAGGGAAGGCCGCTGTGGTAGCTCAGTTGTTAGAGCATCGAACGCGTTATTCGAAGGTCGTAGGTTCAATTCCAGCTCAAGGCTGGTTATTTTTCATCCACATTTATTTCTTCTTATTTACATTCAATTGGGTGTAATAACTTCCCCTGTACAATCCTTGGCTTTACTGTCCGTTCGATCTTATTAATATTGTGTTGAAACACGAAAAAACGAGCCCTAAGGTATACACTTCTCTCCCTTATTTGATAAATGAGAGTCTCGTACTCGCAGACTTGGTGTCATAAGGTTGTATGCGAGAGACTATTAATCAGCTTCCTGCTCATAATAAATTCACGTTCTACGTGACGCCAAACATGCGCATAAAAGTGTGTTTTCACACTCGTCGCTTGGCTTACAGATGGCGCTGACTGTCACTCCTATTTCTAAATTCACATATTAACCCAAAATAAGTGGATGGAGGGAAGGCCGCTGTGGTAGCTCAGTGGTTAGAGCATCGAACGCGTTATTCGAAGATCGCAGGTTCGATTTCTGCTCACGGCTGGTTATTTTTTCATCCACTTTTATTTCTTATTTATACATTCAATTGGTTCTAATAACTTCCCCAGTACATTCCTTGGCATTATTGTCTGTTAGATCTCATTAATATTGTGTTAAAACACGGAAAAATGAGCCCTTCGGTATACACTTCTTTCCCTTATTTCAATAAACGAGGGTCTCGTACTGGCAGACTTGGTGTCATTAGGTTGTATACGAGGAGCTGTTAATCAGCTGCCCGCTCATAATAAGTTCACGTGCTACGTGACGCCAAACATTCGCATGAAAGAGTGTTTTAACACTCGTCGCTTGGCTTATAGATGGCGCTGACTGTCACTCCTACTTCTAAATTCACATATAAACCAAAATAGGTGGATGGAGGGAAGGCCGCTGGTAGCTCAATGGTTGGAGCATCAAACGCGTTATTCGAAGGTCGTAGGTTCGATTCTTGCTCACGGCTGGTTGTTTTTTCATCCACTTTTCTTTCTTCCTAATTACATTCAATTGGGTGTAATAACTTCCCCAGTACATTCCTTGGCTTTACTGTCTGTTAGATCTCATTATTATTGTATTAAAACACGAAAAAACGAGCCCATAGGTATACACTTCTTTCCCTTATTTCATTAAACGAGGGTCTCGTACTGGCAGACTTGGTGTCTTAAGGGGTTATTCGAGGGACTGTTAATCAGCTGCCCGCTCATAATACGATCACGTGCTACGTGACGCCAAACATGCGCATGAAAGAGTGTTTTACACTCGTTGCTTGGCCTATAGATGGCGCGGACTGTCACTTCTACTTCTAAATTCATAAAAACCCAGAATAGGTGGATGAAGGGAAGGTCACTGTGGTAGCTAAGTGGTTAGAGCATCGAACGCGTTATTCGAAATTCGTAGGTTCGATTCCTGGTCACGGCTGGTTAATTTTCCATCCACTTTTCTTTCTTCCTATTTACATGCAATTGGGTGTAATAACTTCCGCTGTACATTCCTTGGCTTTACTGTCTGTTAGATCTCTCTAATATTGTGTGAAAACACGGAAAAACGAGCCCTAGGTATACATTTTTCCCTTATTTCATTAAACGAGGTTCTCGTACTGGCAGACTTGGTGTAATTAGGTTGTATACGAGGGACTATTAATCAGCTGCCCGCTCATAATAAGTTCACGTGCTACGTGACGCCAAACATGCGCAATAAAGAGTGTTTTCACATCGTAGGTTGGCTTATAGATGGCGCTGACTGTCACTCCTACTTCTGATATGTGAGGTTTAACGTCCCGAAACCACTATATGATTATGAGAGACGCCGTAGTGGAGGGCTCTGGAAATTTAAACTACCTGAGGTTCTTTAATGTGCACCCAAATCTGAACACACGTGCCTACAAAATTTCCGCCTCCATCGAAAATGCAGCCGCCGTAGCCGGGATTCGAACCCGCGCCCTGCGGGTCAGCAGCCGAGTACCTTAGCCACTAGACCACCGCGGCGGGGCAATGTCACTCCTACTTCTAAATTCACATATAAACCCAAAATAAGTGGTTGGAGGGAAGGCCGCTGTGGTAGCTCAGTGGTTAGAGCTTCTAACGCGTTATTCGAAGGTCGTAGGTTCGATTCCTGCTCACGGCTAGTTATTTTTTTCATCCACTTTTCTTTCTTCTTGTTTACTTTAAATTGGGTCTAATAACTCCCCTGTACATTCCTTGGCTTTACTGTCTGTTAGATCTCTCTAATATTGTTTTAAAACACGGAAGAACGAGCCCTTAGGTAAACACTTCTTTCCCCTATTTCATTAAACGAGGGTCTCGTACTGGCAGACTTGGTGTCATTAGGTTGTATACGAGGGTCTATTAATCAGCTGCCCGCTCATAATAAGTTCACGCGCTACGTGACGCCAAACATGCGCATAAAAGAGTGTTTTCGCACTCGTCGCCTGGCTTATAGATGGCACTGACTGTCACTCCGACTTCTAAATTCACATATATATCCAAAATAAGTGGATAGAGGGAAGGCCGCTGTGGTAGCTCAGCGGTTAGAGCATCAAACGCGGTATTCGAAGGTCGTAGGTTCGATTCCTGCTCATGGCTGGTTATTTTTTCATCAACTTTTCTTTCTTCCTATTTACATTCAATTGGGTGTAATAACTTCCCCTGTAAATTCCTTGGCTTTACTGTCTGTTATATCTCTCTAATATTGTGTTAAAACACGGAAAAACGAGCCCTAGGTATACACTTTTTTCCCTTATTTCATTAAACGAGGGTCTCGTACTGGCAGACTTGGTGTAATTAGGTTGTATACGAGGAACTATTAATTAGCTGCCCGCTCATAATAAGTTTACGTGCTACGTGACGCCAAACATGTGCAATAAAGAGTGTTTTCACATCGTAGCTTTGCTTACAGATGGCGCTGACTATCACTCCAACTTCTGATATGTGGGGTTTAACGTCCCAAAACCACTATATGATTACGAGAGGCGCCGTAGTGGAGGGCTCTGGAAATTTAGACTTCGTGGGGTTCTTAAACGTGCACCCAATTCTGAGCACACGGGCCTACAACATTTCCGCCTCCATTGGAAATGCAGCCGCCGCAGCCGGGTTTCGAACCCACGCCCTGCAGGTCAGCAGCCGAGTACCTTAGCCACTAGACCATCGCGGCGGAGCAATGTCATTCCTACTTCTAAATTCACATATAAACCCAAAATAAGTGGTTGGAGGGAAGGCCACTGGTAGCTCAGTGGTTGGAGCATCGAACGCGTTATTCGAAGGTCGTAGGTTCGATTCCTGCTCACGGCTGGTTATTTTTTCATCCACTTTTCTTTCTTCCTATTTACATTTAATTGGGTGTAATAACTTCCCCTGTACATTCCTTGGCTTTACTGTCTGTTAGATCTCTCTATTATTGTGTGAAAACACGGAAAAACGAGCCCTAGGTATTCACTTTTTTTCCTTATTTCATTAAACGAGGGTCTCGTACTGGCAGACTTGGTGTCATTAGGTTGTATACGAAGGACTGTTAATCAGCTGCCCGCTCATAATATGTTCACGTGCTACGTGACGCCAAACATGCGCATGAAAGTGTTTTAACACTCGTCGCTTGGCTTATAGATGGCACTGACTGTTACTCCTACTTCTAAATTCACATATAAACCCAAAATAGGTCGATGGAGGGAAGACCGCTTTGGTAGCTCAGTGGTTAGAGCATCGAACGCGTTATTCGAAGGTCGTAGGTTCGATTCCTGCTCACGGCTGGTTATTTTTCCATCCACTTTTCTTTCTTCCTATTTACATTCCATTGGGTCTAATAACCTACCCAGTACATTCCTTGGCTTTACTGTGTGTTAGATCTCATTAATATTGTGTTAAAACACGGAAAAACGAGCCCTTAGGTATACACTTCTTTCCCTTATTTCATTAAACGAGGGTCTCGTACTGGCAGTCTTGGTGTCATTAGGTTGTATAAGAGAGACTATTAATCAGCTTCCTGCTCATAATAAGTTCACGTGCTACGTGACGCCAAACATGCGCATAAAAGTGTGTTTTCACACTCGTCGCTTGGCTTACAGATGGCGCTGACTGTCACTCCTATTTCTAAATTCACATATTAACCCAAAATAAGTGGATGGAGGAAACGCTGCTGTGGTAGCTCAGTAGTTAGAGCATCGAACGCGTTATTCGAAGGTCGTAGGTTCGATTCCTGCTCACGGCTGGTTATTTTTCCATCCACTTTTCTTTCTTCCTATTTACATTCAATTGGGTGTGATAACTTCCCCTGTACAATGCTTGGCTTTACTGTCTGTTAGATCTTATTAATATTGTGTTGAAACACGAAAAAACGAGCCCTTAGGTATACACTTCTTTTCCTTATTTCAATAAACGAGAGTCCCGTACTGGCAGACTTGGTGCCATAAGGTTGTATACGAGAGACTATTATTCAGCTTCCTGCTCATAATAAGTTCATTGCTACGTGACGCCAAACATGCGCATAAAAGTGTGTTTTCACACTCGTCGCTTGGCTTACAGATGGCGCTGACTGTCACTCCTATTTCTAAATTCACTAATAAACCCAAAATAAGTGGATGGAGGGAAGGCCGCTGTGGTAGCTCAGTTGTTAGAGCATCGAACGCGTTATTCGAAGGTCGTAGGTTCAATTCCAGCTCAAGGCTGGTTATTTTTCATCCACATTTATTTCTTCTTATTTACATTCAATTGGGTGTAATAACTTCCCCTGTACAATCCTTGGCTTTACTGTCTGTTCGATCTTATTAATATTGTGTTGAAACACGAAAAAACGAGCCCTAAGGTATACACTTCTTTCCCTTATTTGATAAATGAGAGTCTCGTACTCGCAGACTTGGTGTCATAAGGTTGTATGCGAGAGACTATTAATCAGCTTCCTGCTCATATTAAATTCACGTTCTACGTGACGCCAAACATGCGCATAAAAGTGTGTTTTCACACTCGTCGCTTGGCTTACAGATGGCGCTGACTGTCACTCCTATTTCTAAATTCACATATTAACCCAAAATAAGTGGATGGAGGGAAGGCCGCTGTGGTAGCTCAGTGGTTAGAGCATCGAACGCGTTATTCGAAGATCGTAGGTTCGATTTCTGCTCACGGCTGGTTATTTTTTCATCCACTTTTCTTTCTTCCTATTTACATTCAATTGGGTCTAATAACTTCCCCAGTACATTCCTTGGCTTTACTGTCTGTTAGATCTCATTATTATTGTATTAAAACACGGAAAAACGAGCCCATAGGTATACACTTCTTTCCTTTATTTCATTAAACGAGGGTCTCGTACTGACAGGCTTGGTGTCATTAGGTTGTATACGAGGGACTATTAATCAGCTGGCCGCTCATAATAAGTTCGCGTGCTACTTGACGCCAAACATGCGCATAAAAGAGTGTTTTAACACTCGTCGCTTGGCTTATAGATGGCGCTGACTGTCACTCCTAATTTTAAATTCACATATAAACCCAAAATAGGTGGATGGAGGGAAGGCCGCTGTGGTAGCTCAGTGGTTATAGCATCGAACGCGTTATTGGAAGGACGGTGGTTCGATTCCTGCTCATGGCTGCTTATTTTTCCATCCACTTTTCTTTCTTCTTATTTAATTCAATTGGGTCTAATAACTTCCCCTGTACATTTCTTGGCTTTACTGTCTGTTAGATCTCTCTAATATTGTGTTAAAACACAAAAAAACGAGCCCTTAGGTATACACTTCTTTCCCTCATTTCATTAAACGAGAGTCTCGTACTGGCAGACTTAGTGTAATTAGGTTGTATACAAGGGACTATTAATCAGCTGCCCGCTCATAATAAGTTCATGTACTACGTGACGCCAAACATGCGCATAAAAGAGTTTTTCACACTCGTCGCTTGGCTTATAGATGGCGCTGACTGTCACTCCTACTTCTAAATTCACATATAAACGCAAAATAGGTGGATGGAGGGAAGGCCTCTGTGGTAGCTCAGTTGTTAGAGCATCGAACGCGTTATTCAAAGGTCGTAGGTTCAATTCCTGCTCACGGCTGGTTATTTTTTCATCCACTTTTATTTCTTATTTATACATTCAATTGGTTCTAATAACTTCCCCAGTACATTCCTTGGCTTTATTGTCTGTTAGATCTCATTAATATTGTGTTAAAACACGGAAAAATGAGCCCTTCAGTATACACTTCTTTCCCTTATTTCAATAAACGAGGGTCTCGTACTGGCAGACTTGGTGTCATTAGGTTGTATACGAGGAGCTGTTAATCAGCTGCCCGCTCATAATAAGTTCACGTGCTACGTGACGCCAAATATTCGCATGAAAGAGTGTTTTAACACTCGTCGCTTGGCTTATAGATGGCGCTGACTGTCACTCCTACTTCTAAATTCACATATAAACCAAAATAGGTGGATGGAGGGAAGGCCGCTGGTAGCTCAATGGTTGGAGCATCAAACGCGTTATTCGAAGGTCGTAGGTTCGATTCTTGCTCACGGCTGGTTGTTTTTTCATCCACTTTTCTTTCTTCCTAATTACATTCAATTGGGTGTAATAACTTCCCCAGTACATTCCTTGGCTTTACTGTCTGTTAGATCTCATTATTATTGTATTAAAACACGAAAAAACGAGCCCATAGGTATACACTTCTTTCCCTTATTTCATTAAACGAGGGTCTCGTACTGGCAGACTTGGTGTCTTAAGGGGTTATTCGAGGGACTGTTAATCAGCTGCCCGCTCATAATACGTTCACGTGCTACATGACGCCAAACATGCGCATGAAAGAGTGTTTTACACTCGTTGCTTGGCCTATAGATGGCGCGGACTGTCACTTCTACTTCTAAATTCATAAAAACCCAGAATAGGTGAATGAAGGGAAGGTCACTGTGGTAGCTAAGTGGTTAGAGCATCGAACGCGTTATTCGAAATTCGTAGGTTCGATTCCTGGTCACGGCTGGTTAATTTTCCATCCACTTTTCCTTCTTCCTATTTACATGCAATTGGGTGTAATAACTTCCGCTGTACATTCCTTGGCTTTACTGCCTGTTAGATCTCTCTAATATTGTGTGAAAACACGGAAAAACGAGCCCTAGGTATACACTTTTCCCTTATTTCATTAAACGAGGTTCTCGTACTGGCAGACTTGGTGTAATTAGGTTGTATACGAGGGACTATTAATCAGCTGCCCGCTCATAATAAGTTCACGTGCTACGTGACGCCAAACATGCGCAATAAAGAGTGTTTTCACATCGTAGGTTGGCTTATAGATGGCGCTGACTGTCACTCCTACTTCTGATATGTGAGGTTTAACGTCCCGAAACCACTATATGATTATGAGAGACGCCGTAGTGGAGGGCTCTGGAAATTTAAACTACCTGAGGTTCTTTAATGTGCACCCAAATCTGAACACACGGGCCTACAAAATTTCCGCCTCCATCGAAAATGCAGCCGCCGTAGCCGGGATTCGAACCCGCGCCCTGCGGGTCAGCAGCCGAGTACCTTAGCCACTAGACCACCGCGGCGGGGCAATGTCACTCCTACTTCTAAATTCACATATAAACCCAAAATAAGTGGTTGGAGGGAAGGCCGCTGTGGTAGCTCAGTGGTTAGAGCTTCTAACGCGTTATTCGAAGGTCGTAGGTTCGATTCCTGCTCACGGCTAGTTATTTTTTTCATCCACTTTTCTTTCTTCTTGTTTACTTTAAATTGGGTCTAATAACTCCCCTGTACATTCCTTGGCTTTACTGTCTGTTAGATCTCTCTAATATTGTTTTAAAACACGGAAGAACGAGCCCTTAGGTAAACACTTCTTTCCCCTATTTCATTAAACGAGGGTCTCGTACTGGCAGACTTGGTGTCATTAGGTTGTATACGAGGGTCTATTAATCAGCTGCCCGCTCATAATAAGTTCACGCGCTACGTGACGCCAAACATGCGCATAAAAGAGTGTTTTCGCACTCGTCGCCTGGCTTATAGATGGCACTGACTGTCACTCCTACTTCTAAATTCACATATATATCCAAAATAAGTGGATAGAGGGAAGGCCGCTGTGGTAGCTCAGCGGTTAGAGCATCAAACGCGTTATTCGAAGGTCGTAGGTTCGATTCCTGCTCATGGCTGGTTATTTTTTCATCAACTTTTCTTTCTTCCTATTTACATTCAATTGGGTGTAATAACTTCCCCTGTAAATTCCTTGGCTTTACTGTCTGTTATATCTCTCTAATATTGTGTTAAAACACGGAAAAACGAGCCCTAGGTATACACTTTTTTCCCTTATTTCATTAAACGAGGGTCTCGTACTGGCAGACTTGGTGTAATTAGGTTGTATACGAGGAACCAATAATTAGCTGCCCGCTCATAATAAGTTTACGTGCTACGTGACGCCAAACATGTGCAATAAAGAGTGTTTTCACATCGTAGCTTTGCTTATAGATGGCGCTGACTATCACTCAAACTTCTGATATGTGGGGTTTAACGTCCCAAAACCACTATATGATTACGAGAGGCGCCGTAGTGGAGGGCTCTGGAAATTTAGACTTCGTGGGGTTCTTAAAAGTGCACCCAATTCTGAGCACACGGGCCTACAACATTTCCGCCTCCATTGGAAATGCAGCCGCCGCAGCCGGGTTTCGAACCCACGCCCTGCAGGTCAGCAGCCGAGTACCTTAGCCACTAGACCATCGCGGCGGAGCAATGTCATTCCTACTTCTAAATTCACATATAAACCCAAAATAAGTGGTTGGAGGGAAGGCCACTGGTAGCTCAGTGGTTGGAGCATCGAACGCGTTATTCGAAGGTCGTAGGTTCGATTCCTGCTCACGGCTGGTTATTTTTTCATCCACTTTTCTTTCTTCCTATTTACATTTAATTGGGTGTGATAACTTCCCCTGTACATTCCTTGGCTTTACTGTCTGTTAGATCTCTCTATTATTGTGTGAAAACACGGAAAAACGAGCCCTAGGTATACACTTTTTTCTCTTATTTCATTAAACGAGGGTCTCGTACTGGCAGACTTGGTGTCATTAGGTTGTATACGAAGGACTGTTAATCAGCTGCCCGCTCATAATATGTTCACGTGCTACGTGACGCCAAACATGCGCATGAAAGTGTTTTAACACTCGTCGCTTGGCTTATAGATGGCGCTGACTGTTACTCCTACTTCTAAATTCACATATAAACCCAAAATAGGTCGATGGAGGGAAGACCGCTTTGGTAGCTCAGTGGTTAGAGCATCGAACGCGTTATTCGAAGGTCGTAGGTTCGATTCCTGCTCACGGCTGGTTATTTTTCCATCCACTTTTCTTTCTTCCTATTTACATTCCATTGGGTCTAATAACTTACCCAGTACATTCCTTGGCTTTACTGTGTGTTAGATCTCATTAATATTGTGTTAAAACACGGAAAAACGAGCCCTTAGGTATACACTTCTTTCCCTTATTTCATTAAACGAGGGTCTCGTACTGGCAGTCTTGGTGTCATTAGGTTGTATAAGAGAGACTATTAATCAGCTTCCTGCTCATAATAAGTTCACGTGCTACGTGACGCCAAACATGCGCATAAAAGTGTGTTTTCACACTCGTCGCTTGGCTTACAGATGGCGCTGACTGTCACTCCTATTTCTAAATTCACATATTAACCCAAAATAAGTGGATGGAGGAAAAGCTGCTGTGGTAGCTCAGTAGTTAGAGCATCGAACGCGTTATTCGAAGGTCGTAGGTTCGATTCCTGCTCACGGCTGGTTATTTTTCCATCCACTTTTCTTTCTTCCTATTTACAGTCAATTGGGTGTAATAACTTCCCCTGTACAATGCTTGGCTTTACTGTCTGTTAGATCTTATTAATATTGTGTTGAAACACGAAAAAACGAGCCCTTAGGTATACACTTCTTTTCCTTATTTCATTAAACGAGAGTCCCGTACTGGCAGACTTGGTGCCATAAGGTTGTATACGAGAGACTATTATTCAACTTCCTGCTCATAATAAGTTCATTGCTACGTGACGCCAAACATGCGCATAAAAGTGTGTTTTCACACTCGTCGCTTGGCTTACAGATGGCGCTGACTGTCACTCCTATTTCTAAATTCACTAATAAACCCAAAATAAGTGGATGGAGGGAAGGCCGCTGTGGTAGCTCAGTTGTTAGAGCATCGAACGCGTTATTCGAAGGTCGTAGGTTCAATTCCAGCTCAAGGCTGGTTATTTTTCATCCACATTTATTTCTTCTTATTTACATTCAATTGGGTGTAATAACTTCCCCTGTACAATCCTTGGCTTTACTGTCCGTTCGATCTTATTAATATTGTGTTGAAACACGAAAAAACGAGCCCTAAGGTATACACTTCTCTCCCTTATTTGATAAATGAGAGTCTCGTACTCGCAGACTTGGTGTCATAAGGTTGTATGCGAGAGACTATTAATCAGCTTCCTGCTCATAATAAATTCACGTTCTACGTGACGCCAAACATGCGCATAAAAGTGTGTTTTCACACTCGTCGCTTGGCTTACAGATGGCGCTGACTGTCACTCCTATTTCTAAATTCACATATTAACCCAAAATAAGTGGATGGAGGGAAGGCCGCTGTGGTAGCTCAGTGGTTAGAGCATCGAACGCGTTATTCGAAGATCGTAGGTTCGATTTCTGCTCACGGCTGGTTATTTTTCATCCACATTTATTTCTTCTTATTTACATTCAATTGGGTGTAATAACTTCCCCTGTACAATCCTTGGCTTTACTGTCTGTTAGATCTTATTAATATTGTGTTGAAACACGAAAAAACGAGCCCTAAGGTATACACTTCTTTCCCTTATTTGATAAATGAGAGTCTCGTACTCGCAGACTTGGTGTCATAAGGTTGTATGCGAGAGACTATTAATCAGCTTCCTGCTCATAATAAATTCACGTTCTACGTGACGCCAAACATGCGCATAAAAGTGTGTTTTCACACTCGTCGCTTGGCTTACAGATGGCGCTGACTGTCACTCCTCTTTCTAAATTCACATATTAACCCAAAATAAGTGGATGGAGGGAAGGCCGCTGTGGTAGCTCAGTGGTTAGAGCATCGAACGCGTTATTCGAAGATCGTAGGTTCGATTTCTGCTCACGGCTGGTTATTTTTTCATCCACTTTTCTTTCTTCCTATTTACATTCAATTGGGTCTAATAACTTCCCCAGTACATTCCTTGGCTTTACTGTCTGTTAGATCTCATTATTATTGTATTAAAACACGGAAAAACGAGCCCATAGGTATACACTTCTTTCCTTTATTTCATTAAACGAGGGTCTCGTACTGACAGGCTTGGTGTCATTAGGTTGTATACGAGGGACTAATAATCAGCTGCCCGCTCATAATAAGTTCACGTACTACGTGACGCCAAACATGCGCATAAAAGAGTGTTTTCACACTCGTTGCTTGGCTTATAGATGGCGCTGACTGTCACTTCTACTTCTAAATTCACATATAAACCCAAAATAGGCGGATGGAGGGAAGGCCGCTGGTAGCTCAGTGGTTAGAGCATCGAACGCGTTATTCGAAGGTCGTAGGTTCGATTCCTGCTCACGGCTGGTTATTTTTTCATCTACTTTTCTTCCTGTTTACATTCAATTGGGTGTAATAACTTGCCCTGTACATGCCTTGGCTTCACTGTCTGTTAGATCTCTCTAATAATGTGTGAAAACACGGAAAAACGAGCCCTAGGTATAAACTTTCTTCCCTTATTTCATTAAACGAGGGTCTCGTACTGGCAGACTTGGTGTCATTAGGTTGTATACGAGGGTCTATTAATCAGCTGCCCTTTCATAATAAGTTCTTGTGCTACGTGACGCCAAACATGCGCACAAAAGAGTGTTTTCACACTCGTCGCTTGGCCTATAGCTGGCACTAACTGTCACTCCTACTTCTAAATTCACTTATAAACCCAAAATAAGTGGATGGAGGGAAGGCCGCTGTCGTAGCTCAGTTGTTAGAGCATCGATCGCGTTATTCGAAGGTCGTAGGTTCAATTCCTGCTCACGGCTGGTTATTTTTTCATCCACTTTTATTTCTTCTCATTTACACTCAATTGGGTCTAATAACTTCCCCAGTACATTCCTTGGCTTTACTGTCTGTTAGATCTCATTATTATTGTGTTAAAACACGGAAAAACGAGCCCTTAGGTATACACTTCTTTTCCATATTTCATTAAACGAGGGTCTCGTACTGGCAGACTTGGTGTCATTAGGTTGTATAGAGGGACGGTTAAACAGCTGCCCGCTCATAATAAGTTCACGTGATACGTGACGCCAAACAAGCACATGAAAGAGTGTTTTAACACTCGTCGCTTGGCTTATAGATGGCGCTTCTTGTCACTACTACATCTAAATTCACATATAAACCCAAAATAGGTGGATGGAGGGAAGGCCGCTGTGGTAGCTCTGTGGTTAGAGCTTCGAACGCGTTATTCGAAGGTCGTAAGTTCGATTCCTGCTCACGGCTAATTATTTTTTTCATCCACTTTTCTTTCTTCTTGTTTACATTCAATTGGTTGTAATAACTTCCCCTGTACATTCCTTGGCTTCACTGTCTGTTAGATCTCTCTAATATTGTGTGAAAACACGGAAAAACGAGCCCTAGGTATACACTTTCTTCCCTTATTTCATTAAACGAGGGTCTCGTACTGGCAGACTTGGTGTCATTAGGTTGTATACGAGGGTCTATTAATCAGCTGCCCGCTCATAATAAGTTCACGTGCTACGTGACGCTAAACATGCGCATAAAAGAGTGTTTTCGCACTCGTCGCCTGGCTTATAGATGGCACTGACTGTCACTCCTACTTCTAAATTCACATATAAACCCAAAATAAGTGGATGGAGGGAAGGTTGCTGTGGTAGCTCAGTGGTTAGACCATCGAACGCGTTATTCGAAGGTCGTAGGTTCGATTCCTGCTCACGGCGGGTTATTTTTTATCCACTTTCCTTTCGTCTTATATACAATCAATTGGGTTTAATAACTACCCTGTATATTCCTTGGCTTTACTGTCTGTTAGATCTCATTAGTATTGTGTTAAAACACGGAAAAACGAGCCCTTAGGTATACACTTCTTTCCCTTATTTCATTAAACGAGGGTCTCGTACTGGCAGACTTGGTGTCATCAGGTTGTATACGAGAGACTATTATTCAGTTTCCTGCTCATAATAAGTTCACGTGCTACGTGACGCCAAACATGCGCACAAAAGTGTGTTTTCACACTCGTCGTTTGGCTTACAGATGGCGCTGACTGTCACTCCTCTTTCTAAATTCACTAATAAACCCAAAATAGGTGGATGGAGGGAAGGCCGCTGTGGTAGCTCAGTTGTTGGAGCATCGAACGCGTTATTCGAAGGTCGTAGGTTCAATTCCTGCTCACGGCTGGTTATTTTTTCATCCACTTTTTTTTTCTTATATACATTCAATTAGGTGTAATAACTTCCCCTGTACAATCCTTGGCTTTACTGTCTGTTAGATCTTATTAATATTGTGTTGATACACGGAAAAACGAGCCCATAGGTATACACTTCTTTCCTTTATTTCATTAAACGAGGGTGTCGTACTAACAGGCTTGGTGTCATTAGGTTGTATACGAGGGACTATTAATCAGCTGGCCGCTCATAATAAGTTCACGTGCTACGTGACGCCAAACATACGCAATAAAGAGTGTTTTCACATCGTAGCATGGCTTATAGATGGCGCTGACTGTCACTCCTACTTCTGATATGTGGGGTTTAACGTCCCAAAACCACTATATGATTATGAGAGACGCCGTAGTGGAGGGCTCTGGAAATTTAGACTACCTGGGGTTCTTTAACGTGCACCCAAATCTGAGCACACTGGCCTACAACATTTCCGCCTCCATCGGAAATGCAGCCGCCGCCGCCGGGATTCGAACCCGCGCCCTGCGGGTCCGCAGCCGAGTACCTTAGCCACTAGACCACCGCGGCGGGGCAATGTCACTCCTACTTCTAAATTCACATATAAATCCAAAATAAGTGGTTGGAGGGAAGGCTGCTGTGGCAGCTCAGTGGTTAGAGCTTCGAACGCGTTATTCGAAGCTCGTAGGTTCGATTCCTGCTCACGGCTGACTATTTTTTTCATCCACTTTTCTTTCGTCTTGTTTACATTCAATTGGGTCTAATAACTTCCCCTGTACATTCCTTGGCTTTACTGTCTGTTAGATCTCTCTAATATCGTGTTAAAACACCGAAGAACAAGCCCTTAGGTAAACACTTCTTTCCCTTATTTCATTAAACAAGGGTCACGTACTGGCAGACTTGGTGTAATTAGGTTGTATACGAGGGACTATTAATCAGCTGCCCTCTCATAATAAGTTCTTGTGCTACGTGACGCCAAACATGCGCATAAAAGAGTGTTTTCACACTCGTCGCTTGGCTTATAGATGGCGCTGACTGTCACTCCTACTTCTAAATTCACTTTAAACGCAAAATAAGTGGATGGAGGGAAGGCCGCTGTCGTAGCTCAGTTGTTAGAGCATCGAACGCGTTATTCGAAGGTCGTAGTTTCGATTCCTGCTCACGGCTGGTTATTTTTTCATCCACTTTTTTTTTCTTATATACATTCAATTAGGTGTAATAACTTCCCCTGTACAATCCTTGGCTTTACTGTCTGTTAGATCTTATTAATATTGTGTTGATACACGGAAAAACGAGCCCATAGGTATACACTTCTTTCCTTTATTTCATTAAACGAGGGTGTCGTACTAACAGGCTTGGTGTCATTAGGTTGTATACGAGGGACTATTAATCAGCTGGCCGCTCATAAGTTCACGTGCTACGTGACGCCAAACATGCGCAATAAAGAGTGTTTTCACATCGTAGCATGGCTTATAGATGGCGCTGACTGTCACTCCTACTTCTGATATGTGGGGTTTAACGTCCCAAAACCACTATATGATTATGAGAGACGCCGTAGTGGAGGGCTCTGGAAATTTAGACTACCTGGGGTTCTTTAACGTGCACCCAAATCTGAGCACACTGGCCTACAACATTTCCGCCTTCATCGGAAATGCAGCCGCCGCCGCCGGGATTCGAACCCGCGCCCTGCGGGTCCGCAGCCGAGTACCTTAGCCACTAGACCACCGCGGCGGGGCAATGTCACTCCTACTTCTAAATTCACATATAAATCCAAAATAAGTGGTTGGAGGGAAGGCTGCTGTGGCAGCTCAGTGGTTAGAGCTTCGAACGCGTTATTCGAAGCTCGTAGGTTCGATTCCTGCTCACGGCTGACTATTTTTTTCATCCACTTTTCTTTCGTCTTGTTTACATTCAATTGGGTCTAATAACTTCCCCTGTACATTCCTTGGCTTTACTGTCTGTTAGATCTCTCTAATATCGTGTTAAAACACCGAAGAACAAGCCCTTGGGTAAACACTTCTTTCCCTTATTTCATTAAACAAGGGTCACGTACTGGCAGACTTGGTGTAATTAGGTTGTATACGAGGGACTATTAATCAGCTGTCCTCTCATAATAAGTTCTTGTGCTACGTGACGCCAAGCATGCGCATAAAAGAGTGTTTTCACACTCGTCGCTTGGCTTATAGATGACGCTGACTGTCACTCCTACTTCTAAATTCACTTATAAACCCAAAATAAGTGGATGGAGGGAAGGCCGCTGTCGTAGCTCAGTTGTTAGAGCATCGAACGCGTTATTCGAAGGTCGTAGGTTCGATTCCTGCTCACGGCTGGTTATTTTTTCATCTACTTTTCTTCCTGTTTACATTCAATTGGGTGTAATAAATTCCCCTGTACATTCCTTGGCTTTACTGTCTGTTAGATCTCTCTAATATCGTGTTAAAAAAACGAAGAACAAGCCCTTAGGTTAACACTTCTTTCCCTTATTTCATTAAACAAGGGTCACGTACTGGCAGACTTGGTGTAATTAGGTTGTATACGAGGGACTATTAATCAGCTGCCCTCTCATAATAAGTTCTTGTGCTACGTGACGCCAAACATGCGCATAAAAGAGTGTTTTCACACTCGTCGCTTGGCTTATAGATGGCGCTGACTGTCACTCCTACTTCTAAATTCACTTTAAACCCAAAATAAGTGGATGGAGGGAAGGCCGCTGTCGTAGCTCAGTTGTTAGAGCATCGAACGCGTTATTCGAAGGTCGTAGTTTCGATTCCTGCTCACGGCTGGTTATTTTTTCATCTACTTTTCTTCCTGTTTACATTCAATTGGGTGTAATAAATTCCCCTGTACATTCCTTGGCTTCACTGTCTGTTAGATCTCTCTAATATTGTGTGAAAACATGGAAAAACGAGCCCTAGGTATACACTTTCTTCCCTTATTTCATTAACGAGGGTCTCGTACTGGCAGACTTGGTGTCATTAGGTTGTATACGAGGGTCTATTAATCAGCTGCCCGCTCCTAATAAGTTCACGTTCTACGTGACGCTAAACATGCACATAAAAGAGTGTTTTCGCACTCGTCGCCTGGCTTAAAGATGGCACTGACTGTCACTCCTACTTCTAAATTCACATAAAAACCCAAAATAAGTGGATGGAGGGAAGGCTGCTGTGGTAGCTCAGTGGTTAGACCATCGAACGCGTTATTCGAAGGTCGTAGGTTCGATTCCTGCTCACGGCGGGTTATTTTTTTATCCACGTTCCTTTCTTCTTAGATACATTCAATTGGGTCTAATAACTACCCTGTATATTCCTTGGCTTTACTGTCTGTTAGATCTCATTAATATTGTGTTAAAACACGGAAAAACGAGCCCTTAGGTATACACTTCTTTCCCTTATTTCATTAAACGAGGGTCTCGTACTGACAGGCTTGGTGTCATTAGGTTGTATACGAGGGACTATAAATCAGCTGGCCGCTCATAATAAGTTCACGTGCTACGTGACGCCAAACATGCGCATAAAAGAGTGTTTTAACACTCGTCGCTTGGCTTATAGATGGCGCTGACTGTCACTCCTAATTCTAAATTCACATATAAACCCAAAATAAGTGGATGGAGGAAGGGCCGCTGTGGTAGCTCAGTGGGTAGAGCATCGAACGCGTTATTAGAAGGTCGGTGGTTCGATTCCTGCTCACGGCTGCCTATTTTTCCATCCACTTTTCTTTCTTCTTATTGACATTCAATTGGGTCTAATAACTTCCCCTGTACATTTCTTGGCTTTACTGTCTGTTAGATCTCTCTAATATTGTGTTAAAACACAAAAAAACGAGCCCTAGGTATACATTCCTTTCCCTTAATTTAATAAACGAAGGTCTCGTACTGGCAGACTTGGTGTAATTAGGTTGTATACGAGGAACTATTAATCAGCTGCCCGCTCATAATAAGTTCACGTGCTACGTGACTGCAAACATGCGCATAAAGAAGTGTTTTCACACTCGTCGTTGGCTTATAGATGGCGCTGACTGTCACTCCTTCTTCTAAATTCACTAATAAACCCAAAATAAGTGGATGAAGGGAAGGCCGCTGTGGTAGCTCAGTTGTTTGAGCATCGAACGCGTTATTCGAAGGTCGTAGGTTCAATTCCTACTCACGGCTGGTTATTTTTTCATCCACTTTTATTTCTTCATATTTACATTCAATCGGGTGTAATAACTTCTCCTGTACAATCCTTGGCTTTACTGTCTGTTAGATCTTATTAATATTGTGTTGAAACACGAAAAAACGAGCCCTTGGGTATACACTTCTTTCCCTTATTTCATTACACGAGAGTCTCGTACTGGCAGACTTGGTGTCATAAGGTTGTATACGAGAGACTATTAATCAGCTTCCTGCTCATAATAAGTTCACGTGCTACGTGACGCCAAACATGCGCATAAAAGTGTGTTTTCACACTCGTCGCTTGGCTTAAGGATGGCGCTGACTGTCACTCCTATTTCTAAATTCACATATTAACCCAAAATAAGTGGATGGAGGGAAGGCCGCTGTGGTAGCTCAGTGGTTATAGCATCTAACGCGTTATTGGAAGGTCGGTGGTTCGATTCCTGCTCACGGCTGCTTATTTTTTTATCCACTTTTCTTTCTTCTTATTTACGTTCAATTGGGTCTAATAACTTTCCCTATACAATCCTTGGCTTTACTGTCTGTTATATCTCTCTAATATTGTGCTAAAACACGAAAAAACGTGCCCTAGGTATACACTTCTTTTTCTTATTTCATTAAACAAGGGTCTCGTACTGGCAGACTTGGTGTAATTAGATTGTATACGAGGGACTAATAATCAGCTGCGCGCTCACAATAAGTTCATGTGCTACGTGACGCAAACATGCGCATAAAAGAGTGTTTTCACACTCGTCGATTGGCTTATAGATGGCGCTGACTGTCACTCCTACTTCTAAATTCACATATAAACCCAAAATAGCTGGATGGAGGGAAGGCCGCTGAGGTAGCTCAGTGGTTAGAGCATCGAACGCGTTATTCGAAGGTCATAGGTTTGATTCCTGCTCACGGCTGGTTATTTTTTCGTCCACTTTTCTTTCTTCCTATTTACATTCAATTGGGTGTAACAACTTCCCCTGTACACTCTTTGGCTTTACTGTCTGTTAGATCTCTCTAATATTGTGTGAAAACACGGAAAAACGAGCCCTAGGTATACACTTTTTTCTCTCATTTCATTAAACGAGGGTCTCGTACTGGCAGACTTGGTGTAAATAGGTTGTATACGAGAGACTATTAATTAGCTGCCCGCTCATAATAAGTTCACGTGCTACGTGACGCCAAACATGCGCAATAAAGAGTGTTTTCACATCGTAGCATGGCTTATAGATGGCGCTGACTGTCACTCCTACTTCTGATATGTGGGGCTTAACGTCCCAAAACCACTATATGGTTATGAGAGACGCCGCAGTGGAGGGCTCTGGAAATTTAGACTACCTGGGGTTCTTTAACGTGCACCCAAATCTGAGCACACTGGCCTACAACATTTCCGCCTCCATCGGAAATGCAGCCGCCGCAGCCGGGATTCCAACCCGCGCCCGGCGGGTCAGCAGCCGAGTACCTTAGCCACTAGACCACCGCGGCGGGGCAATGTCACTCCTACTTCTAAATTCACATATAAATCCAAAATAAGTGGTTGGAGGGAAGGCCGCTGTGGCAGCTCAGTGGTTAGAGCTTCGAACGCGTTATTCGAAGCTCGTAGGTTCGATTCCTGCTCACGGCTGACTATTTTTTTCATCCACTTTTTCTTTCTTCTTGTTTACATTCAATTGGGTCTAATAACTTCCCCTGTACATTCCTTGGCTTTACTGTCTGTTAGATCTCTCTAAAATTGTGTTAAAACACCGAACAAGCCCTTAGGTAAACACTTCTTTCCCTTATTTCAATAAACAAGGGTCACGTACTGGTAGACTTGGTGTAATTAGGTTGTATACGAGGGAATATTAATCAGCTGCCCTCTCATAATAGGTTCTTGTGCTACGTGACGCCAAACATGCGCATAAAAGAGTGTTTTCACACTCGTCACTTGGCTTATAGATGGCGCTGACTGTCACTCCTACTTCTAAATTCACTTATAAACCCAAAATAAGCGGATGGAGGGAAGGCCGCTGTCGTAGCTCAGTTGTTAGAGCATCGAACGCGTTATTCGAAGGTCGTAGGTTCGATACCTGCTCACGGCGGGTTATTTTTTTATCCACTTTTATTTCTTCTTATTTACAATTAATTGGGTCTAATAACTTCCCCAGTACATTTCTTGGCTTTACTGTCTGTTAGATCTCATTATTATTGTGTTAAAACACGGGAAAACGAGCCCTTAGGTATACACTTCTTTCCCTTATTTCATTAAACGAGGGTCTCGTACTGGCAGACTTGGTGTCATTAGGTTGTATAGAGGGACGGTTAATCAGCTGCCCGCTCATAATAAGTTCACGTGCTACGTGACGCCAAACAAGCACATGAAAGAGTGTTTCAACACTCGTCGCTTGGCTTATAGATGGCGCTGATTGTCACTCCTACATCTAAATTCACATATAAACCCAAAATAGGTGGATGGAGGGAAGGCCGCTGTGGTAGCTCTGTGGTTAGAGATTCGAACGCGTTATTCGAAGGTCGTAGGTTCGATTCCTGCTCACGGCTAATTATTTTTTCATCCACTTTTCTTTCTTCTTGTTTACAATCAATTGGGTCTAATAACTTCCCCTGTAAACTCCTTGGCTTTACTTTCTGTTAGATCTCTCTAATATTGTGTTAAAACACGGAAGAACGAGCCCTTAGGTAAACACTTCTTTCCCTTATTTCATTAAAAGAGGGTCTCGTACTGGCAGACTTGGTGTCATTAGGTTGTATACGACAACTATTAATCAGCTGCCAGCTCATAATAGGTTTACGTGCTACGTGACGCCAAACTTGCGCATGAAAGAGTGTTTTAACACTCGTCGCCTGGCTTATAGATGGCACTGACTGTCACTCCTACTTCTAAATTCACATATAAACCCAAAATAAGTGGATGGAGGGAAGGCTGCTGTGGTAGCTCAGTGGTTAGACCATCGAACGCGTTATTCGAAGGTCGCAGGTTCGATACCTGCTCACGGCGGGTTATTTTTTTATCCACTTTCCTTTCTTCTTATATACATTCAATTGGGTCTTATTACTACCCTGTATATTCCTTGGCTTTACTGTCTGTTAGATCTCATTAATATTGTGTTAAAACACGGAAAAACGAGCCCTTAGGTATACACTTCTTTCCCTTATTTCAATAAACGAGGGTCTCGTACTGGCAGACTTGGTGTCATTAGGTTGTATACAAGGGACTGTCAATCAGCTGCCCGCTCATAATAGGTTAAAGTGCTACGTGACGCCAAACATGCGCATGAAAGAGTGTTTTAACACTCGTCGCTTGGCCTATAGATAGCGCTGACTGTCACTCCTACTTCTAAATTCACATATAAACCCAAAATAGGTGGATGGAGGGAAGGCCGCTGTGGTAGCTAAGTGGTTAGAGCGTCGAACGCGTTATTCGAAGGTCGTAGGTTCGATTCCTGCTCACGGGTGGTTATTTTTCCATCCACTTTTTTTCTTCCTATTTACATTCAATTAGGTGTAATAACTTCCCCTGTACATTCCTTGGCTTTACTGTCTGTTAGATCTCTCTAATATTGTGTGAAAACACGGAAAAACGAGCCCTAGGTTTACACTTTTTTCCCTTATTTCATTAAACGAGGGTCTCGTACTGGCAGACTTGGTGTAATTAGGTTGTATACGAGGGACTATTAATCAGCTGCCCACTCATAATAAGTTCACGTGCTACTTGACGCCAAACATGCGCAATAAAGAGTGTTTTCACATCGTAGCTTGGCTTATAGATGGCGCTGACTGTCACTCCTACTTCTGATATGTGGGGTTTAACGTCCCAAAACCACTATATGATTATGAGAGACGCCGTAGTGGAGGGCTCTGGAAATTTAGACTACCTGGGGTTCTTTAACGTGCACCCAAATCTGAGCACACGGGCCTACAAAATTTGCGCCTTCATCGGAAATGCAGCCGCCGCAGCCGGGATTCGAACCCGCGCCCTGCGGGTCAGCAGCCGAGAACCTTAGCCACTAGACCACCGCGGCGGGGCAATGTCACTCCTACTTCTAAATTCACATATAAACCCAAAATAAGTGGTTGGAGGGAAGGCCGCTGTGGTAGCTCAGTAGTTAGAGCTTCGAACGCGTTATTCGAAGGTCGTACGTTCGATTCCTGCTCACGGCAAATTATTTTTTTCATCCACTTTTCTTTCTTCTTGTTTAAATTCAATTGGGTCTAATAACTTCCCCTGTAGATTCCTTGGCTTTACTGTCTGTTAGATCTCATTAATATTGTGTTAAAACACGGAAAAACGAGCCCTTAGGTATACACTTCTTTCCCTTATTTCAATAAACGAGGGTCTCGTACTGGCAGACTTGGTGTCATTAGGTTGTATACAAGAGACTGTTAATCAGCTGCCCGCTAATAATAAGTTCACGTGCTACGTGACACCAAACATGCGCATGAAAGAGTAATTTAACACTCGTCGCTTGGCTTACAGATGGCGCTGACTGTCACTCTTCTTTCTAAATTCACTTTTAAACCCAAAATAAGTGGATGGAGGGAAGGCCGCTGTCGTAGCTCAGTTGTTAGAGCATCGATCGCGTTATTCGAAGGTCGTAGGTTCAATTCCTGCTCACGCCTGGTTATTTTTTCATCCACTTTTATTTCTTCTTATTTACATTCAATTGGGTCTAATAACTTCCCCAGTACATTCCTTGGCTTTACTGTCTGTTAGATCTAATTATTATTGTGTAAACCACGGAAAAACGAGCCCTAAGGTATACACTTCTTTTCCTTATTTCATTAAACGAGGGTCTCGTACTGGCAGACTTGGTGTCATTAGGTTGTATAGAGGGACGGTTAATCAGCTGCCCGCTCATAATAAGTTCACGTGATACGTGACGCCAAACAAGCACATGAAAGAGTGTTTTAACACTCGTCGCTTGGCTTATAGATGGCGCTGATTGTCACTCCTACATCTAAATTCACATATAAACCCAAAATAGGTGGATGGAGGGAAGGCCGCTGTGGCAGCTCAGTGGTTAGAGCTTCGAACGCGTTATTCGATGCTCGTAGGTTCGATTCCTGCTCACGGCTGACTATTTTTTTCATCCACTTTTCTTTCTTCTTGTTTACATTCAATTGGGTCTAATAACTTCCCCTGTACATTCCTTGGCTTTACTGTCTGTTAGATCTCTCTAATATTGTGTTAAAACACGGAAGAACGAGCCCTTAGGTAAACACTTCTTTCCCTTATTTCATTAAACGAGGGTCTCGTACTGGCAGACTTGGTGTCATTAGGTTGTATACGATAACTATTAATAAGGTGCCAGCTCATAATAGGTTTACGTGCTACGTGACGCCAAACTTGCGCATGAAAGAGTGTTTTAACACTCGTCGCTTGGCTTATAGATGGCGCTGACTGTCACTCCTACTTCTAAATTCACATGTACACCCAAAATAGGTGGATGGAGGGAAGGCCACTGGTAGCTCAGTGGTTAGAGCATCGAACGCGTTATTCGAAGGTCGTAGGTTCGATTCCTGCTCACGGCTGGTTATTTTTTCATCTACTTTTCTTCTCCGCCGCCGCATCGCCAGTCTTTCGTTATTTCATAAGTTTTTTCACAGCTCGATGCGCATGCCACCTTATTTTGTTCCCCCAACGTACATCTCTCAACGAACTAATCATCCACTTCAAGTCGGACGCCCACGTGCACGCACCGTTACTTTTTCAAGATCATTTTTTCCTCGCACGGCAGTCGCCTGGAATGGCCTTTCAGGCGACATTCCTGCCATTACTTGTACTTCTACTTTCACAACCAGTATCACTAATCATCTTTCACTTTAGGACAAACGATTGTTTTCTGCTCAATTTTTATGTACCCACCCCTTATGTAATGCCCCGCAAGGAGTATTTAAGGAAATAAAATGAAATGAAATGAAATGAAATTCCTGTTTACATTCAATTGGTTGTAATAACTTCCCCTGTACATTCCTTGGCTTCACTGTCTGTTAGATCTCTCTAATATTGTGTGAAAACACGGAAAAACGAGCCCTAGGTATACACTTTCTTCCCTTATTTCATTAAACGAGGGTCTCGTACTGGCAGACTTGGTGTCATTAAGTTGTATACGAGGGTCTATTAATCAGCTGCCCGCTCATAATAAGTTCACGTGCTACGTGACGCTAAACATGCGCATAAAAGAGTGTTTTCGCACTCGTCGCCTGGCTTATAGATGGCACTGACTGTCACTCCTACTTCTAAATTCACATATAAACCCAAAATAAGTGGATGGAGGGAAGGCTGCTGTGGTAGCTCAGTGGTTAGACCATCGAACGCGTTATTCGAAGGTCGTAGGTTCGATTCCTGCTCACGGCGGGTTATTTTTATCCACTTTCCTTTCGTCTTATATACATTCAATTGGGTCTAATAACTACCCTGTATATTCCTTGGCTTTACTGTCTGTTAGATCTCATTAGTATTGTGTTAAAACACGGAAAAACGAGCCCTTAGGTATACACTTCTTTCCCTTATTTCATTAAACGAGGGTCTCGTACTGGCAGACTTGGTGTCATCAGGTTGTATACGAGAGACTATTATTCAGTTTCCTGCTCATAATAAGTTCACGTGCTACGTGACGCCAAACATGTGCATAAAAGAGTGTTTTCACACTCGTCGCTTGGCTTATAGATAGCGCTGACTGTCACTCCTACTTCTAAATTCACTTATAAACCCAAAATAAGTGGATGGAGGGAAGGCCGCTTTCGTAGCTCTGTTGTTAGAGCATCGAACGCGTTATTCGAAGGTCGTAGGTTCGATTCCTGCTCACGGCTGGTTATTTTTTCATCTACTTTTCTTCCTGTTTACGTTCAATTGGGTGTAATAAATTCCCCTGTACATTCCTTGGCTTCACTGTCTGTTAGATCTCTCTAATATTGTGTGAAAACACGGAAAAACGAGCCCTAGGTATACACTTTCTTCCCTTATTTCATTAAACGAGGATCTCGTACTGGCAGACTTGGTGTAATTAGGTTGTATACGAGGGACTATTATTCAGCTGCCCTCTCTTAATAAGTTCTTGTGCTACGTGACGCTAAACATGCGCATAAAAGAGTGTTTTCGCACTCGTCGCCTGGCTTATAGATGGCACTGACTGTCACTCCTACTTCTAAATTCACATAAAAACCCAAAATAAGTGGATGGAGGGAAGGCTGCTGTAGTAGCTCAGTGGTTAGACCATCGAACGCGTTATTCGAAGGTCGTAGGTTTGATTCCTGCTCACGGCGGGTTATTTTTTTATTCACTTTCCTTTCTTCTTATATACATTCAATTGGGTCTAATAACTACCCTGTATATTCCTTGGCTTTACTGTCTGTTAGATCTCATTAATATTGTGTAAAAACACGGAAAAACGAGCCCTTAGGTATACACTTCTTTCCCTTATTTTATTAAACGAGGGTCTCGTACTGGCAGACTTGGTGTCACTAGGTTTTATACGAGGGACGGTCAATCAGCTACCCGCTCATAATAAGTTCACGTGCTACAGTGACGCCAAACATGCGCATGAAAGAGTGTTTTAACACTCGTCGCTTGGCCTATAGATGGCGCTGACTGTCACTCCTACTTATAAATTCACAAATAAACCCAAAATAGGTGGATGGAGGGAAGGCCGCTGTGGTAGCTAAGTGGTTAGAGCATAGAACGCGTTATTCGAAGGTCGTAGGTTCGATTCCTGCTCACGGGCGGTTATTTTTCCATCCACTTTTCTTTCTTCCTATTCACATTCAATTGGGTGTAATAACTTCCCCTGTACATTCCTTGGCTTTACTGTCTGTTAGATCTCTCTAATATTGTGTGAAAACACGGAAAAACGAGCCCTAGGTATACACTTCTTTCCCTTATTTCATTAAACGAGGGTCTCGTACTGACAGGCTTGGTGTCATTAGGTTGTATACGAGGGACTATTAATCAGCTGGCCGCTCATAATAAGTTCACGTGCTACGTGACGCCAAACATGCGCATAAAAGAGTGTTTTAACACTCGTCGCTTGGCTTATAGATGGCGCTGACTGTCACTCCTAATTCTAAATTCACATATAAACCCAAAATAAGTGGATGGAGGAAGGGCCGCTGTGGTAGCTCAGTGGGTAGAGCATCGAACGCGTTATTAGAAGGTCGGTGGTTCGATTCCTGCTCACGGCTGCCTATTTTTCCATCCACTTTTCATTCTTCTTATTGACATTCAATCGGGTGTAATAACTTCCCCTGTACAATCCTTGGCTTTACTGTCTGTTAGATCTTATTAATATTGTGTTGAAACACGAAAAAACGAGCCCTTGGGTATACACTTCTTTCCCTTATTTCATTAAACGAGAGTCTCGTACTGGCAGACTTGGTGTCATAAGGTTGTATACGAGAGACTATTAATCAGCTTCCTGCTCATAATAAGTTCATGTGCTACGTGACGCAAACATGCGCATAAAAGAGTGTTTTCACACTCGTCGATTGGCTTATAGATGGCGCTGACTGTCACTCCTACTTCTAAATTTACATATAAACCCAAAATAGCTGGATGTAGGGAAGGCCGCTGTGGTAGCTCAGTGGTTAGAGCATCGAACGCGTTATTCGAAGGTCATAGGTTTGATTCCTGCTCACGGCTGGTTATTTTTTCGTCCACTTTTCTTTCTTGCTATTTACATTCAATTGGGTGTAACAACTTCCCCTGTACACTCCTTGGCTTTACTGTCTGTTAGATCTCTCTAATATTGTGTGAAAACACGAAAAAACGAGCCCTAGGTATACACTTCTTTCTCTCATTTCATTAAACGAGGGTCTCGTACTGGCAGACTTGGTGTAATTAGGTTGTATACGAGGGACTATTAATTAGCTGCCCGCTCATAATAAGTTCACGTGCTACGTGACGCCAAACATGCGCATTAAAGAGTGTTTTCACATTGTAGCATGGCTTATAGATGGCGCTGACTGTCACTCCTACTTCTGATATGTGGGGCTTAACGTCCCAAAACCACTATATGATTATGAGAGACGCCGTAGTGGAGGGCTCTGGAAATTTAGACTACCTGGGGTTCTTTAACGTGCACCCAAATCTGAGCACACTGGCCTACAACATTTCCGCCTCCATCGGAAATGCAGCCGCCGCAGCCGGGATTCCAACCCGCGCCCTGCGGGTCAGCAGCCGAGTACCTTAGCCACTAGACCACCGCGGCGGGGCAATGTCATTCCTACTTCTAAATTCACATATAAATCCAAAATAAGTGGTTGGAGGGAAGGCCGCTGTCGTAGCTCAGTTGTTAGAGCATCGAACGCGTTATTCGAAGGTCGTAGGTTCAATTCCTGCTCACGGCTGGTTATTTTTTCATCCACTTATATTTCTTCTTATTTACAATTAATTGGGTCTAATAACTTCCCCAGTACATTTCTTGGCTTTACTGTCTGTTAGATCTCATTATTATTGTGTTAAAACACGGAAAAACGAGCCCTTAGGTATACACTTCTTTCTCTTATTTCATTAAACGAGGGTCTCGTACTGGCAGACTTGGTGTCATTAGGTTGTATAGAGGGACGGTTAATCAGCTGCCCGCTCATAATAAGTTCACGTGCTACGTGACGCCAAACAAGCACATGAAAGAGTGTTTTAACACTCGTCGCTTGGCTTATAGATGGCGCTGATTGTCACTCCTACATCTAAATTCACATATAAACCCAAAATAGGTGGATGGAGGGAAGGCCGCTGTGGTAGCTCTGTGGTTAGAGCTTCGAACGCGTTATTCGAAGGTCGTAGGTTCGATTCCTGCTCACGGCTAATTATTTTTTCATCCACTTTTCTTTCTTCTTGTTTACAATCAATTGGGTCTAATAACTTCCCCTGTAAATTCCTTGGCTTTACTTTCTGTTAGATCTCTCTAATATTGTGTTAAAACACGGAAGAACGAGCCCTTAGGTAAACACTTCTTTCCCTTATTTCATTAAAAGAGGGTCTCGTACTGTTAGACTTGGTGTCATTAGGTTGTATACGACAACTATTAATCAGCTGCCAGCTCATAATAGGTTTACGTGCTACGTGACGCCAAACTTGCGCATGAAAGAGTGTTTTAACACTCGTCGCCTGGCTTATAGATGGCACTGACTGTCACTCCTACTTCTAAATTCACATATAAACCCAAAATAGGTGGATGGAGGGAAGGCCGCTGTGGTAGCTAAGTGGTTAGAGCATAGAACGCGTTATTCGAAGGTCGTAGGTTCGATTCCTGCTCACGGGTGGTTATTTTTCCATCCACTTTTCTTTCTTCCTATTCACATTCAATTGGGTGTAATAACTTCCCCTGTACATTCCTTGGCTTTACTGTCTGTTAGATCTCTCTAATATTGTGTGAAAACACGGAAAAACGAGCCCTAGGTATACACTTCTTTCCCTTATTTCATTAAACGAGGGTCTCGTACTGACAGGCTTGGTGTCATTAGGTTGTATACGAGGGGCTATTAATCAGCTGGCCGCTCATAATAAGTTCACGTGCTACGTGACGCCAAACATGCGCATAAAAGAGTGTTTTAACACTCGTCGCTTGGCTTATAGATGGCGCTGACTGTCACTCCTAATTCTAAATTCACATATAAACCCAAAATAAGTGGATGGAGGAAGGGCCGCTGTGGTAGCTCAGTGGGTAGAGCATCGAACGCGTTATTAGAAGGTCGGTGGTTCGATTCCTGCTCACGGCTGCCTATTTTTCCATCCACTTTTCTTTCTTCTTATTGACATTCAATCGGGTGTAATAACTTCCCCTGTACAATCCTTGGCTTTACTGTCTGTTAGATCTTATTAATATTGTGTTGAAACACGAAAAAACGAGCCCTTGGGTATACACTTCTTTCCCTTATTTCATTAAACGAGAGTCTCGTACTGGCAGACTTGGTGTCATAAGGTTGTATACGAGAGACTATTAATCAGCTTCCTGCTCATAATAAGTTCACGTGCTACGTGACGCAAACATGCGCATAAAAGAGTGTTTTCACACTCGTCGATTGGCTTATAGATGGCGCTGACTGTCACTCCTACTTCTAAATTTACATATAAACCCAAAATAGCTGGATGGAGGGAAGGCCGCTGTGGTAGGTAAGTGGTTAGAGCATAGAACGCGTTATTCGAAGGTCGTAGGTTCGATTCCTGCTCACGGGTGGTTATTTTTCCATCCACTTTTCTTTCTTCCTATTCACATTCAATTGGGTGTAATAACTTCCCCTGTACATTCCTTGGCTTTACTGTCTGTTAGATCTCTCTAATATTGTGTGAAAACACGGAAAAACGAGCCCTAGGTATACACTTCTTTCCCTTATTTCATTAAACGAGGGTCTCGTACTGACAGGCTTGGTGTCATTAGGTTGTATACGAGGGACTATTAATCAGCTGGCCGCTCATAATAAGTTCACGTGCTACGTGACGCCAAACATGCGCATAAAAGTGTGTTTTCACACTCGTCGCTTGGCTTAAGGATGGCGCTGACTGTCACTCCTATTTCTAAATTCACATATTAACCCAAAATAAGTGGATGGAGGGAAGGCCGCTGTGGTAGCTCAGTGGTTATAGCATCGAACGCGTTATTGGAAGGTCGGTGGTTCGATTCCTGCTCACGGCTGCTTATTTTTCCATCCACTTTTCTTTCTTCTTATTTACGTTCAATTCGGTCTAATAACTTTCCCTATACAATCCTTTGCTTTACTGTCTGTTATATCTCTCTAATATTGTGCTAAAACACGAAAAAACGTGCCCTAGGTATACACTTCTTTTTCTTATTTCATTAAACAAGGGTCTCGTACTGGCAGACTTGGTGTAATTAGATTGTATACGAGGGACTATTAATCAGCTGCGCGCTCACAATAAGTTCATGTGCTACGTGACGCAAACATGCGCATAAAAGAGTGTTTTCACACTCGTCGATTGGCTTATAGATGGCGCTGACTGTCACTCCTACTTCTAAATTTACATATAAACCCAAAATAGCTGGATGGAGGGAAGGCCGCTGTGGTAGCTCAGTGGTTAGAGCATCGAACGCGTTATTCGAAGGTCATAGGTTTGATTCCTGCTCACGGCTGGTTATTTTTTCGTCCACTTTTCTTTCTTCCTATTTACATTCAATTGGGTGTAACAACTTCCCCTGTACACTCCTTGGCTTTACTGTCTGTTAGATCTCTCTAATATTGTGTGAAAACACGGAAAAACGAGCCCTAGGTATACACTTTTTTCCCTTATTTCATTAAACGAGGGTCTCGTACTGGCAGACTTGGTGTAATTAGGTTGTATACGAGGGACTATTAATCAGCTGCCCACTCATAATAAGTTCACGTGCTACTTGACGCCAAACATGCGCAATAAAGAGTGTTTTCACATCGTAGCTTGGCTTATAGATGGCGCTGACTGTCACTCCTACTTCTGATATGTGGGGTTTAACGTCCCAAAACCACTATATGATTATGAGAGACGCCGTAGTGGAGGGCTCTGGAAATTTAGACTACCTGGGGTTCTTTAACGTGCACCCAAATCTGAGTACACGGGCCTACAAAATTTGCGCCTCCATCGGAAATGCAGCCGCCGCAGCCGGGATTCGAACCCGCGCCCTGCGGGTCAGCAGCCGAGAACCTTAGCCACTAGACCACCGCGGCGGGGCAATGTCACTCCTACTTCTAAATTCAAATATAAACCCAAAATAAGTGGTTGGAGGGAAGGCCGCTGTGGTAGCTCAGTAGTTAGAGCTTCGAACGCGTTATTCGAAGGTCGTACGTTCGATTCCTGCTCACGGCAAATTATTTTTTTCATCCACTTTTCTTTCTTCTTGTTTAAATTCAATTGGGTCTAATAACTTCCCCTGTAGATTCCATGGCTTTACTGTCTGTTATATCTCTCTAATATTGTGTTAAAACACGGAAGAACGAGCCCTTAGGTAAACACTTCTTTCCCTTATTTCATTAAACGAGGGTTTCGTACTGGCAGACTTGGTGTCATTAGGTTGTATACAAGGGACTGTTAATCAGCTGCCCGCTAATAATAAGTTCACGTGCTACGTGACGCCAAACATGCGCATGAAAGAGTAATTTAACACTCGTCGCTTGGCTTACAGATGGCGCTGACTGTCACTCCTCTTTCTAAATTCACTTATAAACCCAAAATAAGTGGATGGAGGGAAGGCCGCTGTCGTAGCTCAGTTGTTAGAGCATCGATCGCGTTATTCGAAGGTCGTAGGTTCAATTCCTGCTCACGTCTGGTTATTTTTTCATCCACTTTTATTTCTTTTTATTTACATTCAATTGGGTCTAATAACTTCCCCAGTACATTCCTTGGCTTTACTGTCTGTTAGATCTCATTATTATTGTGTTAAACCACGGAAAAACGAGCCCTAAGATATACACTTCTTTTCCTTATTTCATTAAACGAGGGTCTCGTACTGGCAGACTTGGTGTCATTAGGTTGTATAGAGGGACGGTTAATCAGCTGCCCGCTCATAATAAGTTCACGTGATACGTGACGCCAAACAAGCACATGAAAGAGTGTTTTAACACTCGTCGCTTGGCTTATAGATGGCGCTGATTGTCACTCCTACATCTAAATTCACATATAAACCCAAAATAGGTGGATGGAGGGAAGGCCGCTGTGGCAGCTCAGTGGTTAGAGCTTCGAACGCGTTATTCGATGCTCGTAGGTTCGATTCCTGCTCACGGCTGACTATTTTTTTCATCCACTTTTCTTTCTTCTTGTTTACATTCAATTGGGTCTAATAACTTCCCCTGTACATTCCTTGGCTTTACTGTCTGTTAGATCTCTCTAATATTGTGTTAAAACACGGAAGAACGAGCCCTTAGGTAAACACTTCTTTCCCTTATTTCATTAAACGAGGGTCTCCTACTGGCAGACTTGGTGTCATTAGGTTGTATACGATAACTATTAATAAGCTGCCAGCTCATAATAGGTTTACGTGCTACGTGACGCCAAACTTGCGCATGAAAGAGTGTTTTAACACTCGTCGCTTGGCTTATAGATGGCGCTGACTGTCACTCCTACTTCTAAATTCACATGTACACCCAAAATAGGTGGATGGAGGGAAGGCCACTGGTAGCTCAGTGGTTAGAGCATCGAACGCGTTATTCGAAGGTCGTAGGTTCGATTCCTGCTCACGGCTGGTTATTTTTTCATCTACTTTTCTTCTCCGCCGCCGCATCGCCAGTCTTTCGTTATTTCATAAGTTTTTTCACAGCTCGATGCGCATGCCACCTTATTTTGTTCCCCCAGCGTACATCTCTCAACGAACTAATCATCCACTTCAAGTCGGACGCCCACGTGCACGCACCATTACTTTTTCAACATCATTTTTTCCTCGCACGGCAGTCGCCTGGAATGGCCTTTCAGGCGACATTCCTGCCATTACTTGTACTTCTACTTTCACAACCAGTATCACTAATCATCTGTCACTTTAGGACAAACGATTGTTTTCTGCTCAATTTTTATGTACCCACCCCTTATGTAATGCCCCGCAAGGGGTATTTAAGGAAATAAAATGAAATGAAATGAAATGAAATTCCTGTTTACATTCAATTGGTTGTAATAACTTCCCCTGTACATTCCTTGGCTTCACTGTCTGTTAGATCTCTCTAATATTGTGTGAAAACACGGAAAAACGAGCCCTAGGTATACACTTTCTTCCCTTATTTCATTAAACGAGGGTCTCGTACTGGCAGACTTGGTGTCATTAAGTTGTATACGAGGGTCTATTAATCAGCTGCCCGCTCATAATAAGTTCACGTGCTACGTGACGCTAAACATGCGCATAAAAGAGTGTTTTCGCACTCGTCGCCTGGCTTATAGATTGCACTGACTGTCACTCCTACTTCTAAAATCACATATAAACCCAAAATAAGTGGATGGAGGGAAGGCTGCTGTGGTAGCTCAGTGGTTAGACCATCGAACGCGTTATTCGAAGGTCGTAGGTTCGATTCCTGCTCACGGCGGGTTATTTTTTTTCCACTTTCCTTTCGTCTTATATACATTCAATTGGGTCTAATAACTACCCTGTATATTCCTTGGCTTTACTGTCTGTTAGATCTCATTAGTATTGTGTTAAAACACGGAAAAACGAGCCCTTAGGTATACACTTCTTTCCCTTATTTCATTAAACGAGGGTCTCGTACTGGCAGACTTGGTGTCATCAGGTTGTATACGAGAGACTATTATTCAGTTTCCTGCTCATAATAAGTTCACGTGCTACGTGACGCCAAACATGCGCATAAAAGAGTGTTTTCACACTCGTCGCTTGGCTTATAGATAGCGCTGACTGTCACTCCTACTTCTAAATTCACTTATAAACCCAAAATAAGTGGATGGAGGGAAGGCCGCTTTCGTAGCTCAGTTGTTAGAGCATCGAACGCGTTATTCGAAGGTCGTAGGTTCGATTCCTGCTCACGGCTGGTTATTTTTTCATCTACTTTTCTTCCTGTTTACGTTCAATTGGGTGTAATAAATTCCCCTGTACATTCCTTGGCTTCACTGTCTGTTAGATCTCTCTAATATTGTGTGAAAACAAGGAAAAACGAGCCCTAGGTATACACTTTCTTCCCTTATTTCATTAAACGAGGGTCTCGTACTGGCAGACTTGGTGTAATTAGGTTGTATACGAGGGACTATTATTCAGCTGCCCTCTCTTAATAAGTTCTTGTGCTACGTGACGCTAAACATGCGCATAAAAGAGTGTTTTCGCACTCGTCGCCTGGCTTATAGATGGCCCTGACTGTCACTCCTACTTTTAAATTCACTTATAAACCCAAAATAAGTCGATCGAGGGATGGCCGCTGTGGTAGCTCAGTTGTTAGAGCATCTAACGCGTTATTCGAAGGTCGTAGGATCAATTCCTGCTCACGGCGGGTTATTTTTTTATTCACTTTCCTTTCTTCTTATATACATTCAATTGGGTCTAATAACTACCCTGTATATTCCTTGGCTTTACTGTCTGTTAGATTTCATTAATATTGTGTTAAAACACGGAAAAACGAGCCCTTAGGTATACACTTCTTTCCCTTATTTCATTAAACGAGGGTCTCGTACTGGCAGACTTGGTGTCACTAGGTTTTATACGAGGGACGGTCAATCAGCTACCCGCTCATAATAAGTTCACGTGCTAATGTGACGCCAAACATGCGCATGAAAGAGTGTTTTAACACTCGTCGCTTGGCCTATAGATGGCGCTGACTGTCACTCCTACTTCTGATATGTGAGGTTTAACGTCCCGAAACCACTATAAGATTATGAGAGACGCCGTAGTGGAGGGCTCTGGAAATTTAGACTACTTGGGGTTCTTTATTGTGCACCCAAATCTGAGCACACGGGCCTACAAAATTTGCGCCTTCATCGGAAATGCAGCCGCCGCAGCCGGGATTCGAACCCGCGCCCTGCGGGTCAGCAGCCGAGTACCTTAGCCACTAGACCACCGCGGCGAGGCAATGTCACTCCTACTTCTAAATTCACATATAAACCCAAAATAAGTGGTAGGAGGGAAGGCCGCTGTGGTAGCTCAGTGGTTAGAGCTTCGAACGCGTTATTCGAAGGTCGTACGTTCGATTCCTGCTCACGGCAAATTATTTTTTTCATCCACTTTTCTTTCTTCTTGTTTACATTCAATTGGGTCTAATAACTTCCCCTGTAGATTCCTTGGCTTTACTGTCTGTTAGATCTCTCTAAAATTGTGTTAAAACACGGAAGAACGAGCCCTTAGGTAAACACTTCTTTCCCTTATTTCATTAAACGAGGGTTTCGTACTGGCAGACTTGGTGTCATTAGGTTGTATACAAGGGACTGTTAATCAGCTGCCCGCTAATAATAAGTTCACGTGCTACGTGACGCCAAACATGCGCATGAAAGAGTGTTTTAACACTCGTCGCTTGGCTTATAGATGACGCTGACATTCACTCCTACTTCTAAATTCACATATAAACCTAAAATAGGTGGATGGAGGGAAGGCCGCTGGTAGCTCAGTTGTTAGAGCATTGAACGCGTTATTAGAAGGTCGTAGGTTCGATTCCTGCTCACGGCTGATTATTTTTTTCATCTACTTTTCTTTCTTTTTGTTTACATTCAATTGGGTCTAATAACTTGCCCAGTACATTCCTTGGCTTTACTGTCTGTTAGATCTCATTATTATTGTATTAAAACACGGAAAAACGAGCCCATATGTATACACTTCTTTACCTTATTTCATTAAACGAGGGTCTCGTACTGACAGGCTTGGTGTCATTAGGTTGAATACGAGGGACTATTAATCAGCTGCCCGCTCATAATAAGTTCACGCGCTAGGTGACGCCAAACATGCGCATAAAAGAGTGTTTTCGCACTCGTCGCCTGGCTTATAGATGGCACTGACTGTCACTCCTACTTTTAAATTCACTTATAAACCCAAAATAAGTCGATCGAGGGATGGCCGCTGTGGTAGCTCAGTTGTTAGAGCATCTAACGCGTTATTCGAAGGTCGTAGGATCAATTCCTGCTCACGGCTGGTTATTTTTTCATCCACATTTAGTTCTTATTTACATTCATTTCGGTGTAATAACTTCCCCTGTACAATTCTTGGCTTTACTGTCTGTTAGATCTTATTAATATTGTGTTGAAACACGAAAAAACGAGCCCTTAGGTATGCACTTCTTTCCCTTATTTCATTAAACGAGAGTCTCGTACTGGCAGACTTGGTGTCATCAGGTTGTATACGAGAGACTATTATTCAGTTTCCTGCTCATAATAAGTTCACGTGCTACGTGACGCCAAACATGCGCATAAAAGTGTGTTTTCACACTCGTCGCTTGGCTTACAGATGGCGCTGACTGTCACTCCTCTTTCTAAATTCACTAATAAACCCAAAATAAGTAGATGGAGGGAAGGCCGCTGTGGTAGCTCTGTTGTTAGAGCATCGAACGCGTTATTCGAAGGTCGTAGGTTCAATTCCAGCTCACGGCTGGTTATTTTTTCATCCACTTTTTTTTCTTCTTATATACATTCAATGGGGTGTAATAACTTCCCCTGTACAATCCTTGGCTTTACTGTCTGTTAGATCTTATTAATATTGTGTTGATACACAGAAAAACGAGCCCATAGGTATACACTTCTTTCCTTTATTTCATTAAACGAGGGTCACGTACTGACAGGCTTGGTGTCATTAGGTTGTATACGAGGGACTATTAATCAGCTGGCCGCTCATAAGAAGTTCACGTGCTACGTGACGCCAAACATGCGCAATAAAGAGTGTTTTCACATCGTAGCATGGCTCATAGATGGCGCTGACTGTCACTCCTACTTCTGATATGTGGGGTTTAACGTCCCAAAACCACTATGTGATTATGAGAGACGCCGTAGTGGAGGGCTCTGGAAATTTAGACTACCTGGGGTTCTTTAACGTGCACCCAAATCTGAGCACACTGGCCTACAACATTTCCGCCTCCATCGAAAATGCAGCCGCCGCCGCCGCGATTCGAACCCGCGCCCTGCGGGTCAGCAGCCGAGTACCTTAGCCACTACACAACCGCGGCGGGGCAATGTCACTCCTACTTCTAAATTCACATATAAATCCAAAATAAGTGGTTGGAGGGAAGGCTGCTGTGGCAGCTCAGTGGTTAGAGCTTCGAACGCGTTATTCGAAGCTCGTAGGTTCGATTCCTGCTCACGGCTGACTATTTTTTTCATCCACTTTTCTTTCTTCTTGTTTACATTCAATTGGGTCTAATAACTTCCCCTGTACATTCCTTGGCTTTACTGTCTGTTAGATCTCTCTAATATCGTGTTAAAACACCGAAGAACAAGCCCTTAGGTAAACACTTCTTTCCCTTATTTCATTAAACAAGGGTCACGTACTGGCAGACTTGGTGTAATTAGGTTGTATACGAGGGACTATTAATCAGCTGCCCTCTCATAATAAGTTCTTGTGCTACGTGACGCCAAACATGCGCATAAAAGAGTGTTTTCACACTCGTCGCTTGGCTTATAGATGGCGCTGACTGTCACTCTTACTTCTAAATTCACTTATAAACCCAAAATAAGTGGATGGAGGGAAGGCCGCTTTCGTAGCTCAGTTGTTAGAGCATCGAACGCGTTATTCGAAGGTCGTAGGTTCGATTCCTGCTCACGGCTGGTTATTTTTTCATCTACTTTTCTTCCTGTTTACATTCAATTGGGTGTAATAAATTCCCCTGTACATTCCTTGGCTTCACTGTCTGTTAGATCCCTCTAATATTGTGTGAAAACACGGAAAAACGAGCCCTAGGTATACACTTTCTTCCCTTATTTCATTAAACGAGGGTCTCGTACTGGCAGACTTGGTGTAATTAGGTTGTATACGAGAGACTATTATTCAGTTTCCTGCTCATAATAAGTTCACGTGCTACGTGACGCCAAACATGCGCATAAAAGTGTGTTTTCACACTCGTCGCCTGGCTTATAGATGGCACTGACTGTCACTCCTACTTCTAAATTCACATAAAAACCCAAAATAAGTGGATGGAGGGAAGGCTGCTGTAGTAGCTCAGTGGTTAGACCATCGAACGCGTTATTCGAAGGTCGTAGGTTTGATTCCTGCTCACGGCGGGTTATTTTTTTTAATTTATTTTCCTTTCTTCTTGTATACATTCAATTGGGTCTAATAACTACCCTGTATATTCCTTGGCTTTACTGTCTGTTAGATCTCATTATTATTGTGTTAAAACACGGAAACACGAGCCCTTAGGTATACACTTCTTTCCCTTATTTCATTAAACGAGAGTCTCGTACTGGCAGACTTGGTGTCATCAGGTTGTATACGAGAGACTATTATTCAGTTTCCTGCTCATAATAAGTTCACGTGCTACGTGACGCCAAACATGCGCATAAAAGTGTGTTTTCACACTCGTCGCTTGGCTTACAGATGGCGCTGACTGTCACTCCTCTTTCTAAATTCACTAATAAACCCAAAATAAGTGGATGGAGGGATAGCCACTGTGGTAGCTCAGTTGTTAGAGCATGGAACGCGTTATTCGAAGGTCGTAGGTTCAATTCCTGCTCACGGCTGGTTATTTTTTCATCCACTTTTTTTCTTCTTATTTACATTCAATTGGGTGGAATAACTTCCCCTGTACAATCCTTGGCTTTACTGTCTGTTAGATCTTATTATTATTGTGTTGATACACGGAAAAACGAGCCCATAGGTATACACTTCTTTCCTTTATTTCATTAAACGAGGGTCTCGTACTGACAGGCTTGGTGTCATTAGGTTGTATACGAGGGACTATTAATCATCTGGCCGCTCATAATAAGTTCACGTGCTACGTGACGCCAAACATGCGCATAAAAGAGTGTTTTAAGACTCGTCGCTTGGCTTATAGATGGCGCTGACTGTCACTCCTATTTCTAAATTCACATCTAAACCCAAAATAGGTGGATGGAGGGAAGGCCGCTGTGGTAGCTCAGTGGTTAGAGCATCGAACGCGTTATTCGAAGGTCGTAGGTTCGATTCCTGCTCACGGCCGGTAATTATTTCATTCACTTTTCTTTCTTCCTATTTACATTCAATTGGGTCTAATAAATTCCCCAGTACATTCCTTGGCTTTACTGTCTTTTAGATCTCATTATTATTGTATTAAAACACGGAAAAACGAGCCCATAGGTATACACTTCTTTCCCTTATTTCATTAAACGAGGGTCTCGTACTGACAGGCTTGGTGTCATTAGGTTGTATACGAGGGACTATTAATCATCTGGCCGCTCATAATAAGTTCACGTGCTACGTGACGCCAAACATGCGCATAAAAGAGTGTTTTAACACTCGTCGCTTGGCTTATAGATGGCGCTGACTGTCACTCCTATTTCTAAATTCACATATAAACCCAAAATAGGTGGATGGAGGGAAGGCCGCTGTGGTAGCTCAGTGGTTAGAGCATCGAACGCGTTATTCGAAGGTCGTAGGTTCGATTCCTGCTCACGGCTGGTAATTTTTTCATTCACTTTTCTTTCTTCCTATTTACATTCAATTGGGTCTAATAAATTCCCCAGTACATTCCTTGGCTTTACTGTCTTTTAGATCTCATTATTATTGTATTAAAACACGGAAAAACGAGCCCATAGGTATACACTTCTTTCCCTTATTTCATTAAACGAGGGTCTCGTACTGACAGGCTTGGTATCATTAGGTTGTATACGAGGGACTAATAATCAGCTGCCCGCTCATAATAACTTCACGTGCTACGTGACGCCAAACATGCGCATAAAAGTGTGTTTTCACACTCGTCGCTTGGCTTACAGATGGCGCTGACTGTCACTCCTCTTTCTAAATTCACTAATAAACCCAAAATAAGTGGATGGAGGGATGGCCACTGTGGTAGCTCAGTTGTTAGAGCATGGAACGCGTTATTCGAAGGTCGTAGGTTCAATTCCTGCTCACGGCTGGTTATTTTTTCATCCACTTTTTTTTCTTCTTATTTACATTCAATTGGGTGTAATAACTTCCCCTGTACAATCCTTGGCTTTACTGTCTGTTAGATCTTATTAATATTGTGTTGAAAGACGAAAAAACGGGCCCTTAGGTATATACTTCTTTCCCTTAATTCATTAAACGAGAGTCTCGTACTGGCAGACTTGGTGTCATAAGGTTGTATACGAGAGACTATTAATCAGCTTCCTGCTTATAATAGGTTCACGTGCTACGTGACGCCAAACATGCACATAAAAGTGTGTTTTCGCACTCGTCGCTTGGCTTACAGATGGCGCTGACTGTCACTCCTATTTCTAAATTCACATAATAACCCAAAATAAGTGTATGGAGGGAAGGCCGCTGCGGTAGCTCTGTGGTTATAGCATTGAACGCGTTATTCGAAGGTCGGTGGTTCGATTCCTGCTCACGGCTGCTTATTTTTGCATCCACTTTTCTTTCTTCTTTTTACATTCAATTGGGTCTAATAACTTCCCCTGTACATTTCTAGGCTTTACTGTCTGGTAGATCTCTCCAATATTGTGTTAAAACACAAAAAAACGAGCCCTAGGTATACACTTATTTTCCTTAATTCAATAAACGAAGGTCTCGTACTGGCAGACTTGGTGTAATTAGATTGTATACGAGGGACTATTAATCAGCCACCCGCTCATAAAGTGTTCACGTGCTACATGACGCCAAGCATGCGCATGAAAGAGTGTTCTAACACTCGTCGCTTGGCTTATAGATGGCGCTGACTGTCACTCCTACTTCTAAATTCACATATAAACCCAAAATAGGTGGATGGAGGGAAGGCCGCTGTGGTAGCTCAGTGGTTAGAGCATCGAACGCGTTATTCGAAGGTCGTAGGTTCGATTCCTGCTCACGGCTGGTTATTTTTTCATCCACTTTTATTTCTTCCCATTTACATTCAATTGGGTCTAATAACTTCCCCTGTACAATCCTTGGCTTTACTGTCGGTTAGATCTTATTAATATTGTGTTGAAACACGAAAAAACGAGCCTTTAGGTATACACTTCTTTCCCTTATTTCATTAAACGAGGGTCTCGAACTGGCAGACTTGGTGTCATTAGGTTGTATACGAGGGACTGTCAATCAGCTGCCCACTCATAATAAGTTCACGTGCTACGTGACGCCAAACATGCGCATGAAAGAGTGTTTTCACACTCGTCGCTTGGCATATAGATGGCGCTGACTGTCACTCCTACTTCTAAATACACATATAAACCCGAAATAGGTGAATGGAGGGAAGGCCGCTGTGGTAGCTAAGTGGTTAGATCATCGAACCCGTTATTCGAAGGTCGTACGTTCGATTCCTGCTCCCGGCAAATTATTTTTTTCATCCACTTTTCTTTCTTCTTGTTTACATTCAATCGGGTCTAATAACTTCCCCTGTACATTCCTTGGCTTTGCTGTCTGTTAGATCTTATTATTATTGTGTTGAAAAACGAAAAAACGAGCCCTTAGGTATACACTTTTTTCCCTTATTTCATTAAACGAGAGTCTCGTACTGGCAGACTTGGTGTCATAAGGTTGTATACGAGAGACTATTATTCAGCTTCCTGCTCATAATAAGTTCACGTTCTACGTGATGCCAAACATGCGCATAAAAGTGTGTTTTCACACTCGTCGCTTGGCTTACAGATGGTGCTGACTGTCACTCCTTTTTCTAAATTCACTAATAAACCCAAAATAAGTGGATGGAGGGAAGGCCGCTGTGGTAGCTCAGTTGTTAGAGCATCGAATGCGTTATTCGAAGGTCGTAGGTTCAATTCCAGCTCACGGCTGGTTATTTTTTTATCCACTTTTATTTCTTCTTATTTACATTGAATTGGGTGTAATAACTTCCCCTGTACAATCCTTGGCTTTACTGTCAGTTAGATCTTATTAATATTGTGATGAAACACGGAAAAACGAGCCCATAGGTATACACTCCTTTCCTTTATTTCAATAAACGAGGGTCTCGTACTGACAGGCTTGGTGTCATTAGGTTGTATACGAGGGACTATTAATCAGCTGGCCGCTCATATTAAGTTCACGTGCTACGTGACGCCAAACATGCGCATAAAAGAGTGTTTTAACACTCGTCGCATGGCTTATAAATGGCACTGACTGTCACTCCTACTTCTAAATTCACATATAAACCCAAAATAAGTCGATGAAGGGATGGCCACTCTGGTAGCTCAGTTGTTAGAGCATCTAACGCGTTATTCGAAGGTCGTAGGTTCAATTCCTGCTCACGGCTGGTTATTTTTCATCCACTTTTATTTCTTCTTATTTACATTCAATTGGGTGTAATAACTTCCCCAGTACATTCCTTGGCTTTACTGTCTGTTAGATCTCATTATTACTGTGTTAAAACACGGAAAAACGAGCCCTTAGGTATACACTTCTTTCCCTTAATTCATTAAACGAGGGTCTCGTACTGGCAGACTTGGTGTCATTAGGTTGTATAGAGGGACTGTTAATCAGCTGCCCGCTCATAATAAGATCACGTGCTACGTGACGCCAAACTAGCACATGAAAGAGTGTTTTAACACTCGTCGCTTGGCTTATAGATGGTGCTGATTGTCACTCCTACATCTAAATTCACATATAAACCCGAAATAGGTGGATGGAGGGAAGGCCGCTGTGGTACTTCAGTGGTTAGAGCATCGAGCGCGTTATTCGAAGGTCGTAGTTCGATTCCTTCTCACGGATGGTTATTTTTTCATCCACTTTTCTTTTTTTATTTACATTCAATTGGGTCTAATAACTTCCTCTGTACATTCCTTGGCTTTACTGTCTGTTACATCTCTCTAATATTGTGTTAAAACACGAAACGAAAAAACGAGCCTTAGGTATACACTTCTTTTCCTTATTTCATTAAACAAGGGTCTCGTACTGGCAGACTTGGTGTCATTAGGTTGTATAGAGGGACTGTTAATCAGCTGCCCGCTCATAATAAGTTCACGTGCTACGTGACGCCAAACTAGCACATGAAAGAGTGTTTTAACACTCGTCGCTTGGCTTATAGATGGTGCTGATTGTCACTCCTACATCTAAATTCACATATAAACACAAAATAGGTGGATGGAGGGAAGGCCGCTGTGGTAGTTCAGTGGTTAGAGCATCGAGCGCGTTATTCGAAGGCCGTAGTTCGATTCCTGCTCACGGATGGTTATTTTTTCATCCACTTTTCTTTTTTTATTTACATTCAATTGGGTGTAATAACTTCCTCTGTACATTCCTTGACTTTACTGTCTGTTACATCTCTCTAATATTGTGTTAAAACACGAAACGAAAAAACGAGCCTTAGGTATACACTTCTTTTCCTTATTTCATTAAACAAGGGTCTCGTACTGGCAGACTTGGTGTAATTAGGTTGTATACGAGGGACTATTAATCAGCTGCCCTCTCATAATAAGTTCTTGTGCTACGTGACGCCAAACATGCGCATAAAAGAGTGTTTTCACTCTCGTCCCTTGGCTTATAGATGGCGCTGACTGTCACTCCTACTTCTAAATTCACTTATAAACCCAAAATAAGTGGATGGAGGGAAGGCCGCTGTGGTAGCTCAATGGTTAGAGCATCGTACGCGTTATTCGAAGGTCGTAGGTTCAATTCCTGCTCACGGCTGGTTATTTTTTCATCCACTTTTATTTCTTCTTATTTACATTCAATTGGGTCTAATAACTTCCTCTGTACATTCCTTGGCTTTACTGTCTGTTACATCTCTCTAATATTGTGTTAAAACACGAAACGAAAAAACGAGCCTTAGGTATACACTTCTTTTCCTTATTTCATTAAACAAGGGTCTCGTACTGGCAGACTTGGTGTAATTAGGTTGTATACGAGGGACTATTAATCAGCTGCCCGCTCACAATAAGTTCACGTGCTACGTGACGCCAAACATGCGCATAAAAGAGTGTTTTACACTCGTCGATTGGCTTATAGATGGCGCTGACTGTAACTCCTACTTCTAAATTCACATATAAATCCAAATAAAGTGGATGGAGGGAAGGCCGCTGTGGTAGCTCAGTTGTTAGAGCATCGAACGCGTTATTAGAAGGGCGTAGGTTCGATTCCTGCTCACGGCTGATTATTTTTTTTTCATTTACTTTTCTTTCTTCTTGTTTACATTCGATTGGGTCTAATAACTTCCCCATTACATTTCTTTGCTTTACTGTCTGTTAGATTTCATAATTATTGTACTAAAACACGGAAAAATGAGCCCATAGGTATACACTTCTTTCCCTTATTTCATTAAACGAGGGTCTCGTACTGACAGGCTTGGTGTCATTAAGTTGTATACGAGGGACTATTATTCAGCTGCCCGCTCATAATAAGTTCACGCGCTACGTGACGCCAAACATGCGCATAAAAGAGTGTTTACGCACTCGTCGCCTGGCTTATAGATGGTGCTGACTGTCACTCCTTTTTCTAAATTCACTAATAAACCCAAAATAAGTGGATGGAGGGAAGGCCGCTGTGGTAGCTCAGTTGTTAGAGCATCGAATGCGTTATTCGAAGGTCGTAGGTTCAATTCCAGCTCACGGCTGGTTATTTTTTCATCCACTTTTATTTCTTCTTATTTACATTGAATTGGGTGTAGTAACTTCCCCTGTACAATCCTTGGCTTTACAGTCAGTTAGATCTTATTAATATTGTGATGAAACACGGAAAAACGAGCCCATAGGTATACACTTCTTTCCTTTATTTCATTAAACGAGGGTCTCGTACTGACAGGCTTGGTGTCATTAGGTTGTATACGAGGAACTATTAATCAGCTGGCCACTCATAATAGGTTCACGTGCTACGTGACGCCAAACATGCGCATAAAAGAGTGTTTTAACACTCGTCGCATGGCTTATAGATGGCGCTGACTGTCACTCCTAATTCTAACTTCACATATAAACCCAAAATAGGTGGATGGAGGGAAGGCCGCTGTGGTAGCTCAGTGGTTATAGCATCGAACGCGTTATTCGAAGGTCGGTGGTTCGATTCCTGCTCACGGCTGCTTATTTTTCCATCCAGTTTTGTTTCTTCTTATTTACATTCAATTGGGTCTAATAACTTCCCCTGTACATTTCTTGGCTTTACTGTCTGTTAGATCTCTCTGATATTGTGTGAAAACACGGAAAAACGAGCCCTAGGTATACACTTTCTTCCCTTATTTCATTAAACGAGGGTCTCGTACTGGCAGACTTTGTGTAATTAGGTTGTATACGAGGGACTATTAATTAGCTGCCCACTCATAATAAGTTCACGTGCTACGTGACGCCAAACAGGCGCAATAAAGAGTGTTTTCACATCGTAGCATGACTTATAGATGGCGCTGACTGTCACTCCTACTTCTGATATGTGGGGTTTAACGTCCCAAAACCACTATATGTATATGAGAGACGCCGTAGTGGAGGGCTCTGGAAATTTAGACTACCTGGGGTTCTTTAACGTGCACCCAAATCTGAGAACACGGGCCTACAACATTTCCGCCTCCATCGGAAATGCAGCCGCCGCAGCCGGGATTCAAACCCGCGCCCTGCGGGTCAGCAGCCGAGTACCTTAGCCACTAGACCACCGCGGAGGGGCAATGTCACTCCTACTTCTAAATTCACATATAAATCCAAAATAAGTGGTTGGAGGGAAGGCCGCTGTGTTAGCTCAGTGGTTAGAGCTCCGAACGCGTTATTCAAAGCTCGTAGGTTCGATTCCTGCTCACGGCTTACTATTTTTTTCATCAACATTTCTTTCTTCTTGTTTACATTTAATTGGGTCTAATAACTTCCCCTGTACATTGCTTGGCTTTACTGTCTGTTAGATCTCTCTAATATTGTGTTAAAACACTGAAGAACAAGCCCTTAGGTAAACACTTCTTTCCCTTATTTCATTAAACGAGGGTCTCGTACTGGCAGACTTGGTGTCATAAGGTTGTATACGAGAGACTATTACTCAGCTTCCCGCTCATAATAAGTTCACGTGCTACGTGACGCCAAACATGCGCATAAAAGTGTGTTTTCACACTCGTCGCTTGGCTTACAGATGGCACTGACTGTCACTCCTATTTCTAAATTCACATATTAACCCAAAATAAGTGGATGGAGGGAAGGCCGCGGTGGTAGCTCAGTGGTTAGAGCATCGAACTCGTTATTCGAAGGTCGGTGGTTTGATTCCTGCTCAGGGCTGCTTATTTTTCCATCCTCTTTTCTTTCGTCTTATTTACATTCAATTGGGTCTAATAACTTCTCCTGTACATTTCTTGGCTTTACTGTCTGTTAGATCTCTCTGATATTGTGTTAAAACACAAAAAAACGAGCCCTAGGTATACACTTCTTTCCCTTATTTCATTAAACAAGGGTCACGTACTGGCAGACTTGGTGTAATTAGGTTGTATACGAGGGACTATTAATCAGCAGCCCTCTCATAATAAGTTCTTGTGCTACGTGACGCCAAACATGTGCATAAAAGAGTGTTTTCACTCTCGTCGCTTGGCTTATAGATGGCGCTGACTGTCACTCCTACTTCTAAATTCACCTATAAACCCAAAATAAGTGGATGAAGGAAAGCCCGCTGTGGTAGCTCAGTTGTTAGAGCATCGTACGCGTTATTCGAAGGTCGTAGGTTCAATTCCTGCTCACGGCTGGTTATTTTTTCATCCACTTTTATTTCTTCTTATTTACATTCAATTGGGTCTAATAACTTCCCCAGTACATTCCTTGGCTTTACTGTCTGTTAGATCTCATTATTATTGTGTTAAAACACGGAAAAACGAGCCCTTAGGTATACACTTCTTTCCCTTATTTCATTAAACGAGGTTCTCGTACTGGCAGACTTGGTGTCATTAGGTTGTATAGAGGGACTGTTAATCAGCTGCCCGCTCATAATAAGATCACGTGCTACGTGACGCCAAACTAGCACATGAAAGAGTGTTTTAACACTCGTCGCTTGGCTTATAGATGGTGCTGATTGTCACTCCTATCTCTAAATTCACATATAAACCCAAAATAGGTGGATGGAGGGAAGGCCGCTGTGGTAGTTCAGTGGTTAGAGCATCGAGCACGTTATTCGAAGGTCGTAGTTCGATTCCTTCTCACGGCTGGTTATTTTTTCATCCACTTTTCTTTTTTTATTTACATTCAATTGGGTCTAATAACTTCCTCTGTACATTCCTTGGCTTTACTGTTTGTTACATCTCTCTAATATTGTGTTAAAACACGAAACGAAAAAACGAGCCTTAGGTATACACTTCTTTACCTTATTTCATTAAACGAGGGTCTCGTACTGACAGGCTTGGTGTCATTAGGTTGAATACGAGGGACTATTAATCAGCTGCCCGCTCATAATAGGTTCACGCGCTAGGTGACGCCAAACATGCGCATAAAAGAGTGTTTTCGCACTCGTCGCCTGGCTTATAGATGGCACTGACTGTCACTCCTACTTTTAAATTCACTTATAAACCCCAAATAAGTCGATCGAGGGATGGCCGCTGTGGTAGCTCAGTTGTTAGAGCATCTAACGCGTTATTCGAAGGTCGTAGGATCAATTCCTGCTCACGGCTGGTTATTTTTTCATCCACATTTAGTTCTTATTTACATTCATTTCGGTGTAATAACTTCCCCTGTACAATTCTTGGCTTTACTGTCTGTTAGATCTTATTTATATTGTGTTGAAACACGAAAAAACGAGCCCTTAGGTATACACTTCTTTCCCTTATTTCATTAAACGAGAGTCTCGTACTGGCAGACTCTGTGTCATCAGGTTGTATACGAGAGACTATTATTCAGTTTCCTGCTCATAATAAGTTCACGTGCTACGTGACGCCAAACATGCGCATAAAAGTGTGTTTTCACACTCGTCGCTTGGCTTACAGATGGCGCTGACTGTCACTCCTCTTTCTAAATTCACATATAAACCCAAAATAGGTGGATGGAGGGAAGGCCGCTGTGGTATCTAAGTGGTTAGAGCATAGAACGCGTTATTCGAAGGTCGTAGGTTCGATTCCTGCTCACGGGTGATTATTTTTCCATCCACTTTTCTTTCTTCCTATTCACATTCAATTGGGTGTAATAACTTCCCCTGTACATTCCTTGGCTTATCTGTCTGTTAGATCTCTCTAATATTGTGTGAAAACACGGAAAAACGAGCCCTAGGTATACACTTTTTTCCCTTATTTCATTAAACGAGGGTCTCGTACTGGCAGACTTGGTGTAATTAGGTTGTATACGAGGGACTATTAATCAGCTGCCCACTCATAATAAGTTCACGTGCTACGTGACGCCAAACATGCGCAATAAAAAGTGTTTTCACATCGTAGCTTGGCTTATAGATGGCGCTGACTGTCACTCCTACTTCTGATATGTGGGGTTTAACGTCCCAAAACCACTATATGATTATGAGAGACGTCGTAGTGGAGGGCTCTGGAAATTTAGACTACTTGGGGTTCTTTATTGTGCACCCAAATCTGAGCACACGGGCCTACAAAATTTGCGCCTTCATCGGAAATGCAGCCGCCGCAGCCGGGATTCGAACCCGCGCCCTGCGGGTCAGCAGCCGAGTACCTTAGCCACTAGACCACCGCGGCGAGGCAATGTCACTCCTACTTCTAAATTCACATATAAACCCAAAATAAGTGGTAGGAGGGAAGGCCGCTGTGGTAGCTCAGTGGTTAGAGCTTCGAACGCGTTATTCGAAGGTCGTACGTTCGATTCCTGCTCACGGCAAATTATTTTTTTCATCCACTTTTCTTTCTTCTTGTTTACATTCAATTGGGTCTAATAACTTCCCCTGTAGATTCCTTGGCTTTACTGTCTGTTAGATCTCTCTAAAATTGTGTTAAAACACGGAAGAACGAGCCCTTAGGTAAACACTTCTTTCCCATATTTCATTAAACGAGGGTTTCGTACTGGCAGACTTGGTGTCATTAGGTTGTATACAAGGGACTGTTAATCAGCTCCCCGCTAATAATAAGTTCACGTGCTACGTGACGCCAAACATGCGCATGAAAGAGTGTTTTAACACTCGTCGCTTGGCTTATAGATGGCGCTGACATTCACTCCTACTTCTAAATTCACATATAAACCTAAAATAGGTGGATGGAGGGAAGGCCGCTGGTAGCTCAGTTGTTAGAGCATTGAACGCGTTATTAGAAGGTCGTAGGTTCGATTCCTGCTCACGGCTGATTATTTTTTTCATCTACTTTTCTTTCTTTTTGTTTACATTCAATTGGGTCTAATAACTTGCCCAGTACATTCCTTGGCTTTACTGTCTGTTAGATCTCATTATTATTGTATTAAAACACGGAAAAACGAGCCCATATGTATACACTTCTTTCCCTTATTTCATTAAACGAGGGCCTCGTACTGGCAGAATTGGTGTCATTAGGTTGTGTAGAGGGACTGTTAATCAGCTCCCCGCTCATAATAAGTTCACGTGCTACGCGACGCCAAACTAGCACATGAAAGAGTGTTTTAATACTCGTCGCTTGGCTTATAGATGGCGCTGACTGTCACTCCTACTTCTAAATTCACTTATAAACCCAAAATAAGTGGATGGAGGGAAGGGCGCTTTCGTAGCTCAGTTGTTAGAGCATCGAACGCGTTATTCGAAGGTCGTAGGTTCGATTCCTGCTCACGGCTGGTTATTTTTTCATCTACTTTTCTTCCTGTTTACATTCAATTGAGTGTAATAAATTCCCCTGTACATTCCTTGGATTCACTGTCTGTTAGATCCCTCTAATATTGTGTGAAAACACGGAAAAACGAGCCCTAGGTATACACTTTCTTCCCTTATTTCATTAAACGAGGGTCTCGTACTGGCAGACTTGGTGTAATTAGGTTGTATACGAGAGACTATTATTCAGTTTCCTGCTCATAATAAGTTCACGTGCTACGTGACGCCAAACATGCGCATAAAAGTGTGTTTTCACACTCGTCGCCTGGCTTATAGATGGCACTGACTGTCACTCCTACTTCTAAATTCACATAAAAACCCAAAATAAGTGGATGGAGGGAAGGCTGCTGTAGTAGCTCAGTGGTTAGACCATCGAACGCGTTATTCGAAGGTCGTAGGTTTGATTCCTGCTCACGGCGGGTTATTTTTTTTTATTCATTTTCCTTTCTTCTTATATACATTCAATTGGGTCTAATAACTACCCTGTATATTCCTTGGCTTTACTGTCTGTTAGATCTCATTATTATTGTGTTAAAACACGGAAAAACGAGCCCTTAGGTATACACTTCTTTCCCTTATTTCATTAAACGAGAGTCTCGTACTGGCAGACTTGGTGTCATCAGGTTGTATACGAGAGACTATTATTCAGTTTCCTGCTCATAATAAGTTCACGTGCTACGTGACGCCAAACATGCGCATAAAAGTGTGTTTTCACACTCGTCGCTTGGCTTACAGATGGCGCTGACTGTCACTCCTCTTTCTAAATTCACTAATAAACCCAAAATAAGTGGATGGAGGGATGGCCACTGTGGTAGCTCAGTTGTTAGAGCATCGAACGCGTTATTCGGAGGTCGTAGGTTCGATTCCTGCTCACGGCTGGTAATTTTTTCATTCAATTTTATTTCTTCCTATTTACATTCAATTGGGTCTAATAAATTCCCCAGTACATTCCTTGGCTTTACTGTCTTTTAGATCTCATTATTATTGTATTAAAACACGGAAAAACGAGCCCATAGGTATACACTTCTTTCCCTTATTTCATTAAACGAGGGTCTCGTACTGACAGGCTTGGTATCATTAGGTTGTATACGAGGGACTAATAATCAGCTGCCCGCTCATAATAACTTCACGTGCTACGTGACGCCAAACATGCGCATAAGAGTGTGTTTTCACACTCGTCGCTTGGCTTACAGATGGCGCTGACTGTCACTCCTCTTTCTAAATTCACTAATAAACCCAAAATAAGTGGATGGAGGGATGGCCACTGTGGTAGCTCAGTTGTTAGAGCATGGAACGCGTTATTCGAAGGTCGTAGGTTCAATTCCTGCTCACGGCTGGTTATTTTTTCATCCACTTTTTTTTCTTCTTATTTACATCAATTGGGTGTAATAACTTCCCCTGTACAATCCTTGGCTTTACTGTCTGTTAGATCTTATTAATATTGTGTTGAAACACGAAAAAACGAGCCCTTAGGTATATACTTCTTTCCCTTAATTCATTAAACGAGAGTCTCGTACTGGCAGACTTGGTGTCATAAGGTTGTATACGAGAGACTATTAATCAGCTTCCTGCTTATAATAGGTTCACGTGCTACGTGACGCCAAACATGCACATAAAAGTGTGTTTTCGCACTCGTCGCTTGGCTTACAGATGGCGCTGACTGTCACTCCTATTTCTAAATTCACATAATAACCCAAAATAAGTGTATGGAGGGAAGGCCGCTGCGGTAGCTCTGTGGTTATAGCATTGAACGCGTTATTCGAAGGTCGGTGGTTCGATTCCTGCTCACGGCTGCTTATTTTTCCATCCACCTTTCTTTCTTCTTTTTACATTCAATTGGGTCTAATAACTTCCCCTGTACATTTCTAGGCTTTACTGTCTGGTAGATCTCTCCAATATTGTGTTAAAACACAAAAAAACGAGCCCTAGGTATACACTTATTTCCCTTAATTCAATAAACGAAGGTCTCGTACTGGCAGACTTGGTGTAAATAGATTGTATACGAGGGACTATTAATCAGCCACCCGCTCATAATAAGTTCACGTGCTACATGACGCCAAGCATGCGCATGAAAGAGTGTTTTAACACTCGTCGCTTGGCTAATAGATGGCGCTGACTGTCACTCCTACTTCTAAATTGACATATAAACCCAAAATAGGTGGATGGAGGGAAGGCCGCTGTGGTAGCTCAGTGGTTAGAGCATCGAACGCGTTATTCGAAGGTCGTAGGTTTGATTCCTGCTCAAAGCTGGTTATTTTTTCATGCACTTTTATTTCTTCCTATTGACATTCAATTGGGTCTAATAACTTCCCCTGTACAATCCTTGGCTTTACTGTCGGTTAGATCTTATTAATATTGTGTTGAAACACGAAAAAACGAGCCTTTAGGTATACACTTCTTTCCCTTATTTCATTAAACGAGGGTCTCGAACTGGCAGACTTGGTGTCATTAGGTTGTATACGAGGGACTGTCAATCAGCTGCCCACTCTTAATAAGTTCACGTGCTACGTGACGCCAAACATGCGCATGAAAGAGTGTTTTCACACTCGTCGCTTGGCATATAGATGGCGCTGACTGTCACTCCTACTTCTAAATACACATATAAACCCGAAATAGGTGAATGGAGGGAAGGCCGCTGTGGTAGCTAAGTGGTTAGAGCATCGAACCCGTTATTCGAAGGTCGTACGTTCGATTCCTGCTCCCGGCAAATTATTTTTTTCATCCACTTTTCTTTCTTCTTGTTTACATTCAATCGGGTCTAATAACTTCCCCTGTACATTCCTTGGCTTTGCTGTCTGTTAGATCTTATTATTATTGTGTTGAAAAACGAAAAAACGAGCCCTTAGGTATACACTTTTTTCCCTTATTTCATTAAACGAGAGTCTCGTACTGGCAGACTTGGTGTCATAAGGTTGTATACGAGAGACTATTATTCAGCTTCCTGCTCATAATAAGTTCACGTTCTACGTGATGCCAAACATGCGCATAAAAGTGTGTTTTCACACTCGTCGCTTGGCTTACAGATGGTGCTGACTGTCACTCCTTTTTCTAAATTCACTAATAAACCCAAAATAAGTGGATGGAGGGAAGGCCGCTGTGGTAGCTCAGTTGTTAGAGCATCGAATGCGTTATTCGAAGGTCGTAGGTTCAATTCCAGCTCACGGCTGGTTATTTTTTATCCACTTTTATTTCTTCTTATTTACATTCAATTGGGTGTAATAACTTCCCCTGTACAATCCTTGGCTTTACTGTCAGTTAGATCTCATTATTACTGTGTTAAAACACGGAAAAACGAGCCCTTAGGTATACACTTCTTTCCCTTAATTCATTAAACGAGGGTCTCGTACTGGCAGACTTGGTGTCATTAGGTTGTATAGAGGGACTGTTAATCAGCTGCCCGCTCATAATAAGTTCACGTGCTACGTGACGCCAAACATGCGCATAAAAGAGTGTTTTAACACTCGTCGCTTGGCTTATAGATGGCGCTGACTGTCACTCCTATTTCTAAATTCACATATAAACCCAAAATAGGTGGATGGAGGGAAGGCCGCTGTGGTAGCTCAGTGGTTAGAGCATCGAACGCGTTATTCGGAGGTCGTAGGTTCGATTCCTGCTCACGGCTGGTAATTTTTTCATTCACTTTTCTTTCTTCCTATTTACATTCAATTGGGTCTAATAAATTCCCCAGTACATTCCTTGGCTTTACTGTCTGTTAGATCTCATTATTACTGTGTTAAAACACGGAAAAACGAGCCCTTAGGTATACATTTCTTTCCCTTAATTCATTAAACGAGGGTCTCGTACTGGCAGACTTGGTGTCATTAGGTTGTATAGAGGGACTGTTAATCAGCTGCCCGCTCATAATAAGATCACGTGCTACGTGACGCCAAACTAGCACATGAAAGAGTGTTTTAACACTCGTCGCTTGGCTTATAGATGGTGCTGATTGTCACTCCTACATCTAAATTGACATATAAACCCGAAATAGGTGGATGGAGGGAAGGCCGCTGTGGTAGTTCAGTGGTTAGAGCATCGAGCGCGTTATTCGAAGGTCGTAGTTCGATTCCTTCTCACGGATGGTTAATTTTTCATCCACTTTTCTTTTTTTATTTACATTCAATTGGGTCTAATAACTTCCTCTGTACATTCCTTGGCTTTACTGTCTGTTACATCTCTCTAATATTGTGTTAAAACACGAAACGAAAAAACGAGCCTTAGGTATACACTTCTTTTCCTTATTTCATTAAACAAGGGTCTCGTACTGACAGACTTGGTGTCATTAGGTTGTATAGAGGGACTGTTAATCAGCTGCCCGCTCATAATAAGTTCACGTGCTACGTGACGCCAAACTAGCACATGAAAGAGTGTTTTAACACTCGTCGCTTGGCTTATAGATGGTGCTGATTGTCACTCCTACATCTAAATTCACATATAAACACAAAATAGGTGGATGGAGGGAAGGCCGCTGTGGTAGTTCAGTGGTTAGAGCATCGAGCGCGTTATTCGAAGGCCGTAGTTCGATTCCTGCTCACGGATGGTTATTTTTTCATCCACTTTCCTTTTTTTATTTACATTCAATTGGGTGTAATAACTTCCTCTGTACATTCCTTGACTTTACTGTCTGTTACATCTCTCTAATATTGTGTTAAAACACGAAACGAAAAAACGAGCCTTAGGTATACACTTCTTTTCCTTATTTCATTAAACAAGGGTCTCGTACTGGCAGACTTGGTGTAATTAGGTTGTATACGAGGGACTATTAATCAGCTGCCCTCTCATAATAAGTTCGTGTGCTACGTGACGCCAAACATGCGCATAAAAGAGTGTTTTCACTCTCGTCCCTTGGCTTATAGATGGCGCTGACTGTCACTCCTACTTCTAAATTCCCTTATAAACCCAAAATAAGTGGATGGAGGGAAGGCCGCTGTGGTAGCTCAATTGTTAGAGCATCGTACGCGTTATTCGAAGGTCGCAGGTTCAATTCCTGCTCACGGCTGGTTATTTTTTCATCCACTTTTATTTCTTCTTATTTACATTCAATTGGGTCTAATAACTTCCCCAGTACATTCCTTGGCTTTACTGTCTGTTAGATCTCATTAATATTGTGTTAAAACACGGAAAAACGAGCCCTTAGGTATACACTTCTTTCCCTTGTTTCATTAAACGAGGGTCTCGTACTGGCAGACTTGGTGTCATTAGGTTGTATAGAGGGACTGTTAATCAGCTGCCCGCTCATAATAAGTTCACGTGCTACGTGACGCCAAACTAGCACATGAAAGAGTGTTTTAACACTCGTCGCTTGGCTTATAGATGGTGCTGATTGTCACTCCTACATCTAAATTCACATATAAACACAAAATAGGTGGATGGAGGGAAGGCCGCTGTGGTAGTTCAGTGGTTAGAGCATCGAGCGCGTTATTCGAAGGCCGTAGTTCGATTTCTGCTCACGGCTGGTTATTTTTTCATCCACTTTTCTTTTTTTATTTACATTCAATTGGGTCTAATAACTTCCTCTGTACATTCCTTGGCTTTACTGTCTGTTACATCTCTCTAATATTGTGTTAAAACACGAAACGAAAAAACGAGCCTTAGGTATACACTTCTTTTCCTTATTTCATTAAACAAGGGTCTCGTACTGGCAGACTTGGTGTAATTAGGTTGTATACGAGGGACTATTATTCAGCTGCCCGCTCACAATAAGTTCACGTGCTACGTGACGCCAAACATGCGCATAAAAGAGTGTTTTACACTCGTCGATTGGCTTATAGATGGCGCTGACTGTAACTCCTACTTCTAAATTCACATATAAATCCAAATAAAGTGGATGGAGGGAAGGCCGCTGTGGTAGCTCAGTTGTTAGAGCATCGAACGCGTTATTAGAAGGGCGTAGGTTCGATTCCTGCTCACGGCTGATTATTTTTTTTTCATTTACTTTTCTTTCTTCTTCTTTACATTCGATTGGGTCTAATAACTTCCCCATTACATTTCTTTGCTTTACTGTCTGTTAGATTTCATACTTATTGTATTAAAACACGGAAAAATGAGCCCATAGGTATACACTTCTTTCCCTTATTTCATTAAACGAGGGTCTCGTACTGACAGGCTTGGTGTCATTAGGTTGTATACGAGGGACTATTATTCAGCTGCCCGCTCATAATAAGTTCACGCGCTACGTGACGCCAAACATGCGCATAAAAGAGTGTTTATGCACTCGTCGCCTGGCTTATAGATGGTGCTGACTGTCACTCCTACTTCTAAATTCACATATAAACCCAAAATAAGTCGATGGAGGGATGGCAGCTCTAGTAGCTCAGTTGTTAGAGCATCTAACGCGTTATTCGAAGGTCGTAGGTTCAATTCCTGCTCACGGCTGGTTATTTTTCATCCACTTTTATTTCTTCTTATTTACATTCAATTGAGTGTAATAACTTCCCCTGTACAATCCTTGGCTTTGCTGTCTGTTAGATCTTATTAATATTGTGTTGAAAAACGAAAAAACTAGCCCTTAGGTATACACTTTTTTCCCTTATTTCATTAAACGAGAGTCTCGTACTGGCAGACTTGGTGTCATAAGGTTGTATACGAGAGACTATTATTCAGCTTCCTGCTCCTAATAAGTTCACGTTCTACGTGATGCCAAACATGCGCATAAAAGTGTGTTTTCACACTCGTCGCTTGGCTTACAGATGGTGCTGACTGTCACTCCTTTTTCTAAATTCACTAATAAACCCAAAATAAGTGGATGGAGGGAAGGCCGCTGTGGTAGCTCAGTTGTTAGAGCATCGAATGCGTTATTCGAAGGTCGTAGGTTCAATTCCAGCTCACGGCTGGTTATTTTTTCATCCACTTTTATTTCTTCTTATTTACATTGAATTGGGTGTAATAACTTCCCCTGTACAATCCTTGGCTTTACAGTCAGTTAGATCTTATTAATATTGTGATGAAACACAGAAAAACGAGCCCATAGGTATACACTTCTTTCCTTTATTTCATTAAACGAGGGTCTCGTACTGACAGGCTTAGTGTCATTAGGTTGTATACGAGGAACTATTAATCAGCTGGCCACTCATAATAGGTTCACGTGCTACGTGACGCCAAACATGCGCATAAAAGAGTGTTTTAACACTCGTCGCATGGCTTATAGATGGCGCTGACTGTCACTCCTAATTCTAACTTCACATATAAACCCAAAATAGGTGGATGGAGGGAAGGCCGCTGTGGTAGCTCAGTGGTTATAGCATCGAACGCGTTATTCGAAGGTCGGTGGTTCGATTCCTGCTCACGGCTGCTTATTTTTCCATCCAGTTTTCTTTCTTCTTATTTACATTCAATTGGGTCTAATAACTTCCCCTGTACAATTCTTGGCTTTACTGTCTGTTAGATCTCTCTGATATTGTGTGAAAACACGGAAAAACGAGCGCTAGGTATACACTTTCTTCCCTTATTTCATTAAACGAGGGTCTCGTACTGGCAGACTTTGTGTAATTAGGTTGTATACGAGGGACTATTAATTAGCTGCCCACTCATAATAAGTTCACGTGCTACGTGACGCCAAACAGGCGCAATAAAGAGTGTTTTCACATCGTAGCATGGCTTATAGATGGCACTGACTGTCACTCCTACTTCTGATATGTGGGGTTTAACGTCCCAAAACCACTATATGTATATGAGAGACGCCGTAGTGGAGGGCTCTGGAAATTTAGACTACCTGGGGTTCTTTAACGTGCACCCAAATCTGAGCACACGGGCCTACAACATTTCCGCCTCCATCGGAAATGCAGCCGCCGCAGCCGGGATTCAAACCCGCGCCCTGCGGGTCAGCAGCCGAGTACCTTAGCCACTAGACCACCGCGGCGGGGCAATGTCACTCCTACTTCTAAATTCACATATAAATCCAAAATAAGTGGTTGGAGGGAAGGCCGCTGTGTTAGCTCAGTGGTTAGAGCTCCGAACGCGTTATTCAAAGCTCGTAGGTTCGATTCCTGCTCACGGCTTACTATTTTTTTCATCCACATTTCTTTCTTCTTGTTTACATTTAATTGGGTCTAATAACTTCCCCTGTACATTGCTTGGCTTTACTGTCTGTTAGATCTCTCTAATATTGTGTTAAAACACGGAAGAACAAGCCCTTAGGTAAACACTTCTTTCCCTTATTTCATTAAACGAGGGTCTCGTACTGGCAGACTTGGTGTCATAAGGTTGTATACGAGAGACTATTACTCAGGTTCCCGCTCATAATAAGTTCACGTGCTACGTGACGCCAAACATGCGCATAAAAGTGTGTTTTCACACTCGTCGCTTGGCTTACAGATGGCACTGACTGTCACTCCTATTTCTAAATTCACATATTAACCCAAAATAAGTGGATGGAGGGAAGGCCGCGGTGGTAGCTCAGTGGTTAGAGCATCGATCTCGTTATTCGAAGGTCGGTGGTTTGATTCCTGCTCAGGGCTGCTTATTTCTCCATCCTCTTTTCTTTCGTCTTATTTACATTCAATTGGGTCTAATAACTTCTCCTGTACATTTCTTGGCTTTACTGTCTGTTAGATCTCTCTGATATTGTGTTAAAACACGAAAAAACGAGCCCTAGGTATACACTTCTTTCCCTTATTTCATTAAACAAGGGTCACGTACTGGCAGACTTGGTGTAATTAGGTTGTATACGAGGGACTATTAATCAGCTGCCCTCTCATAATAAGTTCTTGTGCTACGTGACGCCAAACATGTGCAAAAAAGAGTGTTTTCACTCTCGTCGCTTGGCTTATAGATGGCGCTGACTGTCACTCCTACTTCTAAATTCACCTATAAACCCAAAATAAGTGGATGGAGGAAAGCCCGCTGTGGTAGCTCAGTTGTTAGAGCATCGTACGCGTTATTCGAAGGTCGTAGGTTCAATTCCTGCTCACGGCTGGTTATTTTTTCATCCACTTTTATTTCTTCTTATTTACATTCAATTGGGTCTAATAACTTCCCCAGTACATTCCTTGGCTTTACTGTCTGTTAGATCTCATTATTATTGTGTTAAAACACGGAAAAACGAGCCCTTAGGTATACACTTCTTTCCCTTATTTCATTAAACGAGGTTCTCGTACTGGCAGACTTGGTGTCATTAGGTTGTATAGAGGGACTGTTAATCAGCTGCCCGCTCATAATAAGATCACGTGCTACGTGACGCCAAACTAGCACATGAAAGAGTGTTTTAACACTCGTCGCTTGGCTTATAGATGGTGCTGATTGTCACTCCTATCTCTAAATTCACATATAAACCCAAAATAGGTGGATGGAGGGAAGGCCGCTGTGGTAGTTCAGTGGTTAGAGCATCGAGCACGTTATTCGAAGGTCGTAGTTCGATTCCTTCTCATGGCTGGTTATTTTTTCATCCACTTTTCTTTTTTTATTTACATTCAATTGGGTCTAATAACTTCCTCTGTACATTCCTTGGCTTTACTGTTTGTTACATCTCTCTAATATTGTGTTAAAACACGAAACGAAAAAACGAGCCTTAGGTATACACTTCTTTTCCTTATTTCATTAAACAAGGGTCTCGTACTGGCAGACTTGGTGTAATTAGGTTGTATACGAGGGACTATTAATCAGCTGCCCGCTCACAATAAGTTCACATGCTACGTGACGCCAAACATGCGCATAAAAGAGTGTTTTCACACTCGTCGATTGGCTTATAGATGGCGCTGACTGTAACTCCTACTTCTAAATTCACATATAAACCCAAATAAAGTGGATGGAGGGAAGGCCGCTGTGGTAGCTCAGTGTGTAGAGCATCGAACGCGTTATTCGAAGGTCGTAGTTCGATTCCTGCTCACGGCTGGTTATTTTTTCATCCACTTTTCTTTTTTTATTTAGATTCAATTGGGTCTAATAACTTCCCCTGTACAATCCTTGGCTTTACTGTCTGTTAGATCTCTCTAATATTGTGTTAAAATACAAAAAAACGAGCCCTAGGTATACACTTCTTTTCCTTATTTCATTAAACAAGGGTCTCGTACTGGCAGACTTGGTGTAATTAGGTTGTATACGAGAGACTAATATTCAGCTTCCTGCTCATAATAAGTTCACGTGCTACTTGACGCCAAACATGCGCATAAAAGAGTGTTTTAAAACTCGTCGCTTGGCTTATAGATGGCGCTGACTGTCACTCCTAGTTCTAAATTCACATATAAACCAAAATAGGTGGATGGAGGGAAGGCCGCTGTGGTAGCTCAGTGGTTAGAGCATCGAACGCGTTATTCGAAGGTCGTAGGTTCGATTCCTCCTATGGCTGGTTATTTTTTCATCCACTTTTCTTTCTTCCTATTTACATTCAATTGGGTCTAATAACTTCCCCAGTACATTCCTTGGCTTTACTGTCTTTTAGATCTCATTATTATTTTATTAAAAGACGGAAAAACGAGCTCATAGGTATACACTTCTTTCCCTTATTTCATTAAACGAGGGTCTCGTACTGACAGGCTTGGTGTCATTAGGTTGTATACGAGGGACTATTAGTCAGCTGCCCGCTCATAATAACTTCACGCGCTACGTGACGCCAAACATGCGCATAAAAGAGTGTTTACGCACTCGTCGCCTGGCTTATAGATGGCACTGACTGTCACTCCTACTTCTAAATTCACATAAAAACCCAAAATAAGTGGATGGAGGGATGGCCACTGTGGTAGCTCAGTTGTTAGAGCATAGAACGCGTTATTCGAAGGTCGTAGGTTCAATTCCTGCTGACGGCTGGTTATTTTTTCATCCACTTTTATTTCTTCTTATTTACATTCAATCGGGTGTAATAACTTCCCCTGTACAATCCTTGGCTTTACTGTCTGTTAGATCTTATTATTATTGTGTTGAAACACGAAAAAACGAGCCCTTAGGTATACACTTCTTTCCCTTATTTCATTAAACGAGAGTCTCGTACTGGCAGACTTGGTGTCATAAGGTTGTATACGAGAGATCAATAATCAGCTTCCTGCTCATAATAGGTTCACGTGCTACGTGACGCCAAACATGCGCATAAAAGTGTGTTTTCACACTCGTCGCTTGGCTTACAGATGGCGCTGACTGTCACTCCTATTTCTAAATTCACATATTAACCCAAAATGAGTGGATGGAGGGAAGGCCGCTGTGGTAGCTCAGTGGTTATAGCATCGAACGCGTTATCCGAAGGTCGGTGGTTCGATTCCTGCTCACGGCTGCCTATTTTTCCATCCACTCTCTTTCTTCTTATTTACATTCAATCGGGGTCTAATAACTTCCCCTGTACATTTCTTGGCTTTACTGTCTGTTAGATCTCTCTAATATTGTGTTAAAACACGGAAGAACAAGCCCTTAGGTAAACACTTCTTTCCCTTATTTCATTAAACGAGGGTCTCGTACTGGCAGACTTGGTGTCATAAGGTTGTATACGAGAGACTATTACTCAGCTTCCCGCTCATAATAAGTTCACGTGCTACGTGACGCCAAACATGTGCATAAAAGAGTGTTTTCACTCTCGTCGCTTGGCTTATAGATGGCGCTGACTGTCACTCCTACTTCTAAATTCACCTATAAACCCAAAGTAAGTGGATGGAGGAAAGCCCGCTGTGGTAGCTCAGTTGTTAGAGCATCGTACGCGTTATTCGAAGGTCGTAGGTTCAATTCCTGCTCACGGCTGGTTATTTTTTCATCCACTTTTATTTCTTCTTATTTACATTCAATTGGGTCTAATAACTTCCCCAGTACATTCCTTGGCTTTACTGTCTGTTAGATCTCATTATTATTGTGTTAAAACACGGAAAAACGAGCCCTTAGGTATACACTTCTTTCCCTTATTTCATTGAACGAGGTTCTCGTACTGGCAGACTTGGTGTCATTAGGTTGTATAGAGGGACTGTTAATCAGCTGCCCGCTCATAATAAGATCACGTGCTACGTGACGCCAAACTAGCACATGAAAGAGTGTTTTAACACTCGTCGCTTGGCTTATAGATGGTGCTGATTGTCACTCCTATCTCTAAATTCACATATAAACCCAAAATAGGTGGATGGAGGGAAGGCCGCTGTGGTAGTTCAGTGGTTAGAGCATCGAGCACGTTATTCGAAGGTCGTAGTTCGATTCCTTCTCACGGCTGGTTATTTTTTTATCCACTTTTCTTTTTTTATTTACATTCAATTGGGTCTAATAACTTCCTCTGTACATTCCTTGGCTTTACTGTTTGTTACATCTCTCTAATATTGTGTTAAAACACGAAACGAAAAAACGAGCCTTAGGTATACACTTCTTTTCCTTATTTCATTAAACAAGGGTCTCGTACTGGCAGACTTGGTGTAATTAGGTTGTATACGAGGGACTATAATCAGCTGCCTGCTCACAATAAGTTCACATGCTACGTGACGCCAAACATGCGCATAAAAGAGTGTTTTCACACTCGTCGATTGGCTTATAGATGGCGCTGACTGTAACTCCTACTTCTAAATTCACATATAAACCCAAATAAAGTGGATGGAGGGAAGGTCACTGTGGTAGCTCAGTGTGTAGAGCATCGTACGCGTTATTCGAAGGTCGTAGTTCGATTCCTGCTGACGGCTGGTTATTTTTTCATCCACTTTTATTTCTTCTTATTTACATTCAATCGGGTGTAATAACTTCCCCTGTACAATCCTTGGCTTTACTGTCTGTTAGATCTTATTATTATTGTGTTGAAACACGAAAAAACGAGCCCTTAGGTATACACTTCTTTCCCTTATTTCATTAAACGAGAGTCTCGTACTGGCAGACTTGGTGTCATAAGGTTGTATACGAGAGATCAGTAATCAGCTTCCTGCTCATAATAAGTTCACGTGCTACGTGACGCCAAACATGCGCATAAAAGTGTGTTTTCACACTCGTCGCTTGGCTTACAGATGGCGCTGACTGTCACTCCTAATTCTAAATTCACATATTAACCCAAAATGAGTGGATGGAGGGAAGGCCGCTGTGGTAGCTCAGTGGTTATAGCATCGAACGCGTTATCCGAAGGTCGGTGGTTCGATTCCTGCTCACGGCTGCCTATTTTTCCATCCACTCTCTTTCTTCTTATTTACATTCAATCGGGGTCTAATAACTTCCCCTGTACATTTCTTGGCTTTACTGTCTGTTAGATCTCTCTAATATTGTGTTAAAACACAAAAAACGAGCCCTAGGTATACACTTCTTTTCCTTATTTCATTAAACAAGGGTCTCGTACTGGCAGACTTGGTGTAATTAGGTTGTATACCAGGGACTATTAATCAGCTGCCCGCTCACAATAAGTTCACGTGCTACGTGACGCCAAACATGCGCATAAAAGAGTGTTTTCACACTCGTCGATTGGCTTATTGATGGCGCTGACGGTAACTCCTACTTATAAATTCACATATAAACCCAAATAAAGTGGATGGAGGGAAGGCCGCTGTGGTAGCTCAGTTGTTAGAGCATCGAATGCGTTATTCGAAGGTCGTAGGTTAAATTCCTGCCCACGGCTGGTTATTTTTTCATCCACTTCTATTTCTTCTTATTTACATTCAATCGGGTGTAATAACTTCCCCTGTACAATCCTTGGCTTTACTGTCTGTTAGATGTTATTAATATTGTGTTGAAACACGAAAAAACGAGCCCTTAGGTATACACTTCTTTCCCTTATTTCATTAAACGAGGGTCTCGTACTGACAGGCTTGGTGTCATTAGGTTGTATACGAGGGACTATTAATCAGCTGCCCGCTCATAATAACTTCACGCGCTACGTGACGCCAAACTTGCGCATAAAAGAGTGTTTACGCACTCGTCGCCTGGCTTATAGATGGCACTGACTGTCACTCCTACTTCTAAATTCACATAAAAACCCAAAATAAATAGATGGAGGGATGGCCGCTGTGGTAGCTCAGTTTTTAGAGCATAGAACGCGTTATTTGAAGGTCGTAGGTTCAATTCCTGCTGACGGCTGGTTATTTTTCATCCACTTTTATTTCTTCTTATTTACATTCAATCGGGTGTAATAACTTCCCCTGTACAATCCTTGGCGTTACTGTCTGTTAGATCGTATTAATATTGTGTTGAAACACGAAAAAACGAGCCCTTAGGTATACACTTCTTTCCCTTATTTCATTAAAGGAGAGTCTCGTACTGGCAGACTTGGTGCCATAAGGTTGTATACGAGAGACTATTATTCAGCTTCCTGCTCACAATAAGTTCACGTGCTACGTGACGCCAAACATGCGCATAAAAGCGTGTTTTCACACTCGTCGCTTGGCTTACAGATGGCGCTGACTGTCACTCCTATTTCTAAATTCACATATTAACCCAAAATAAGTGGATGGAGGGAAGGCCGCTGTGGTAGCTCAGTGGTTATAGCTTCGAACGCGTTATTCGAAGGTCGGTGGTTCGATTCCTGCTCACGGCTGCCTATTTTTTCATCCACTTTTCTTTCTTCTTATTTACATTCAATTGGATCTAATAACTTCCCCTGTACATTCCTTGGCTTTACTCTCTGTCAGATCTCTCTAATATTGTGTTAAAACACAAAAAACGAGCCCTAGGTATACACTTCTTTCCCTTAATTCAATAAACGAAGGTCTCGTACTGGCAGACTTGGTGCAATTAGGTTGTATACGAGGGACTATTAATCAGCTGCCCGCTCACAATAAGTTCACGTGCTACGTGCGCCAAACATGCGCAAAAAAGAGTGTTTTCACTCTCGTCGCTTGGCTTATAGATGGCGCTGACTGTCACTCCTACTTCTAAATTCACCTATAAACCCAAAATAAGTGGATGGAGGAAAGCCCGCTGTGGTAGCTCAGTTGTTAGAGCATCGTACGCGTTATTCGAAGGTCGTAGGTTCAATTCCTGCTCACGGCTGGTTATTTTTTCATCCACTTTTATTTCTTCTTATTTACATTCAATTGGGTCTAATAACTTCCCCAGTACATTCCTTGGCTTTACTGTCTGTTAGATCTCATTATTATTGTGTTAAAACACGGAAAAACGAGCCCTTAGGTATACACTTCTTTCCCTTATTTCATTAAACGAGGTTCTCGTACTGGCAGACTTGGTGTCATTAGGTTGTATAGAGGGACTGTTAATCAGCTGCCCGCTCATAATAAGATCACGTGCTACGTGACGCCAAACTAGCACATGAAAGAGTGTTTTAACACTCGTCGCTTGGCTTATAGATGGTGCTGATTGTCACTCCTATCTCTAAATTCACATATAAACCCAAAATAGGTGGATGGAGGGAAGGCCGCTGTGGTAGTTCAGTGGTTAGAGCATCGAGCACGTTATTCGAAGGTCGTAGTTCGATTCCTTCTCTTGGCTGGTTATTTTTTCATCCACTTTTCTTTTTTTATTTACATTCAATTGGGTCTAATAACCTTCTCTGTACATTCCTTGGCTTTACTGTTTGTTACATCTCTCTAATATTGTGTTAAAACACGAAACGAAAAAACGAGCCTTAGGTATACACTTCTTTTCCTTATTTCATTAAACAAGGGTCTCGTACTGGCAGACTTGGTGTAATTAGGTTGTATACGAGGGACTATTATTCAGCTGCCCGCTCACAATAAGTTCACATGCTACGTGACGCCAAACATGCGCATAAAAGAGTGTTTTCACACTCGTCGATTGGCTTATAGATGGCGCTGACTGTAACTCCTACTTCTAAATTCACATATAAACCCAAATAAAGTGGATGGAGGGAAGGCCGCTGTGGTAGCTCAGTTGTTAGAGCATAGAACGCGTTATTCGAAGGTCGTAGGTTCAATTCCTGCTGACGGCTGGTTATTTTTTCATCCACTTTTATTTCTTCTTATTTACATTCAATCGGGTGTAATAACTTCCCCTGTACAATCCTTGGCTTTACTGTCTGTTAGATCTTATTATTATTGTGTTGAAACACGAAAAAACGAGCCCTTAGGTATACACTTCTTTCCCTTATTTCATTAAACGAGAGTCTCGTACTGGCAGACTTGGTGTCATAAGGTTGTATACGAGAGATCAATAATCAGCTTCCTGCTCATAATAGGTTCACGTGCTACGTGACGCCAAACATGCGCATAAAAGTGTGTTTTCACACTCGTCGCTTGGCTTACAGATGGCGCTGACTGTCACTCCTATTTCTAAATTCACATATTAACCCAAAATGAGTGGATGGAGGGAAGGCCGCTGTGGTAGCTCAGTGGTTATAGCATCGAACGCGTTATCCGAAGGTCGGTGGTTCGATTCCTGCTCACGGCTGCCTATTTTTCTATCCACTCTCTTTCTTCTTATTTACATTCAATCGGGGTCTAATAACTTCCCCTGTACTTTTCTTGGCTTTACTGTCTGTTAGATCTCTCTAATATTGTGTTAAAACACGGAAGAACAAGCCCTTAGGTAAACACTTCTTTCCCTTATTTCATTAAACGAGGGTCTCGTACTGGCAGACTTGGTGTCATAAGGTTGTATACGAGAGACTATTACTCAGCTTCCCGCTCATAATAAGTTCACGTGCTACGTGACGCCAAACATGCGCATAAAAGTGTGTTTTCACACTCGTCGCTTGGCTTACAGATGGCACTGACTGTCACTCCTATTTCTAAATTCACATATTAACCCAAAATAAGTGGATGGAGGGAAGGCCGCGGTGGTAGCTCAGTGGTTAGAGCATCGAACTCGTTATTCGAAGGTCGGTGGTTTGATTCCTGCTCAGGGCTGCTTCTTTTTCCATCCTCTTTTCTTTCGTCTTATTTACATTCAATTGGGTCTAATAACTTCTCCTGTACATTTCTTGGCTTTACTGTCTGTTAGATCTCTCTGATATTGTGTTAAAACACGAAAAAACGAGCCCTAGGTATACACTTCTTTCCCTTATTTCATTAAACAAGGGTCACGTACTGGCAGACTTGTTGTAATTAGGTTGTATACGAGGGACTATTAATCAGCTGCCCTCTCATAATAAGTTCTTGTGCTACGTGACGCCAAACATGTGCATAAAAGAGTGTTTTCACTCTCGTCGCTTGGCTTATAGATGGCGCTGACTGTCACTCCTACTTCTAAATTCACCTATAAACCCAAAGTAAGTGGATGGAGGAAAGCCCGCTGTGGTAGCTCAGTTGTTAGAGCATCGTACGCGTTATTCGAAGGTCGTAGGTTCAATTCCTGCTCACGGCTGGTTATTTTTTCATCCACTTTTATTTCTTCTTATTTACATTCAATTGGGTCTAATAACTTCCCCAGTACATTCCTTGGCTTTACTGTCTGTTAGATCTCATTATTATTGTGTTAAAACACGGAAAAACGAGCCCTTAGGTATACACTTCTTTCCCTTATTTCATTGAACGAGGTTCTCGTACTGGCAGACTTGGTGTCATTAGGTTGTATAGAGGGACTGTTAATCAGCTGCCCGCTCATAATAAGATCACGTGCTACGTGACGCCAAACTAGCACATGAAAGAGTGTTTTAACACTCGTCGCTTGGCTTATAGATGGTGCTGATTGTCACTCCTATCTCTAAATTCACATATAAACCCAAAATAGGTGGATGGAGGGAAGGCCGCTGTGGTAGCTCAGTGGTTAGAGCATCGAACGCGTTATTCGAAGGTCGTAGGTTCGATTCCTCCTATGGCTGGTTATTTTTTCATCCACTTTTCTTTCTTCCTATTTACATTCAATTGGGTCTAATAACTTCCCCAGTACATTCCTTGGCTTTACTGTCTTTTAGATCTCATTATTATTGTATTAAAACACGGAAAAACGAGCTCATAAGTATACACTTCTTTCCCTTATTTCATTAAACGAGGGTCTCGTACTGACAGGCTTGGTGTCATTAGGTTGTATACGAGGGACTATTAGTCAGCTGCCCGCTCATAATAACTTCACGCGCTACGTGACGCCAAACATGCGCATAAAAGAGTGTTTACGCACTCGTCGCCTGGCTTATAGATGGCACTGACTGTAACTCCTACTTCTAAATTCACATAAAAACCCAAAATAAGTGGATGGAGGGATGGCCGCTGTGGTAGCTCAGTTGTTAGAGCATAGAACGCGTTATTCGAAGGTCGTAGGTTCAATTCCTGCTGACGGCTGGTTATTTTTTCATCCACTTTTATTTCTTCTTATTTACATTCAATCGGGTGTAATAACTTCCCCTGTACAATCCTTGGCTTTACTGTCTGTTAGATCTTATTATTATTGTGTTGAAACACGAAAAAACGAGCCCTTAGGTATACACTTCTTTCCCTTATTTCATTAAACGAGAGTCTCGTACTGGCAGACTTGGTGTCATAAGGTTGTATACGAGAGATCAGTAATCAGCTTCCTGCTCATAATAAGTTCACGTGCTACGTGACGCCAAACATGCGCATAAAAGTGTGTTTTCACACTCGTCGCTTGGCTTACAGATGGCGCTGACTGTCACTCCTATTTCTAAATTCACATATTAACCCAAAATGAGTGGATGGAGGGAAGGCCGCTGTGGTAGCTCAGTGGTTATAGCATCGAACGCGTTATCCGAAGGTTGGTGGTTCGATTCCTGCTCACGGCTGCCTATTTTTCCATCCACTCTCTTTCTTCTTATTTACATTCAATCGGGGTCTAATAACTTCCCCTGTACATTTCTTGGCTTTACTGTCTGTTAGATCTCTCTAATATTGTGTTAAAACACAAAAAAACGAGCCCTAGGTATACACTTCTTTTCCTTATTTCATTAAACAAGGGTCTCGTACTGGCAGACTTGGTGTAATTAGGTTGTATACCAGGGACTATTAATCAGCTGCCCGCTCACAATACGTTCACGTGCTACGTGACGCCAAACATGCGCATAAAAGAGTGTTTTCACACTCGTCGATTGGCTTATTGATGGCGCTGACGGTAACTCCTACTTATAAATTCACATATAAACCCAAATAAAGTGGATGGAGGGAAGGCCGCTGTGGTAGCTCAGTTGTTAGAGCATCGAATGCGTTATTCGAAGGTCGTAGGTTAAATTCCTGCCCACGGCTGGTTATTTTTTCATCCACTTTTATTTCTTCTTATTTACATTCAATCGGGTGTAATAACTTCCCCTGTACAATCCTTGGCTTTACTGTCTGTTAGATGTTATTAATATTGTGTTGAAACACGAAAAAACGAGCCCTTAGGTATACACTTCTTTCCCTTATTTCATTAAACGAGGGTCTCGTACTGACAGGCTTGGTGTCATTAGGTTGTATACGAGGGACTATTAATCAGCTGCCCGCTCATAATAACTTCACGCGCTACGTGACGCCAAACTTGCGCATAAAAGAGTGTTTACGCACTCGTCGCCTGGCTTATAGATGGCACTGACTGTCACTCCTACTTCTAAATTCACATAAAAACCCAAAATAAATAGATGGAGGGATGGCCGCTGTGGTAGCTCAGTTTTTAGAGCATAGAACGCGTTATTTGAAGGTCGTAGGTTCAATTCCTGCTGACGGCTGGTTATTTTTCATCCACTTTTATTTCTTCCTATTTACATTCAATCGGGTGTAATAACTTCCCCTGTACAATCCTTGGCGTTACTGTCTGTTAGATCGTATTAATATTGTGTTGAAACACGAAAAAACGAGCCCTTAGGTATACACTTCTTTCCCTTATTTCATTAAAGGAGAGTCTCGTACTGGCAGACTTGGTGCCATAAGGTTGTATACGAGAGACTATTATTCAGCTTCCTGCTCACAATAAGTTCACGTGCTACGTGACGCCAAACATGCGCATAAAAGCGTGTTTTCACACTCGTCGCTTGGCTTACAGATGGCGCTGACTGTCACTCCTATTTCTAAATTCACATATTAACCCAAAATAAGTGGATGGAGGGAAGGCCGCTGTGGTAGCTCAGTGGTTATAGCTTCGAACGCGTTATTCGAAGGTCGGTGGTTCGATTCCTGCTCACGGCTGCCTATTTTTTCATCCACTTTTCTTTCTTCTTATTTACATTCAATTGGATCTAATAACTTCCCCTGTACATTCCTTGGCTTTACTCTCTGTCAGATCTCATTATTATTGTGTTAAAACACGGAAAAACGAGCCCTTAGGTATACACTTCTTTCCCTTATTTCATTAAACGAGGTTCTCGTACTGGCAGACTTGGTGTCATTAGGTTGTATAGAGGGACTGTTAATCAGCTGCCCGCTCATAATAAGATCACGTGCTACGTGACGCCAAACTAGCACATGAAAGAGTGTTTTAACACTCGTCGCTTGGCTTATAGATGGTGCTGATTGTCACTCCTATCTCTAAATTCACATATAAACCCAAAATAGGTGGATGGAGGGAAGGCCGCTGTGGTAGCTCAGTGGTTAGAGCATCGAACGCGTTATTCGAAGGTCGTAGGTTCGATTCCTCCTATGGCTGGTTATTTTTTCATCCACTTTTCTTTCTTCCTATTTACATTCAATTGGGTCTAATAACTTCCCCAGTACATTCCTTGGCTTTACTGTCTTTTAGATCTCATTATTATTTTATTAAAAGACGGAAAAACGAGCTCATAGGTATACACTTCTTTCCCTTATTTCAATAAACGAGGGTCTCGTACTGACAGGCTTGGTGTCATTAGGTTGTATACGAGGGACTATTAGTCAGCTGCCCGCTCATAATAACTTCACGCGCTACGTGACGCCAAACATGCGCATAAAAGAGTGTTTACGCACTCGTCGCCTGGCTTATAGATGGCACTGACTGTCACTCCTACTTCTAAATTCACATAAAAACCCAAAATAAGTGGATGGAGGGATGGCCACTGTGGTAGCTCAGTTGTTAGAGCATAGAACGTGTTATTCGAAGGTCGTAGGTTCAATTCCTGCTGACGGCTGGTTATTTTTTCATCCACTTTTATTTCTTCTTATTTACATTCAATCGGGTGTAATAACTTCCCCTGTACAATCCTTGGCTTTACTATCTGTTAGATCTTATTATTATTGTGTTGAAACACGAAAAAACGAGCCCTTAGGTATACACTTCTTTCCCTTATTTCATTAAACGAGAGTCTCGTACTGGCAGACTTGGTGTCATAAGGTTGTATACGAGAGATCAATAATCAGCTTCCTGCTCATAATAGGTTCACGTGCTACGTGACGCCAAACATGCGCATAAAAGTGTGTTTTCACACTCGTCGCTTGGCTTACAGATGGCGCTGACTGTCACTCCTATTTCTAAATTCATATATTAACCCAAAATGAGTGGATGGAGGGATGCCGCTGTGGTAGCTCAGTGGTTATAGCATCGAACGCGTTATCCGAAGGTCGGTGGTTCGATTCCTGCTCACGGCTGCCTATTTTTCTATCCACTCTCTTTCTTCTTATTTACATTCAATCGGGGTCTAATAACTTCCCCTGTACTTTTCTTGGCTTTACTGTCTGTTAGATCTCTCTAATATTGTGTTAAAACACGGAAGAACAAGCCCTTAGGTAAACACTTCTTTCCCTTATTTCATTAAACGAGGGTCTCGTACTGGCAGACTTGGTGTCATAAGGTTGTATACGAGAGACTATTACTCAGCTTCCCGCTCATAATAAGTTCACGTGCTACGTGACGCCAAACATGCGCATAAAAGTGTGTTTTCACACTCGTCGCTTGGCTTACAGATGGCACTGACTGTCACTCCTATTTCTAAATTCACATATTAACCCAAAATAAGTGGATGGAGGGAAGGCCGCGGTGGTAGCTCAGTGGTTAGAGCATCGAACTCGTTATTCGAAGGTCGGTGGTTTGATTCCTGCTCAGGGCTGCTTCTTTTTCCATCCTCTTTTCTTTCGTCTTATTTACATTCAATTGGGTCTAATAACTTCTCCTGTACATTTCTTGGCTTTACTGTCTGTTAGATCTCTCTGATATTGTGTTAAAACACGAAAAAACGAGCCCTAGGTATACACTTCTTTCCCTTATTTCATTAAACAAGGGTCACGTACTGGCAGACTTGTTGTAATTAGGTTGTATACGAGGGACTATTAATCAGCTGCCCTCTCATAATAAGTTCTTGTGCTACGTGACGCCAAACATGTGCATAAAAGAGTGTTTTCACTCTCGTCGCTTGGCTTATAGATGGCGCTGACTGTCACTCCTACTTCTAAATTCACCTATAAACCCAAAGTAAGTGGATGGAGGAAAGCCCGCTGTGGTAGCTCAGTTGTTAGAGCATCGTACGCGTTATTCGAAGGTCGTAGGTTCAATTCCTGCTCACGGCTGGTTATTTTTTCATCCACTTTTATTTCTTCTTATTTACATTCAATTGGGTCTAATAACTTCCCCAGTACATTCCTTGGCTTTACTGTCTGTTAGATCTCATTATTATTGTGTTAAAACACGGAAAAACGAGCCCTTAGGTATACACTTCTTTCCCTTATTTCATTGAACGAGGTTCTCGTACTGGCAGACTTGGTGTCATTAGGTTGTATAGAGGGACTGTTAATCAGCTGCCCGCTCATAATAAGATCACGTGCTACGTGACGCCAAACTAGCACATGAAAGAGTGTTTTAACACTCGTCGCTTGGCTTATAGATGGTGCTGATTGTCACTCCTATCTCTAAATTCACATATAAACCCAAAATAGGTGGATGGAGGGAAGGCCGCTGTGGTAGCTCAGTGGTTAGAGCATCGAACGCGTTATTCGAAGGTCGTAGGTTCGATTCCTCCTATGGCTGGTTATTTTTTCATCCACTTTTCTTTCTTCCTATTTACATTCAATTGGGTCTAATAACTTCCCCAGTACATTCCTTGGCTTTACTGTCTTTTAGATCTCATTATTATTGTATTAAAACACGGAAAAACGAGCTCATAGGTATACACTTCTTTCCCTTATTTCATTAAACGAGGGTCTCGTACTGACAGGCTTGGTGTCATTAGGTTGTATACGAGGGACTATTAGTCAGCTGCCCGCTCATAATAACTTCACGCGCTACGTGACGCCAAACATGCGCATAAAAGAGTGTTTACGCACTCGTCGCCTGGCTTATAGATGGCACTGACTGTAACTCCTACTTCTAAATTCACATAAAAACCCAAAATAAGTGGATGGAGGGATGGCCGCTGTGGTAGCTCAGTTGTTAGAGCATAGAACGCGTTATTCGAAGGTCGTAGGTTCAATTCCTGCTGACGGCTGGTTATTTTTTCATCCACTTTTATTTCTTCTTATTTACATTCAATCGGGTGTAATAACTTCCCCTGTACAATCCTTGGCTTTACTGTCTGTTAGATCTTATTATTATTGTGTTGAAACACGAAAAAACGAGCCCTTAGGTATACACTTCTTTCCCTTATTTCATTAAACGAGAGTCTCGTACTGGCAGACTTGGTGTCATAAGGTTGTATACGAGAGATCAGTAATCAGCTTCCTGCTCATAATAAGTTCACGTGCTACGTGACGCCAAACATGCGCATAAAAGTGTGTTTTCACACTCGTCGCTTGGCTTACAGATGGCGCTGACTGTCACTCCTATTTCTAAATTCACATATTAACCCAAAATGAGTGGATGGAGGGAAGGCCGCTGTGGTAGCTCAGTGGTTATAGCATCGAACGCGTTATCCGAAGGTCGGTGGTTCGATTCCTGCTCACGGCTGCCTATTTTTCCATCCACTCTCTTTCTTCTTATTTACATTCAATCGGGGTCTAATAACTTCCCCTGTACATTTCTTGGCTTTACTGTCTGTTAGATCTCTCTAATATTGTGTTAAAACACAAAAAAACGAGCCCTAGGTATACACTTCTTTTCCTTATTTCATTAAACAAGGGTCTCGTACTGGCAGACTTGGTGTAATTAGGTTGTATACCAGGGACTATTAATCAGCTGCCCGCTCACAATACGTTCACGTGCTACGTGACGCCAAACATGCGCATAAAAGAGTGTTTTCACACTCGTCGATTGGCTTATTGATGGCGCTGACGGTAACTCCTACTTATAAATTCACATATAAACCCAAATAAAGTGGATGGAGGGAAGGCCGCTGTGGTAGCTCAGTTGTTAGAGCATCGAATGCGTTATTCGAAGGTCGTAGGTTAAATTCCTGCCCACGGCTGGTTATTTTTTCATCCACTTTTATTTCTTCTTATTTACATTCAATCGGGTGTAATAACTTCCCCTGTACAATCCTTGGCTTTACTGTCTGTTAGATGTTATTAATATTGTGTTGAAACACGAAAAAACGAGCCCTTAGGTATACACTTCTTTCCCTTTTTTCATTAAACGAGGGTCTCGTACTGACAGGCTTGGTGTCATTAGGTTGTATACGAGGGACTATTAATCAGCTGCCCGCTCATAATAACTTCACGCGCTACGTGACGCCAAACTTGCGCATAAAAGAGTGTTTACGCACTCGTCGCCTGGCTTATAGATGGCACTGACTGTCACTCCTACTTCTAAATTCACATAAAAACCCAAAATAAATAGATGGAGGGATGGCCGCTGTGGTAGCTCAGTTTTTAGAGCATAGAACGCGTTATTTGAAGGTCGTAGGTTCAATTCCTGCTGACGGCTGGTTATTTTTCATCCACTTTTATTTCTTCCTATTTACATTCAATCGGGTGTAATAACTTCCCCTGTACAATCCTTGGCGTTACTGTCTGTTAGATCGTAATAATATTGTGTTGAAACACGAAAAAACGAGCCCTTAGGTATACACTTCTTTCCCTTATTTCATTAAAGGAGAGTCTCGTACTGGCAGACTTGGTGCCATAAGGTTGTATACGAGAGACTATTATTCAGCTTCCTGCTCACAATAAGTTCACGTGCTACGTGACGCCAAACATGCGCATAAAAGCGTGTTTTCACACTCGTCGCTTGGCTTACAGATGGCGCTGACTGTCACTCCTATTTCTAAATTCACATATTAACCCAAAATAAGTGGATGGAGGGAAGGCCGCTGTGGTAGCTCAGTGGTTATAGCTTCGAACGCGTTATTCGAAGGTCGGTGGTTCGATTCCTGCTCACGGCTGCCTATTTTTTCATCCACTTTTCTTTCTTCTTATTTACATTCAATTGGATCTAATAACTTCCCCTGTACATTCCTTGGCTTTACTCTCTGTCAGATCTCATTATTATTGTGTTAAAACACGGAAAAACGAGCCCTTAGGTATACACTTCTTTCCCTTATTTCATTAAACGAGGTTCTCGTACTGGCAGACTTGGTGTCATTAGGTTGTATAGAGGGACTGTTAATCAGCTGCCCGCTCATAATAAGATCACGTGCTACGTGACGCCAAACTAGCACATGAAAGAGTGTTTTAACACTCGTCGCTTGGCTTATAGATGGTGCTGATTGTCACTCCTATCTCTAAATTCACATATAAACCCAAAATAGGTGGATGGAGGGAAGGCCGCTGTGGTAGCTCAGTGGTTAGAGCATCGAACGCGTTATTCGAAGGTCGTAGGTTCGATTCCTCCTATGGCTGGTTATTTTTTCATCCACTTTTCTTTCTTCCTATTTACATTCAATTGGGTCTAATAACTTCCCCAGTACATTCCTTGGCTTTACTGTCTTTTAGATCTCATTATTATTGTATTAAAACACGGAAAAACGAGCTCATAGGTATACACTTCTTTCCCTTATTTCATTAAACGAGGGTCTCGTACTGACAGGCTTGGTGTCATTAGGTTGTATACGAGGGACTATTAGTCAGCTGCCCGCTCATAATAACTTCACGCGCTACGTGACGCCAAACATGCGCATAAAAGAGTGTTTACGCACTCGTCGCCTGGCTTATAGATGGCACTGACTGTAACTCCTACTTCTAAATTCACATAAAAACCCAAAATAAGTGGATGGAGGGATGGCCGCTGTGGTAGCTCAGTTGTTAGAGCATAGAACGCGTTATTCGAAGGTCGTAGGTTCAATTCCTGCTGACGGCTGGTTATTTTTTCATCCACTTTTATTTCTTCTTATTTACATTCAATCGGGTGTAATAACTTCCCCTGTACAATCCTTGGCTTTACTGTCTGTTAGATCTTATTATTATTGTGTTGAAACACGAAAAAACGAGCCCTTAGGTATACACTTCTTTCCCTTATTTCATTAAACGAGAGTCTCGTACTGGCAGACTTGGTGTCATAAGGTTGTATACGAGAGATCAGTAATCAGCTTCCTGCTCATAATAAGTTCACGTGCTACGTGACGCCAAACATGCGCATAAAAGTGTGTTTTCACACTCGTCGCTTGGCTTACAGATGGCGCTGACTGTCACTCCTATTTCTAAATTCACATATTAACCCAAAATGAGTGGATGGAGGGAAGGCCGCTGTGGTAGCTCAGTGGTTATAGCATCGAACGCGTTATCCGAAGGTCGGTGGTTCGATTCCTGCTCACGGCTGCCTATTTTTCCATCCACTCTCTTTCTTCTTATTTACATTCAATCGGGGTCTAATAACTTCCCCTGTACATTTCTTGGCTTTACTGTCTGTTAGATCTCTCTAATATTGTGTTAAAACACAAAAAAACGAGCCCTAGGTATACACTTCTTTTCCTTATTTCATTAAACAAGGGTCTCGTACTGGCAGACTTGGTGTAATTAGGTTGTATACCAGGGACTATTAATCAGCTGCCCGCTCACAATACGTTCACGTGCTACGTGACGCCAAACATGCGCATAAAAGAGTGTTTTCACACTCGTCGATTGGCTTATTGATGGCGCTGACGGTAACTCCTACTTATAAATTCACATATAAACCCAAATAAAGTGGATGGAGGGAAGGCCGCTGTGGTAGCTCAGTTGTTAGAGCATCGAATGCGTTATTCGAAGGTCGTAGGTTAAATTCCTGCCCACGGCTGGTTATTTTTTCATCCACTTTTATTTCTTCTTATTTACATTCAATCGGGTGTAATAACTTCCCCTGTACAATCCTTGGCTTTACTGTCTGTTAGATGTTATTAATATTGTGTTGAAACACGAAAAAACGAGCCCTTAGCTATACACTTCTTTCCCTTATTTCATTAAACGAGGGTCTCGTACTGACAGGCTTGGTGTCATTAGGTTGTATACGAGGGACTATTAATCAGCTGCCCGCTCATAATAACTTCACGCGCTACGTGACGCCAAACTTGCGCATAAAAGAGTGTTTACGCACTCGTCGCCTGGCTTATAGATGGCACTGACTGTCACTCCTACTTCTAAATTCACATAAAAACCCAAAATAAATAGATGGAGGGATGGCCGCTGTGGTAGCTCAGTTTTTAGAGCATAGAACGCGTTATTTGAAGGTCGTAGGTTCAATTCCTGCTGACGGCTGGTTATTTTTCATCCACTTTTATTTCTTCCTATTTACATTCAATCGGGTGTAATAACTTCCCCTGTACAATCCTTGGCGTTACTGTCTGTTAGATCGTATTAATATTGTGTTGAAACACGAAAAAACGAGCCCTTAGGTATACACTTCTTTCCCTTATTTCATTAAAGGAGAGTCTCGTACTGGCAGACTTGGTGCCATAAGGTTGTATACGAGAGACTATTATTCAGCTTCCTGCTCACAATAAGTTCACGTGCTACGTGACGCCAAACATGCGCATAAAAGCGTGTTTTCACACTCGTCGCTTGGCTTACAGATGGCGCTGACTGTCACTCCTATTTCTAAATTCACATATTAACCCAAAATAAGTGGATGGAGGGAAGGCCGCTGTGGTAGCTCAGTGGTTATAGCTTCGAACGCGTTATTCGAAGGTCGGTGGTTCGATTCCTGCTCACGGCTGCCTATTTTTTCATCCACTTTTCTTTCTTCTTATTTACATTCAATTGGATCTAATAACTTCCCCTGTACATTCCTTGGCTTTACTCTCTGTCAGATCTCTCTAATATTGTGTTAAAACACAAAAAAACGAGCCCTAGGTATACACTTCTTTCCCTTAATTCAATAAACGAAGGTCTCGTACTGGCAGACTTGGTGCAATTAGGTTGTATACGAGGGACTATTAATCAGCTGCCCGCTCATAATAAGTTCACGTGCTACGTGACTGCAAACATGCGGATAAAAAAGTGTTTTCACACTCGTCGCTTGGCTTATAGATGGCGCTGACTGTCACTCCTTATTCCAAATTCACTAATAAACCCAAAATAAGTGGATGGAGGGAAGGCCGCTGTGGTAGCTTAGTTGTTAGAGCATCGAACGCGTTATTCGAAGGTCGCAGGTTCAATTCCTGCTCACGGCTGGTTATTTTTTCATCCACTTTTATTTCTTCCTATTTACATTCAATTGGGTCTAATAACTTCCCCTGTACATTCCTTGGCTTTACTGTCTGTTAGATCTCTCTAATATTGTGTTAAAACACAAAACGAAAAAACGTGCCCTAGGTATACACTTCTTTTCCTTATTTCAATAAACAAGGGTCTCGTACTGGCAGACTTGGTGTAATTAGGTTGTATACGAGGGACTATTAATCAGCTACCCGCTCACAATAAGTTAACGTGCTACGTGCGCCAAACATGCGCATAAAAGAGTGTTTTCACACTCGTCGATTGGCTTATAGATGGCGCTGACTGTAGCTCCTACTTCTAAATTCACATATAAGCCCAAATAAAGTGGATGGAGGGAAGGTCGCTGTGGTAGCTCAGTTGTTAGAGCATCGAATGCGTTATTCAAAGGTCGTAAGTTCAATTCCTGCCCATGGCTGGTTATTTTTTTATCCACTTTTATTTCTTCTTATTTACATTCAATTGGGCCTTATAACTTCCCCTGTACCTTCCTTGGCTTTACTGTCGGTTAGATCTTATTATTATTGTGTTGAAACACGAAAAAACGAGCCCTTAGGTATACACTCCTTTCCCTTATTTCATTAAACGAGAGTCTCGTACTGGCAGACTTGGTGTCATAAGGTTGTATACGAGAGACTATTAATCAGCTTCCTGCTCATAATAAGTTCACGTGCTACGTGACGCCAAACATGCGCATGAAAGAGTGTTTACCACTCGTCGCTTGGCTTATAGAATGCGCTGATTGTCACTCCTACTTCTAAATTCACATATAAACCCAAAATAGCTGGATGGAGGGAAGGCCGCTGTGGTAGCTCAGTGGTTAGAGCATCGAACGCGTTATTCGAAGGTCGTAGGTTCGATTCCTGCTCACGGCTGGTTATTTTTTTGTCCACTTTTCTTTCTTCCTATTTACATTCAATTGGGTCTAATAATTTCCCCTGTACAATTCTTGGCTTCACTGTCTGTTAGATCTCTCTAGCATTGTGTTAAAACACAAAAAACGAGCCCTAGGTATACACTTCTTTCCCTTAATTCAATAAACGAAGGTCTCGTACTGGCAGACTTGGTGTAATTAGGTTGTATACGAGGGACTATTAATCAGCTGCCCTCTCATAATAAGTTCACGTGCTACGTGACTGCAAACATGCGCATAAAAAAGTGTTTTCACACTCGTCGCTTGGCTTATAGATGGCGCTGACTGTCACTCCTTATTCTAAGTTCACTAATAAACCCAAAATAAGTGGATGGAGGGAAGGCCGCTGTGGTAGCTCAGTGTTTAGAGCATCGAACGCGTTATTCGAAGGTCGTTGGTTCAATTCCTGCCCACGGCTGGTTATTTTTTCATCCATTTTTATTTCTTCTTATTTACATTCAATTGGGCCTTTTAACTTCCCCTGTACAATCCTTGGCTTTACTGTCGGTTAGATCTTATTAATATTGTGTTGAAACACGAAAAAACGAGCCCTTAGGTATACACATCTTTCCCTTATTTCATTAAACGAGAGTCTCGTACTGGCAGACTTGGTGTCATTAGGTTGTATACGAGGGACTATTAATCAGCTGCACGCTCATAATAAGTTCACGCGCTACGTGACGCCAAACATGCGCATAAAAGGGTGTTTTCGCACTCGTCGCCTGGCTTATAGATGGCACTGACTGTCACTCCTACTTCTAAATTCACATATAAACCAAAAATAACTGGATGGAGGAAGGGCCGCTGTGGTAGCTCAGTGGGTAGAGCATCGAACCCTTTATTCGAAGGTCGTAGTTCGATCCCTGCTCACGGCTGGTTATTTTTTCATCCACTTTTCTTTTTTTATTTACATTCAATTGGGTCTAATAACTTCCCCTGTACATTGCTTGGCTTTACTGTCTGTTAGATCTCTCTAATATTGTGTTAAAACACAAAAAAACGAGCCCTAGGTATACACTTCTTTTCCTTATTTCATTAAACAAGGGTCTCGTACTGGCAGACTTGGTGTAATTAGGTTGTATACGAGGGACTATTAATCAGCTGCCCGCTAATAATAAGTTCACGCACTACGTGACGCCAAACATGCGCATAAAAGGGTGTTTTTGCACTCGTCGCCTGGCTTATAGATGGAACTGACTGTCACTCCTAATTCTAAATTCAATTGTAAACCAAAAATAAGTGGATGGAGGGATGGCCGCTGTGGTAGCCCAGTGGTTAGAGCATCGAACGCGTTATTCGAAGGTCGTAGGTTCGATTCCTGCTCACAGCTGGTTATTGTTTTATCTACTTTCCTTTCTTATTTACATTCAATTGGGTCTAATAACTACACTGTACATTCCTTGGCTTTACTGTCTGTTAGATCTCATTATTATTGTGTTAAAACACGGAAAAACGAGCCCTTAGGTATACACTTCTTTCCCTTATTTCATTAAACGAGGGTCTCGTACTGGGAGACTTGGTGTCATTAGGTTGTATACGAGGGACTGTTAATCAGCTGGCTGCTCATAATAAGTTCACGTGCTACGTGACGCCAAACATGCGCATGAAAGAGTGTTTTACCACTCGTCGCTTGGCTTATAGATTGCGCTTATTGTCACTCCTACTTCTAAATTCACATATAAACCCAAAATAGCTGGATGGAGGGAAGGCCGCTGTGGTAGCTCAGTGGTTAGAGCATCGAACGCGTTATTCGAAGGTCGTAGGTTCGATTCCTGCTCACGGCTGGTTATATTTTTGTCCACATTTCTTTCTTTCTATTTACATTCAATTGGGTCGAATAACTTCCCCAGTACATTCCTTGGCTTTACTGTCTTTTAGATCTCATTATTATTGTATTAAAACACGGAAAAACGAGCCTATAGGTATACACTTCTTTCCCTCATTTCATTAAACGAGGGTCTCGTACTGACAGGCTTGGTGTCATTAGGTTGTATACGAGGGACTATTATTCAGCTGCCCGCTCATAATAACTTCACGCGCTACGTGACGCCAAACATGCGCATAAAAGAGTGTTTGCACACTCTTCGATTGGCCTATAGATGGCACTGACTGTCACTCCTACTTCTAAATTCACATACAAACCAAAAATAGGTGGATGGAGGGAAGGCCGCTGTGGTAGCTCAGTTGTTAAAGCATAGAACGCGTTATTCGAAGGTCGTAGGTTCAATTCCTGCTGACGGCTGGTTATTTTTTCATCCATTTTTATTTATTCTTATTTACATTCAATCGGGTGTAATAACTTACCCTGTACAATCCTTGGCTTTACTGTCTGTTAGATCTTATTAATATTCTGTTGAAACACGAAAAAACGAGCCCTTAGGTATACACTTCTTTCCCTTATTTCATTAAACGAGAGTCTCGTACTGGAAGACTTGGTGTCATAAGGTTGTATACGAGAGACTATTAATCAGCTTCCTGCTCATAATAAGTTCACGTGCTACGTGACGCCAAACATGCGCATAAAAGTGTGTTTTCACACTCGTCGCTTGGCTTACCGATGGCGCTGACTGTCACTCCTATTTCTAAATTCACATATTAACCCAAAATAAGTGGATGGAGGGAAGGCCGCTGAGGTAGCTCAGTGGTTATAGCATCGAACGCGTTATTCGAAGGTCGGTGGTTCGATTCCTGCGCACGGCTGCCTATTTTTTCATCCTTTTTTCTTTCTTCCTATTTACATTCAATTGGGTCTAATAACTTCCCCTGTACATTTCTTGGCTTTACTGTCTGTTAGATCTCTCTAATATTGTGTTAAAACACAAAAAAACGAGCCCTAGGTATACACTTCTTTCCCTTAATTCAATAAACGAAGGTCTCGTACTGGCAGACTTGGTGTAATTAGGTTGTATACGAGGGACTATTAATCAGCTGCCCGCTCATAATAAGTTCACGTGCTACGTGACTGCAAACATGCGCATAAAAAAGTGTTTTCACAGTCGTCACTTGGCTTATAGATGGCGCTGACTGTCACTACTTATTCTAAATTCACTAATAAACCCAAAATAAGTGGATGGAGGGAAGGCCGCTGTGGTAGCTCAGTTGTTGGAGCATCGAACGCGTTATTCGAAGGTTGAAGGTTCAATTCCTGCCCACGGCTGGTTATTTTTTCATCCACTTTTATTTCTTCTTATTTACATTCAATTGGGCCTTATAACTTCCCCTGTACAATCCTTGACTTTACTGTCGGTTTGATCCTATTATTATTGTGTTGAAACACGAAAAAACGAGCCCTTAGGTATACACTTCTTTCCCTTATTTCATTAAACGAGAGTCTCGTACTGGCAAACTTGGTGTCATTTGGTTGTATACGAGGGACTATTAATCAGCTGCCCGCTCATAATAATTTCACGCGCTACGTGACGCCAAACATGCGGATGAAAGGGTGTTTTCGCACTCATCGCCTGGCTTATAGATGGCACTGACTGTCACTCCTACTTCTAAATTCACATATAAACCAAAAATAAGTGGATGGAGAAAGGGCCGCTGTGGTAGCTGAGTGGGTAGAGCATGGAATGGTTTATTCAAAGGTCGTAGTTCGATTCCTGCTCACGGCTGGTTATTTTTTCATCTGCTTTTCTTTTTTTATTTACATTCAATTGGGTCTAATAACTTCCCCTGTAGATTCCTTGGCTTTACTGCCTGTTAGATCTCTCTAATATTGTGTTAAAACACGAAAAAACGAGCCCTAGGTATACACTTCTTTTCCTTATTTCATTAAACAAGGGTCTCGTACTGGCAGACTTGGTGTAATTAGGTTGTATACGAGGGACTAATAATCAGCTGCCCGCTCACAATAAGTTCACGTGCTACGTGACGCCAAACATGCGCATAAAAGGGTGTTTTCACACTCGTCGATTGGCTTATAGATGACGTTGACTGTCACTCCTACTTCTAAATTCACATATAAACCCAAAATAGGTGGATGCAGGGAAGGCCGCTGTGGTAGCTCAGTTTTTAGAGCATCGAACGCGTTATTCGAAGGTCGTAGGTTCAATTCCTGCTCACGGCTGGTTATTTTTTCATCCACTTTTATTTCTTCCTATTTACATTCAATTGGGTGTAATAACTTCCCCTGTACACTCCTTGGCTTTATTGTCTGTTAGATCTCTCTAATATTGTGTGAAAACACGGAAAAACGAGCCCATAGGTACACACTTCTATCCTTTATTTCATTAAACGAGGGTCTCGTACTGACAGGCTTGGTGTCATTAGGTTGTATACGAGGGACTATTAATCAGCTGGCTGCTCATAATAAGTTCACGTGCTACGTGACGCCAAACATGCGCATTAAAGAGTGTTTTAACACTCGTCGCTTGGCTTATAGATGAGGCTGACTGTCACTCCTAATTCTAAATTCACATATTAACCCAAAATAGGTGGATAGAGGGAAGGCCGCTGCTGTAGCTCAGTGGTTAGAGCATCGAACGCGTTATTTGAAGGTCGTAGGTTCGATTCCTGCTCACGGCTGGTTATTTTTTCATCCACTTTTCTTTCTTCCTATTTACATTCAATTGGGTCTAATAACTTCCCCAGTACATTCCTTGGCTTTACTGTCTTTTAGATCTCATTATTATTGTATTAAAACACGGAAAAACGAGCCCATAGGTATACACTTCTTTCCCTTATTTCATTAAACGAGGGTCTCGTACTGACAGGCTTGGTGTCATTAGGTTGTATAGAGGGACTGTTAATCAGCTGCCCGCTTATAATAAGTTCACGTGCTACGTGACGCCAAACTAGCACATGAAAGAGTGTTTTAACACTCGTCGCTTGGCTTATAGATGGCGCTGTTTGTCACTCCTACATCTAAATTTACATATAAACCCAAAATAGGTGGATGGAGGGAAGGCCGCTGTGGTAGCTCAGTGGTTAGAGCATCGAACGCGTTATTCGAAGGTCGTAGTTCGATTCCTGCTCACGGCTGGTTATTTTTTCATCCACTTTTCTTTTTTTATTTACAATCAATTGGGTCTAATAACTTCCCCTGTACATTCCTTGGCTATACTGTCTGTTAGATCTCTCTAATATTGTGTTAAAACACGAAACGAAAAAACGAGCCCTAGGTATACACTTCTTTTTCTTATTTCATTAAACAAGGGTCTCGTACTGGCAGACTTGGTGTCATTAGGTTGTATACGAGGGACTAATAATCAGCTGCCCGCTCATAATAAGTTCACGCGCTATGTGACGCCAAACATGCGCATAAAAGGGTGTTTTCGCACTCGTCGCCTGGCTTATAGATGGCACTGACTGTCACTCCTACTTCTAAATTCACATATAAACCAAAAATAAGTGGATGGAGGGAAGGCCGCTGTGGTAGCTCAGTTGTTGGAGCATCGAACGCGTTATTCGAAGGTCGAAGGTTCAATTCCTGCCCACGGCTGGTTATTTTTTCATCCACTTTTATTTCTTCTTATTTACATTCAATTGGGCCTTATAACTTCCCCTGTACAATCCTTGACTTTACTGTCGGTTTGATCCTATTATTATTGTGTTGAAACACGAAAAAACGAGCCCTTAGGTATACACTTCTTTCCCTTATTTCATTAAACGAGAGTCTCGTACTGGCAGACTTGGTGTCATTTGGTTGTATACGAGGGACTATTAATCAGCTGCCCGCTCATAATAATTTCACGCGCTACGTGACGCCAAACATGCGGATGAAAGGGTGTTTTCGCACTCATCGCCTGGCTTATAGATGGCACTGACTGTCACTCCTACTTCTAAATTCACATATAAACCAAAAATAAGTGGATGGAGGAAGGGCCGCTGTGGTAGCTGAGTGGGTAGAGCATGGATAGGTTTATTCAAAGGTCGTAGTTCGATTCCTGCTCACGGCTGGTTATTTTTTCATCTGCTTTTCTTTTTTTATTTACATTCAATTGGGTCTAATAACTTCCCCTGTAGATTCCTTGGCTTTACTGCCTGTTAGATCTCTCTAATATTGTGTTAAAACACGAAAAAACGAGCCCTAGGTATACACTTCTTTTCCTTATTTCATTAAACAAGGGTCTCGTACTGGCAGACTTGGTGTAATTAGGTTGTATACGAGGGACTAATAATCAGCTGCCCGCTCACAATAAGTTCACGTGCTACGTGACGCCAAACATGCGCATAAAAGGGTGTTTTCACACTCGTCGATTGGCTTATAGATGACGTTGACTGTCACTCCTACTTCTAAATTCACATATAAACCCAAAATAGGTGGATGCAGGGAAGGCCGCTGTGGTAGCTCAGTTTTTAAAGCATCGAACGCGTTATTCGAAGGTCGTAGGTTCAATTCCTGCTCACGGCTGGTTATTTTTTCATCCACTTTTATTTCTTCCTATTTACATTCAATTGGGTGTAATAACTTCCCCTGTACACTCCTTGGCTTTATTATCTGTTAGATCTCTCTAATATTGTGTGAAAACACGGAAAAACGAGCCCATAGGTACACACTTCTTTCCTTTATTTCATTAAACGAGGGTCTCGTACTGACAGGCTTGGTGTCATTAGGTTGTATACGAGGGACTATTAATCAGCTGGCTGCTCATAATAAGTTCACGTGCTACGTGACGCCAAACATGCGCATCAAAGAGTGTTTTAACACTCGTCGCTTGGCTTATAGATGAGGCTGACTGTCACTCCTAATTCTAAATTCACATATTAACCCAAAATAGGTGGATAGAGGGAAGGCCGCTGCTGTAGCTCAGTGGTTAGAGCATCGAACGCGTTATTTGAAGGTCGTAGGTTCGATTCCTGCTCACGGCTGGTTATTTTTTCATCCACTTTTCTTTCTTCCTATTTACATTCAATTGGGTCTAATAACTTCCCCAGTACATTCCTTGGCTATACTGTCTGTTAGATCTCTCTAATATTGTGTTAAAACACGAAACGAAAAAACGAGCCCTAGGTATACACTTCTTTTTCTTATTTCATTAAACAAGGGTCTCGTACTGGCAGACTTGGTGTCATTAGGTTGTATACGAGGGACTAATAATCAGCTGCCCGCTCATAATAAGTTCACGCGCTATGTGACGCCAAACATGCGCATAAAAGGGTGTTTTCGCACTCGTCGCCTGGCTTATAGATGGCACTGACTGTCACTCCTACTTCTAAATTCACATATAAACCAAAAATAGGTGGATGGAGGTAGGGCCGCTGTGGTAGCTCAGTGGTTAGAGCATTGAAAGTCGTAGGTTCGATTCCTGCTCACAGCTGGTTATTGTTTTATCCACTTTCCTTTCTTCTTATTTACATTCAATTGGGTCTAATAACTCCCCTGTACATTCCTTGGCTTTACTGTCTGTTAGATCTCAATAATATTGTGTTAAAACACGGAAAAACGAGCCCTTAGGTATACACTTCTTTCCCTTATTTCCTTAAACGAGGGTCTCGTACTGGCAGACTTGGTGTCATAAGGTTGTATACGAGAGACTATTAATCAGCTTCCTGCTCATAATAAGTTCACGTGCTACGTGACGCCAAACATGCGCATAAAAGTGTGTTTTCACACTCGTCGCTTGCCTTACCGATGGCGCTGACTGTCACTCCTATTTCTAAATTCACATATTAACCCAAAATAAGTGGATGGAGGGAAGGCCGCTGTGGTAGCTCATTCTGCTTCCGGCAGTCGTGCTGAACGGATCGCAGGATCATGAGCTCCAGCGGAGCGGCGACAGCGGCCAATCTTAGCCGCGGAAACAGGAACGGAGATAGCGAATACCAGTTTATTTTGCCGCAAATGCCAAAAGGACGACTTGTTATCAACACCGTGTTTTTACACGGTGATGTACGAGCGAGGCCATACAAGGTCGAAGATTTCAGGGACGCATTGACGCCAACGGGCCTGCTGCCGGATGTGGTAAGCCTCGGTGCATACCAGGTTAACCACTTGTGGGCGGTGACATTCAATGATGCCGCTCCCACGAAACGCCTGCTCGCCTTGAAGGAGCTGCAGGTGAAGGGGCGGCGCTGCGTCGTCGTCGACCCACAGGACCAGCAGGTGCGGCTACGAATTCACTGGCTGCTTCACGGGGTGAGCGACGAAGAAGTACGGACGGCGCTGTCGGCTTTCGGCAAGGTCGTGGAGGTGAGCCGTGAGCGGTGGCGTGTCCCGGGCATGGCCGACAAGTGTTCGACCACGAGAACAGCTCACCTGAAGCTGAAAAGCGGCGTCAGGGTCGAAGACCTTCCGCACCAGATCAGGATCGATGGAGAGCTGGCCTTGCTGGTTGTGCCTGGTCGGCCGATGCAATGCTTGCGCTGCCAAGGCAAAGGGCACGTCCGCCGAGAGTGCAAGGTTCCCCGTTGCTCGCGGTGCAAACGCTTCGGACACGTCGAGGCGGATTGCGTTCGAACGTACGCCAGTGCAATGGGGCCAGCGAAGAACGAGGCGATGGCTGATCACGTCATGGACGCGGCCGAGGCAGAGGACGCCGCCAAAGGGGTCGGAAGCCCAGTGGTCCCTGTGACTACTGGAGGGGCGGCGCCGGCAGACACACCCAAGTTTCCGGAGACTCTCCAGCTTTCGACTACACCGGCCAGCGCCCCGACAGCGGCCGAGCCTGAGCGGGTCGAGACGGACGTGGTTCCAGTGGAGACAGCTGATACAACGGAGGGTCAGGGAGAGACGGCGGCGGACAGCGACGACGAGATGTGCGTGACCAGCGCCACGCTAAAGCGTCCACTCGACGACTCGGTAGAGCAGGACGGGGCGTCGTCCACCAGCAGCCAGGAGCCGCCTGCGAAGGCGCCGCAAGGGAGGCGGCGTAGTCTCAAACCTAAGCCGAAAGTCCCTACCGACCGGAGACTGGAGGACAAGGCAAAAGAAAACAGCGCTGGGAAGCAGGAAGGTCCTGGAGGCGGCTAGCCGAGGGCTGGTCGTGAAGGGTAAGCGCCATGCTCCGGGCCTACTCCTTTAGCGAACAAGTCACTATGGCATTAACTCCGCCATTCAGTATAGCTACGCTTAACGTCAGAGGGTTGGCGGCTAGGCGTAGGCAAAGTCAGCTCTATCGGTTGCTCACAGACCAAGACATAGACGTCCTAGCCGTCCAGGAAACTAAGGTAGACGGAGAGGAGGAGACCGGGAGCATGGTGCGCCGTTTCACTGACCGATATTACGCGGTCGTAAGCCACTCGATAGGAACGTCCGCGGGTTGTGTTCTTTTTGTAAAAAAATTGCAAGGCCTTCTTGTGCAAAGTGTTTTTTCATGCCAGTCGGGCAGAATTGTTTATTGTGATTTTGTTTATGGTGCCACTGAATTCAGAGTTATATGCGTATACGCACCGAATAGTGTAGAAGAGCGTGCTCAGTTTTTTTCTAACCTGTTTCAGTGGACAAAGTGTGATAAGAGGGTGGTTTTGTTAGGTGATTTTAACTGTGTTTTAAGGGCTCGCGATAGAGTCAATAGCACTGGCGTTCGTGACAAAAGCAGTGACGTGCTAGGCAAATTAATAACCGAAAATGACTTGGAAGACGTGTATGAATGTGTGGCAGCAAATCGCGAAGTGATCTACACGCGATTTCATGGCAATAGCCATGCACGTTTAGACCGCATATACCTATCCCTAGATGTATTGCCTATGTGTCACGATTTTTCGGTTGAGCCAGTGTCGTTTTCAGATCACTGTTTGGTTGTGTGTCGCATAGGCATGAAGAAACAGCGTAAGGTTTTCAACTGGGATTTATGGAAACTGAACGCATTGTTACTAAAAGATGAACCATTTTTAGAAGCAGTGCACGAGACCATAAATGAAGTGCTTATGGAAAAAACGGAAACAGTAGCAGAGAAATGGGAGTGTTTAAAGCAGAAGGTGAAAATGAAAGCGCTTGACAGATCGAGCACGCTAAAATTCGAAGCGCAAATAAAAGAAAGAAGTCTTAAGAAAACACTGCAGCAGCTGATAGCCCTAGAAAGTCGGGAGCCTGGGACTTGCAAAGACGAGGTGCGCAGTGTCAAGGAAAAATTAGAACTGCATGACAGAGAGCGTTATCGAGGCGCCTGGGTTCGCGCGCGCGCAAATGATCTTGCCGCGGGTGAGACGCCCACAAAAAGGGCGCTTGGTCTCGAAAAAGCGCAAGGACGCCGAAACCACATCGATAAGGTCTATTGCAACGGGACTCTCGCGAGCGACAATGAAAGCATCGAACGGGCCTTTGTTGCGTATTATCAGTCACTTTTTGCAATTCGAAAAGCGAATGTACATGGTTTTAAAGAAGAGTTTCTCAAGCGCTTGCCGCGGCTTAGTGACGACACAAAAAAGCTTTTAGAAGGCAGAATAACGGAAGGTGAAGTGGAACGCGCGATTGGTCATCTGAACCCCGGAAAGTCACCGGGACCCGATGGCCTAACCGCAGCATGGTATAAGACGTTTAGAATAGAACTGTCCCCGGGGTTAGCTGAGCTGTTCAATGAGGCGTACGAACGGAAAACTCTGCCGCCCTCCTTCAGCAAAGCGCATACGATATTAATTCCTAAAACGGACGAAGGGGAAAAACTTAAACTGGTGACATCGTATAGGCCCATATCGCTGACCAATGTCGACTACAAGATTTTTATGAAGGTTCTGGCAGCGCGACTTCAAGGTGTCATTAAAGAAATTGTTGGAGAGCACCAAACTTGTGGAATCAAAGGCAGAACCATTAGCTCAAACATTCACAAGATGCGGTGTGTGCTAGAGTGTTGTGACGAAGATTCACTTGGCGTTGCTCTGCTCCAGATAGACCTGGAGAAAGCTTTTGATTGTGTTGCGCATGATATTTTGTTTGTCATCTTAGATCATATTAATGTCGGTTCCATCATCAAGGAGGGAGTGGCCTTGGCGTACCAGAACTGCACAACACGTTTAATTGTTAACAAGTCTTTGGGGGCCTCCATTCACGTAATGCGTTCTGTGCGTCAAGGCTGCCCCCTCAGTCCACTTTTGTTTTGTATTTACATCGAAGCGATGTGCTTAGCGATAAATGAAAATGAAAAAATTCGTGGCTTCAGCTTGGCGGCAGTGGAAGTTAAGCTGCTGGCATATGCAGACGACATTGCGGTGTGTTGTACGAACAAAGAAAGTGTAGAGGAAACGATAAGTGTTGTGAAACATTTTTGTAGCGTCACAGGAAGCCGCGTAAACTGGGCGAAATCTCTTGGGCTTTGGCACGGAAGGTGGCCTTCAAAGCCGGACCTTTTTGCGAATGTGCACTGGACGGAAACACCGACAAGGTACCTCGGTGTTCCCCTGGAATGTTATAACGGCAGCGAGGAGTATTGGTCGCGTCAAACAAAAGAGACGAAGGAAAAAGCAGACAGGTGGAAAGGCATGAACCTGTCTGTTTTCGCTAGGGCTACTGTGTGCAACATGTTTTTTATCGCTAAACTGTGGTATGTGATGCAGGTGTTACATTGTTCAAGGATCAACGTGCAAAGGCTGCACAGAGTGTTCGCAGTTTTTTATATGGGGCTCGAAATGGGAAAGGTGCAGACGGACCAACTTGTTCAGGTGCGTGAAGGACGGAGGTCTTGGTTTGGCGCACCTATTTGTGAGACAAGTAGTAAATAGATTTTTGTTTTTCCGTGACGTCAGGGATCCGTTTTTGCGTACGGTATGCCAGCTCAGGTTAGGCAGTGCCTTACCAGATTTTGTTGTTACTACGGATAGCCGGCCCGTGACGTTGCGTGGGTATCTCAGGGAAGTGGTAGACAGTGTACGTTTTTTATCTGTACGCTTTTCGATAGATTATCTAGCAAGTGTTAGAAGAAAAGAATTGTACAAAGATGTATGTGCTATGGTTTTGCCAGTACCATTGTACAGGGCCATATACAGTGGAAGACCGGGACAAAATGTACTGAAGCGGGTGAGAAACATGCAGGTACCTACAGGGGTGAAAACTTTTTTCTTCAAGTTACACACAGGAACACTATCAGTAAAGACTTTCACAGAGGAACGGGGTTTTTTTACACCATGGGGGTCACACTGCTTGATATGTAAGAAACCAGAAACAATAGACCATGTTTTTTTGCATTGTTGGGAAGGGGTACATTTTTGGGACATATTACAGAGGACAATAAAGAAGGATTTTCCACTAGACCCACACGGAATAAGGTACCTCGCAGTAACAAATGATGATGGGGTCCCATTTGATGTAGTGATGTTGACCGGTCTCCACTGTATATGGCGTGCACGAATGGCCGGATACCATTTCGACCCGGACGCAAAGCCAGCAGTAATTTATTTCAGGCAAAGCATGTCTGCATTCATTGAGTGTAGCAAAATAGAGGATATCGAGCCAGAATGGTTGTCAAGGTTTGAACCCCTGGCAAACCTTAAGTATTTTTAAGAGGACAACATCAGTACAAATGGGACTGATGGCAATGCTTGTTTTTTTTCTTTCTTTTCTTTGTATTGTAATATATGTGTGTGCAATGATTGCCCTGTACAATGTCCATGCCAGGCAAAAAAAAAAAAAAAAAAAGTCGCTGTGGTAGCTCAGTGGTTATAGCATCGAACGCGTTATTCGAAGGTCGGTGGTTCGATTCCTGCGCACGGCTGCCTATTTTTCCATCCTTTTTTCTTTCTTCTTATTTACATTCAATTGGGTCTAATAACTTCCCCTGTACATTTCTTGGCTTTACTGTCTGTTAGATCTCTCTAATATTGTGTTAAAACACAAAAAAACGAGCCCTAGGTATACACTTCTTTCCCTTAATTCAATAAACGAAGGTCTCGTACTGGCAGACTTGGTGTAATTAGGTTGTATACGAGGGACTATTAATCAGCTGCCAGCTCATAATAAGTTCACGTGCTACGTGACTGCAAACATGCGCATAAAAAGTGTTTTCACACTCGTCGCTTGGCTTATAGATGGCGCTGACTGTCACTCCTTATTCTAAATTCACTAATAAACCCAAAATAAGTGGATGGAGGGAAGGCCGCTGTGGTAGCTCAGTTGTTGGAGCATCGAACGCGTTATTCGAAGGTCGAAGGTTCAATTCCTGCCCACGGCTGGTTATTTTTTCATCCACTTTCATTTCTTCTTATTTACATTCAATTGGGCCTTATAACTTCCCCTGTACAATCCTTGACTTTACTGTCGGTTAGATCCTATTATTATTGTATTAAAACACGGAAAAACGAGCCTATAGGTATACACTTCTTTCCCTTATTTCATTAAACGAGGGTCTCGTACTGGCAGACTTGGTGTCATTTGGTTGTATACGAGGGACTATTAATCAGCTGCCCGCTCATAATAATTTCACGCGCTACGTGACGCCAAACATGCGCATAAAAGGTTGTTTTCGCACTCATCGCCTGGCTTATAGATGGCACTGACTGTCACTCCTACTTCTAAATTCACATATAAACCAAAAATAAGTGGATGGAGGAAGGGCCGCTGTGGTAGCTCAGTGGGTAGACCGTGGAATGCTTTGTTCAAAGGTCGTAGTTCGATTCCTGCTCACGGCTGGTAATTTTTTCATCCACTTTTCTTTTTTTATTTACATTCAATTGGGTCTAATAACTTCCCCTGTACACTCCTTGGCTTTATTGTCTGTTAGATCTCTCTAATATTGTGTGAAAACACGGAAAAACGAGCCCATAGGTATTTACTTCTTTTCCTTTATTTCATTAAACGAGGGTCTCGTACTGACAGGCTTGGTGTCATTAGGTTGTATACGAGGGACTATTAATCAGCTGGCTGCTCATAATAAGTTCACGTGCTACGTGACGCCAAACATGCGCATAAAAGAGTGTTTTAACACTCGTCGCTTGGCTTATAGATGGCGCTGACTGTCACTCCTAATTCTAAATTCACATATAAACCCAAAATAGGTGGATGGAGGGAAGGCCACTGTGGTAGCTCAGTGGTTAGAGCATCGAACGCGTTATTCGAAGGTCGTAGGTTCGATTCCTGCTCACGGCTGGTTATTTTTTCATCCACTTTTCTTTCTTCCTATTTACATTCAATTGGGTCTTATAACTTCCCCTGTAGATTCCTTGGCTTTACTGTCTGTTAGATCTCTCTAATATTGTGTTAAAACACAAAAAAAGGAGCCCTAGGTATACACTTCTTTTCCTTATTTCATTAAACGAGGGTCTCGTACTGGCAGACTTGGTGTAATTAGGTTGTATACGAGGGACTATTAATCAGCGACCCGCTCACAATAGGTTCACGTGCTACGTGACGCCAAACATGCGCACAAAAGAGTGTTTTCACACTCGTCGATTGGCTTATAGATGGCACTGACTGTCACTCCTACTTCTAAATTCACATATAAACCAAAAATAGGTGGATGGAGGAAGGGCCGCTGTGGTAGCTCAGTGGGTAGAGCATCGAACGCGTTATTAGAAGGTCGGTGGTTCGATTCCTGCTCACGGCTGCCTATTTTTCCATCCACTTTTCTTTCTTCTTATTTACATTCAATTGGGTCTAATAACTTCCCCTGTACATTTCTTGGCTTTACTGTATGTTAGATCTCTCTAATATTGTGTTAAAACACAAAAAAACGAGCCATAGGTATACACTTCTTTCTCTAATTCAATAAAGGAAGGTCTCGTAATGGCAGACTTGGTGTAATTAGGTTGTATACGAGGGACTATTATTCAGCTGCCCGCTCATAATAAGTTCACGTGCTACGTGACTGCAAACATGCGCATAAAAAAGTGTTTTCACACTCGTCGCTTGGCTTATAGATGGCGCTGACTGTCACTCCTTATTCTAAATTCACTAATAAACCCAAAATAAGTGGATGGGGGGAAGGCCGCTGTGGTAGCTCAGTTGTTAGAGCATCGAACGCGTTATTCGAAGGTCGTAGGTTCAATTACTGCTCACGGCTGGTTATTTTTTCATCCACTTTTATTTCTTCCTATTTACATTCAATTGGGTCTAATAACTTCTCCTGTACATTCCTTGGCTTTACTATCTGTTAGATCTCTCTAATATTGTGTTAAAACACGAAAAAACGAGCCTTAGGTATACACTTCTTTTCCTTATTTCATTAAACAAGGGTCACGTACTGGCAGACTTGGGGTAATTAGGTTGTATACGAGGGACTAATAATCAGCTGCCTGCTCATAATAAGTTCACGCGCTACGTGACGCCAAACATGCGCATAAAAGGGTGTTTTCGCACTCGTCGCCTGGCTTATAGATGGCACTGACTGTCACTCCTACTTCTAAATTCACATATAAACCAGAAATAAGTGGATGGAGGAAGGGCTGCTGTGGTAGCTCAGTGGGTAGAGCATCGAACGCGTTATTCGAAGGTCGTAGGTTCGATTCCTGCTCACGGCTGGTTATTTTTTCGTCCACTTTTCTTTCTTCCTATTTACATTCAATTGGGTGTAATAACTTTTCCAGTACATTCCTTGGCTTTACTGTCTGTTAGATCTCATTATTATTGTGTTAAAACACGGAAAAACGAGCCCTAGGTATACACTTCTTTTCCATATTTCATTAAACAAGGGTCTCGTACTGGCAGACTTGGTGTAATTAGGTTGTATACGAGGGACTATTAATCAGCTGCCCGCTCATAATAAGTTCACGTGCTACGTGACGCCAAACATGCGCATAAAAGAGTGTTTTAACACTCGTCGCTTGGCTTATAGATGGCGCTGACTGTCACTCCTAATTCTAAATTCACATATAAACCCAAAATAGGTGGATGGAGGGAAGGCTTCTGTGGTAGCTCAGTGGTTAGAGCATCGAACGCGTTATTCGAAGGTCGTAGGTTTGATTCCTGCTCACGGCTGGTTATTTTTTCATCCACTTTTCTTTCTTCCTATTTACATTCAATTGGGTCTAATAACTTCCCCAGTACATTCCTTGGCTTTACTGTCTTTTAGATCTCATTATTATTGTATTAAAACACAGAAAAACGAGCCCTAGGTATACACTTCTTTTCCATATTTCATTAAACAAGGGTCTCGTACTGGCAGACTTGGTGTAATTAGGTTGTATACGAGGGACTATTAATCAGCTGCCCGCTCATAATAAGTTCACGTGCTACGTGACGCCAAACATGCGCATAAAAGAGTGTTTTAACACTCGTCGCTTGGCTTATAGATGGCGCTGTTTGTCACTCCTACATCTAAATTCACATATAAACTCAAAATAGGTGGATGGAGGGAAGGCCGCTGTGGTAGCTCAGTGGTTAGAGCATCGAACGCGTTATTCGAAGGTCGTAGTTCGATTCCTGCTCACGGCTGGTTATTTTTTCATCCACTTTTCTTTTTTTATTTACATTCAATTGGGTCTAATAACTTTCCCTGTACATTCCTTGGCTATACTGTCTGTTAGATCTCTCTAATATTGTGTTAAAACATGAAACGAAAAAACGAGCCCTAGGTATACACTTCTTTTCCTTATTTCATTAAACAAGGGTCTCGTACTGGCAGACTTGGTGTCATTAGGTTGTATACGAGGGACTAATAATCAGCTGCCTGCTCATAATAAGTTCACGCGCTACGTGACGCCAAACATGCGCATAAAAGGGTGTTTTCGCACTCGTCGCCTGGCTTATATATGGCACTGACTGTCACTCCTACTTCTAAATTCACATATAAACCAAAAATAGGTGGATGGAGGAAGGGCTGCTGTGGTAGCTCAGTGGATAGAGCATCGAACGCGTTATTCGAAGGTCGTAGTCCGATTCCTGCTCACGGCTGCCTATTTTTCCATCCACTTTTCTTTCTTCTTATTTACATTCAATTGGGTCTTATAACTTCCCCTGTACATTTCTTGGCTTTACTGTATGTTAGATCTCTCTAATATTGTGTTAAAACACGAAAAAACGAGCCCTAGGTATACACTTCTTTCTCTAATTCAATAAAGGAAGGTCTCGTACTGGCAGACTTGGTGTAATTAGGTTGTATACGAGGGACTATTAATCAGCTGCCCGCTCATAATAAGTTCACGTGCTACGTGACTGCAAACATGCGCATAAAAAAGTGTTTTCACACTCGTCGCTTGGCTTATAGATGGCGCTGACTGTCAGTCCTACTTCTAAATTCACTTATAAACCCAAAATAAGTGGATGTAGGGAAGGCCGCTGTGGTAGCTCAGTTGTTAGAGCATTGAACACGTTATTTGAAGGTCGTAGGTTCAATTCCTGCTCACGGCTGGTTAATTTTTCATCCACTTTCATTTCTTATTATTTACATTCAATTGGGTCTAATAACTTCCCCAGTGCATTCCTTGGCTTTACTGTCTGTTAGATCTCATTATTATTGTGTTAAAACACGGAAAAACGAGCCCTTAGGTATACACTTCTTTTCCTTATTTCATTAAACAAAGGTCTCGTACTGGCAGACTTGGTGTAATTAGGTTGTATACGAAGGACTATTCATCAGCTGCCCTCTCATAATAAGTTCTTGTGCTACGTGACGCCAAACATGCGCATAAAAGAGTGTTTGCACACTCGTCGATTGGCCTATAGATGGCACTGACTGTCACTCCTACTTCTAAATTCACATACAAACCAAAAATAGGTGGATGGAGGAAGGGCCGCTGTGGTAGCTCAGTGGATAGAGCATCGAACGCGTTATTCGAAGGTCGGTGGTTCGATTCCTGCTCACGGCTGTCTATTGTTCCATCCACTTTTCTTTCTTCTTATTTACATTCAATTGGGTCTAATAACTTCCCCTGTACATTTCTTGGCTTTACTGTCTGTTAGATCTCTCTAATATTGTGTTAAAACACAAAAAAACGAGCCCTAGGTATACACTTCTTTCCCTAATTCAATAAACGAAGGTCTCGTACTGGCAGACTTGGTGTCATTAGGTTGTATACGAGGGACTATTCATCAGCTGCCCGCTCATAATAAGTTCACGTGCTACGTGACTGCAAACATGCGCATAAAGAAGTGTTTTCACACTCGTCGCTTGGCTTATAGATGGCGCTGACTGTCACTCCTTATTCTAAATTCACTAATAAACCCAAAATAAGTGGATGGAGGGAAGGCCGCTGTGGTAGCTCAGTTGTTAGAGCATCGAACGCGTTATTCGAAGGTCGTAGGTTCAATTACTGCTCACGGCTGGTTATTTTTTCATCCACTTTTATTTCTTCCTATTTACATTCAATTGGGTCTAATAACTTCTCCTGTACATTCCTTGGCTTTACTATCTGTTAGATCTCTCTAATATTGTGGTAAAACACGAAAAAACGAGCCCTAGGTATACACGTCTTTCCCTTAATTCAATAAACGAAGGTCTCGTACTGGCAGACTTGGTGTAATTAGGTTGTATACGAGGGACTATTAATCAGCTGCCCGCTCATAATAAGTTCACGTGCTACGTGACTGCAAACATGCGCATAAAAAAGTGTTTTCACAGTCGTCACTTGGCTTATAGATGGCGCTGACTGTCACTACTTATTCTAAATTCACAAATAAACCCAATATAAGTGGATGGAGGGAAGGCCGCTGTGGTAGCTCAGTTGTTGGAGCATCGAACGCGTTATTCGAAGGTCGAAGGTTCAATTCCTGCCCACGGCTGGTTATTTTTTCATCCACTTTTATTTCTTCTTATTTACATTCAATTGGGCCTTATAACTTCCCCTGTACAATCCTTGACTTTACTGTCGGTTTGATCCTATTATTATTGTGTTGAAACACGAAAAAACGAGCCCTTAGGTATACACTTCTTTCCCTTATTTCATTAAACGAGAGTCTCGTACTGGCAGACTTGGTGTCATTTGGTTGTATACGAGGGACTATTAATCAGCTGCCCGCTCATAATAATTTCACGCGCTACGTGACGCCAAACATGCGGATGAAAGGGTGTTTTCGCACTCATCGCCTGGCTTATAGATGGCACTGACTGTCACTCCTACTTCTAAATTCACATATAAACCAAAAATAAGTGGATGGAGGAAGGGCCGCTGTGGTAGCTGAGTGGGTAGAGCATGGAATGGTTTATTCAAAGGTCGTAGTTCGATTCCTGCTCACGGCTGGTTATTTTTTCATCTGCTTTTCTTTTTTTATTTACATTCAATTGGGTCTAATAACTTCCCCTGTAGATTCCTTGGCTTTACTGCCTGTTAGATCTCTCTAATATTGTGTTAAAACACGAAAAAACGAGCCCTAGGTATACACTTCTTTTCCTTATTTCATTAAACAAGGGTCTCGTACTGGCAGACTTGGTGTAATTAGGTTGTATACGAGGGACTAATAATCAGCTGCCCGCTCACAATAAGTTCACGTGCTACGTGACGCCAAACATGCGCATAAAAGGGTGTTTTCACACTCGTCGATTGGCTTATAGATGACGTTGACTGTCACTCCTACTTCTAAATTCACATATAAACCCAAAATAGGTGGATGCAGGGAAGGCCGCTGTGGTAGCTCAGTTTTTAGAGCATCGAACGCGTTATTCGAAGGTCGTAGGTTCAATTCCTGCTCACGGCTGGTTATTTTTTCATCCACTTTTATTTCTTCCTATTTGCATTCAATTGGGTGTAATAACTTCCCCTGTACACTCCTTGGCTTTATTGTCTGTTAGATCTCTCTAATATTGTGTGAAAACACGGAAAAACGAGCCCATAGGTACACACTTCTTTCCTTTATTTCATTAAACGAGGGTCTCGTACTGACAGGCTTGGTGTCATTAGGTTGTATACGAGGGACTATTAATCAGCTGCCCGCTCATAATAAGTTCACGTGCTACGTGACGCCAAACATGCGCATAAAAGAGTGTTTTAACACTCGTCGCTTGGCTTATAGATGGCGCTGACTGTCACTCCTAATTCTAAATTCACATATAAACCCAAAATAGGTGGATGGAGGGAAGGCTTCTGTGGTAGCTCAGTGGTTAGAGCATCGAACGCGTTATTCGAAGGTCGTAGGTTTGATTCCTGCTCACGGCTGGTTATTTTTTCATCCACTTTTCTTTCTTCCTATTTACATTCAATTGGGTCTAATAACTTCCCCAGTACATTCCTTGGCTTTACTGTCTTTTAGATCTCATTATTATTGTATTAAAACACAGAAAAACGAGCCCTAGGTATACACTTCTTTTCCATATTTCATTAAACAAGGGTCTCGTACTGGCAGACTTGGTGTAATTAGGTTGTATACGAGGGACTATTAATCAGCTGCCCGCTCATAATAAGTTCACGTGCTACGTGACGCCAAACATGCGCATAAAAGAGTGTTTTAACACTCGTCGCTTGGCTTATAGATGGCGCTGTTTGTCACTCCTACATCTAAATTCACATATAAACTCAAAATAGGTGGATGGAGGGAAGGCCGCTGTGGTAGCTCAGTGGTTAGAGCATCGAACGCGTTATTCGAAGGTCGTAGTTCGATTCCTGCTCACGGCTGGTTATTTTTTCATCCACTTTTCTTTTTTTATTTACATTCAATTGGGTCTAATAACTTTCCCTGTACATTCCTTGGCTATACTGTCTGTTAGATCTCTCTAATATTGTGTTAAAACATGAAACGAAAAAACGAGCCCTAGGTATACACTTCTTTTCCTTATTTCATTAAACAAGGGTCTCGTACTGGCAGACTTGGTGTCATTAGGTTGTATACGAGGGACTAATAATCAGCTGCCTGCTCATAATAAGTTCACGCGCTACGTGACGCCAAACATGCGCATAAAAGGGTGTTTTCGCACTCGTCGCCTGGCTTATATATGGCACTGACTGTCACTCCTACTTCTAAATTCACATATAAACCAAAAATAGGTGGATGGAGGAAGGGCTGCTGTGGTAGCTCAGTGGATAGAGCATCGAACGCGTTATTCGAAGGTCGTAGTCCGATTCCTGCTCACGGCTGCCTATTTTTCCATCCACTTTTCTTTCTTCTTATTTACATTCAATTGGGTCTTATAACTTCCCCTGTACATTTCTTGGCTTTACTGTATGTTAGATCTCTCTAATATTGTGTTAAAACACGAAAAAACGAGCCCTAGGTATACACTTCTTTCTCTAATTCAATAAAGGAAGGTCTCGTACTGGCAGACTTGGTGTAATTAGGTTGTATACGAGGGACTATTAATCAGCTGCCCGCTCATAATAAGTTCACGTGCTACGTGACTGCAAACATGCGCATAAAAAAGTGTTTTCACACTCGTCGCTTGGCTTATAGATGGCGCTGACTGTCAGTCCTACTTCTAAATTCACTTATAAACCCAAAATAAGTGGATGTAGGGAAGGCCGCTGTGTTAGCTCAGTTGTTAGAGCATTGAACACGTTATTTGAAGGTCGTAGGTTCAATTCCTGCTCACGGCTGGTTAATTTTTCATCCACTTTCATTTCTTATTATTTACATTCAATTGGGTCTAATAACTTCCCCAGTGCATTCCTTGGCTTTACTGTCTGTTAGATCTCATTATTATTGTGTTAAAACACGGAAAAACGAGCCCTTAGGTATACACTTCTTTTCCTTATTTCATTAAACAAAGGTCTCGTACTGGCAGACTTGGTGTAATTAGGTTGTATACGAAGGACTATTCATCAGCTGCCCTCTCATAATAAGTTCTTGTGCTACGTGACGCCAAACATGCGCATAAAAGAGTGTTTGCACACTCGTCGATTGGCCTATAGATGGCACTGACTGTCACTCCTACTTCTAAATTCACATACAAACCAAAAATAGGTGGATGGAGGAAGGGCCGCTGTGGTAGCTCAGTGGATAGAGCATCGAACGCGTTATTCGAAGGTCGGTGGTTCGATTCCTGCTCACGGCTGTCTATTGTTCCATCCACTTTTCTTTCTTCTTATTTACATTCAATTGGGTCTAATAACTTCCCCTGTACATTTCTTGGCTTTACTGTCTGTTAGATCTCTCTAATATTGTGTTAAAACACAAAAAAACGAGCCCTAGGTATACACTTCTTTCCCTAATTCAATAAACGAAGGTCTCGTACTGGCAGACTTGGTGTCATTAGGTTGTATACGAGGGACTATTCATCAGCTGCCCGCTCATAATAAGTTCACGTGCTACGTGACTGCAAACATGCGCATAAAGAAGTGTTTTCACACTCGTCGCTTGGCTTATAGATGGCGCTGACTGTCACTCCTTATTCTAAATTCACTAATAAACCCAAAATAAGTGGATGGAGGGAAGGCCGCTGTGGTAGCTCAGTTGTTAGAGCATCGAACGCGTTATTCGAAGGTCGTAGGTTCAATTACTGCTCACGGCTGGTTATTTTTTCATCCACTTTTATTTCTTCCTATTTACATTCAATTGGGTCTAATAACTTCTCCTGTACATTCCTTGGCTTTACTATCTGTTAGATCTCTCTAATATTGTGGTAAAACACGAAAAAACGAGCCCTAGGTATACACGTCTTTCCCTTAATTCAATAAACGAAGGTCTCGTACTGGCAGACTTGGTGTAATTAGGTTGTATACGAGGGACTATTAATCAGCTGCCCGCTCATAATAAGTTCACGTGCTACGTGACTGCAAACATGCGCATAAAAAAGTGTTTTCACAGTCGTCACTTGGCTTATAGATGGCGCTGACTGTCACTACTTATTCTAAATTCACAAATAAACCCAATATAAGTGGATGGAGGGAAGGCCGCTGTGGTAGCTCAGTTGTTGGAGCATCGAACGCGTTATTCGAAGGTCGAAGGTTCAATTCCTGCCCACGGCTGGTTATTTTTTCATCCACTTTTATTTCTTCTTATTTACATTCAATTGGGCCTTATAACTTCCCCTGTACAATCCTTGACTTTACTGTCGGTTTGATCCTATTATTATTGTGTTGAAACACGAAAAAACGAGCCCTTAGGTATACACTTCTTTCCCTTATTTCATTAAACGAGAGTCTCGTACTGGCAGACTTGGTGTCATTTGGTTGTATACGAGGGACTATTAATCAGCTGCCCGCTCATAATAATTTCACGCGCTACGTGACGCCAAACATGCGGATGAAAGGGTGTTTTCGCACTCATCGCCTGGCTTATAGATGGCACTGACTGTCACTCCTACTTCTAAATTCACATATAAACCAAAAATAAGTGGATGGAGGAAGGGCCGCTGTGGTAGCTGAGTGGGTAGAGCATGGAATGGTTTATTCAAAGGTCGTAGTTCGATTCCTGCTCACGGCTGGTTATTTTTTCATCTGCTTTTCTTTTTTTATTTACATTCAATTGGGTCTAATAACTTCCCCTGTAGATTCCTTGGCTTTACTGCCTGTTAGATCTCTCTAATATTGTGTTAAAACACGAAAAAACGAGCCCTAGGTATACACTTCTTTTCCTTATTTCATTAAACAAGGGTCTCGTACTGGCAGACTTGGTGTAATTAGGTTGTATACGAGGGACTAATAATCAGCTGCCCGCTCACAATAAGTTCACGTGCTACGTGACGCCAAACATGCGCATAAAAGGGTGTTTTCACACTCGTCGATTGGCTTATAGATGACGTTGACTGTCACTCCTACTTCTAAATTCACATATAAACCCAAAATAGGTGGATGCAGGGAAGGCCGCTGTGGTAGCTCAGTTTTTAGAGCATCGAACGCGTTATTCGAAGGTCGTAGGTTCAATTCCTGCTCACGGCTGGTTATTTTTTCATCCACTTTTATTTCTTCCTATTTGCATTCAATTGGGTGTAATAACTTCCCCTGTACACTCCTTGGCTTTATTGTCTGTTAGATCTCTCTAATATTGTGTGAAAACACGGAAAAACGAGCCCATAGGTACACACTTCTTTCCTTTATTTCATTAAACGAGGGTCTCGTACTGACAGGCTTGGTGTCATTAGGTTGTATACGAGGGACTATTAATCAGCTGGCTGCTCATAATAAGTTCACGTGCTACGTGACGCCAAACATGCGCATTAAAGAGTGTTTTAACACTCGTCGCTTGGCTTATAGATGAGGCTGACTGTCACTCCTAAATCTAAATTCACATATTAACCCAAAATAGGTGGATAGAGGGAAGGCCGCTGCTGTAGCTCAGTGGTTAGAGCATCGAACGCGTTATTTGAAGGTCGTAGGTTCGATTCCTGCTCATGGCTGGTTATTTTTTCATCCACTTTTCTTTCTTCCTATTTACATTCAATTGGGTCTAATAACTTCCCCAGTACATTCCTTGGCTTTACTGTCTTTTAGATCTCATTATTATTGTATTAAAACACGGAAAAACGAGCCCTTAGGTATACACTTCTTTCCCTTATTTCATTAAACGAGGGTCTCGTACTGACAGGCTTGGTGTCATTAGGTTGTATAGAGGGACTGTTAATCAGCTGCCCGCTTATAATAAGTTCACGTGCTACGTGACGCCAAACTAGCACATGAAAGAGTGTTTTAACACTCGTCGCTTGGCTTATAGATGGCGCTGTTTGTCACTCCTACATCTAAATTTACATATAAACCCAAAATAGGTGGATGGAGGGAAGGCCGCTGTGGTAGCTCAGTGGTTAGAGCATCGAACGCGTTATTCGAAGGTCGTAGTTCGATTCCTGCTCACGGCTGGTTATTTTTTCATCCACTTTTCTTTTTTTATTTACAATCAATTGGGTCTAATAACTTCCCCTGTACATTCCTTGGCTATACTGTCTGTTAGATCTCTCTAATATTGTGTTAAAACACGAAACGAAAAAACGAGCCCTAGGTATACACTTCTTTTTCTTATTTCATTAAACAAGGGTCTCGTACTGGCAGACTTGGTGTCATTAGGTTGTATACGAGGGACTAATAATCAGCTGCCCGCTCATAATAAGTTCACGCGCTATGTGACGCCAAACATGCGCATAAAAGGGTGTTTTCGCACTCGTCGCCTGGCTTATAGATGGCACTGACTGTCACTCCTACTTCTAAATTCACATATAAACCAAAAATAGGTGGATGGAGGTAGGGCCGCTGTGGTAGCTCAGTGGTTAGAGCATTGAAAGTCGTAGGTTCGATTCCTGCTCACAGCTGGTTATTGTTTTATCCACTTTCCTTTCTTCTTATTTACATTCAATTGGGTCTAATAACTACCCTGTACATTCCTTGGCTTTACTGTCTGTTAGATCTCAATAATATTGTGTTAAAACACGGAAAAACGAGCCCTTAGGTATACACTTCTTTCCCTTATTTCCTTAAACGAGGGTCTCGTACTGGCAGACTTGGTGTCATAAGGTTGTATACGAGAGACTATTAATCAGCTTCCTGCTCATAATAAGTTCACGTGCTACGTGACGCCAAACATGCGCATAAAAGTGTGTTTTCACACTCGTCGCTTGCCTTACCGATGGCGCTGACTGTCACTCCTATTTCTAAATTCACATATTAACCCAAAATAAGTGGATGGAGGGAAGGCCGCTGTGGTAGCTCAGTGGTTATAGCATCGAACGCGTTATTCGAAGGTCGGTGGTTCGATTCCTGCGCACGGCTGCCTATTTTTCCATCCTTTTTTCTTTCTTCTTATTTACATTCAATTGGGTCTAATAACTTCCCCTGTACATTTCTTGGCTTTACTGTCTGTTAGATCTCTCTGATATTGTGTTAAAACACAAAAAACGAGCCCTAGGTATACACTTCTTTCCCTTAATTCAATAAACGAAGGTCTCGTACTGGCAGACTTGGTGTAATTAGGTTGTATACGAGGGACTATTAATCAGCTGCCAGCTCATAATAAGTTCACGTGCTACGTGACTGCAAACATGCGCATAAAAAAGTGTTTTCACACTCGTCGCTTGGCTTATAGATGGCGCTGACTGTCACTCCTTATTCTAAATTCACTAATAAACCCAAAATAAGTGGATGGAGGGAAGGCCGCTGTGGTAGCTCAGTTGTTGGAGCATCGAACGCGTTATTCGAAGGTCGAAGGTTCAATTCCTGCCCACGGCTGGTTATTTTTTCATCCACTTTCATTTCTTCTTATTTACATTCAATTGGGCCTTATAACTTCCCCTGTACAATCCTTGACTTTACTGTCGGTTAGATCCTATTATTATTGTATTAAAACACGGAAAAACGAGCCTATAGGTATACACTTCTTTCCCTTATTTCATTAAACGAGGGTCTCGTACTGGCAGACTTGGTGTCATTTGGTTGTATACGAGGGACTATTAATCAGCTGCCCGCTCATAATAATTTCACGCGCTACGTGACGCCAAACATGCGCATAAAAGGGTGTTTTCGCACTCATCGCCTGGCTTATAGATGGCACTGACTGTCACTCCTACTTCTAAATTCACATATAAACCAAAAATAAGTGGATGGAGGAAGGGCCGCTGTGGTAGCTCAGTGGGTAGACCGTGGAATGCTTTGTTCAAAGGTCGTAGTTCGATTCCTGCTCACGGCTGGTAATTTTTTCATCCACTTTTCTTTTTTTATTTACATTCAATTGGGTCTAATAACTTCCCCTGTAGATTTCTTGGCTTTACTGTCTGTTAGATCTCTCTAATATTGTGTTAAAACACAAAAAAACGAGCCCTAGGTATACACTACTTTTCCTTATTTCATTAAACAAGGGTCTCGTACTGGCAGACTTGGTGTAATTAGGTTGTATACGAGGGACTATTAATCAGCTGCCCGCTCACAATAAGTTCACGTGCTACCTGACGCCAAACATGCGCATAAAAGGGTGTTTTCACACTTGTCGATTGGCTTATAGATGGCGCTGACTGTCACTCCTACTTCTAAATTCACATATAAACCCAAAATAGGTGGATGGAGGGAAGGCCGCTGTGGTAGCTCAGTTGTTAGAGCATCGAACGCGTTATTCGAAGGTCGTAGGTTCGATTCCTGCTCATGGCTGGTTATTTTTTCATCCACTTCTATTTCTTCCTATTTACAATCAATTGGGTGTAATAACTTCCCCTGTACACTCCTTGGCTTGATTGTCTGTTAGATCTCTCTAATATTGTGTGAAAACACGGAAAAACGAGCCCATAGGTATTTACTTCTTTTCCTTTATTTCATTAAACGAGGGTCTCGTACTGACAGGCTTGGTGTCATTAGGTTGTATACGAGGGACTATTAATCAGCTGGCTGCTCATAATAAGTTCACGTGCTACGTGACGCCAAACATGCGCATAAAAGAGTGTTTTAACACTCGTCGCTTGGCTTATAGATGGCGCTGACTGTCACTCCTAATTCTAAATTCACATATAAACCCAAAATAGGTGGATGGAGGGAAGGCCACTGTGGTAGCTCAGTGGTTAGAGCATCGAACGCGTTATTCGAAGGTCGTAGGTTCGATTCCTGCTCACGGCTGGTTATTTTTTCATCCACTTTTCTTTCTTCCTATTTACATTCAATTGGGTCTTATAACTTCCCCTGTAGATTCCTTGGCTTTACTGTCTGTTAGATCTCTCTAATATTGTGTTAAAACACAAAAAAAGGAGCCCTAGGTATACACTTCTTTTCCTTATTTCATTAAACGAGGGTCTCGTACTGGCAGACTTGGTGTAATTAGGTTGTATACGAGGGACTATTAATCAGCGACCCGCTCACAATAGGTTCACGTGCTACGTGACGCCAAACATGCGCATAAAAGAGTGTTTTCACACTCGTCGATTGGCTTATAGATGGCACTGACTGTCACTCCTACTTCTAAATTCACATATAAACCAAAAATAGGTGGATGGAGGAAGGGCCGCTTTGGTAGCTCAGTGGGTAGAGCATCGAACGCGTTATTAGAAGGTCGGTGGTTCGATTCCTGCTCACGGCTGCCTATTTTTCCATCCACTTTTCTTTCTTCTTATTGACATTCAATTGGGTCTAATAACTTCCCCTGTACATTTCTTGGCTTTACTGTATGTTAGATCTCTCTAATATTATGTTAAAACACAAAAAAACGAGCCATAGGTATACACTTCTTTCTCTAATTCAATAAAGGAAGGTCTCGTAATGGCAGACTTGGTGTAATTAGGTTGTATACGAGGGACTATTATTCAGCTGCCCGCTCATAATAAGTTCACGTGCTACGTGACTGCAAACATGCGCATAAAAAAGTGTTTTCACACTCGTCGCTTGGCTTATAGATGGCGCTGACTGTCACTCCTTATTCTAATTTCACTAATAAACCCAAAATAAGTGGATGGGGGGAAGGCCGCTGTGGTAGCTCAGTTGTTAGAGCATCGAACGCGTTATTCGAAGATCGTAGGTTCAATTACTGCTCACGGCTGGTTATTTTTTCATCCACTTTTATTTCTTCCTATTTACATTCAATTGGGTCTAATAACTTCTCCTGTACATTCCTTGGCTTTACTATCTGTTAGATCTCTCTAATATTGTGTTAAAACACGAAAAAACGAGCCTTAGGTATACACTTCTTTCCCTTATTTCATTAAACAAGGGTCACGTACTGGCAGACTTGGGGTAATTAGGTTGTATACGAGGGACTAATAATCAGCTGCCTGCTCATAATAAGTTCACGCGCTACGTGACGCCAAACATGCGCATAAAAGGGTGTTTTCGCACTCGTCGCCTGGCTTATAGATGGCACTGACTGTCACTCCTACTTCTAAATTCACATATAAACCAGAAATAAGTGGATGGAGGAAGGGCTGCTGTGGTAGCTCAGTGGGTAGAGCATCGAACGCGTTATTCGAAGGTCGTAGGTTCGATTCCTGCTCACGGCTGGTTATTTTTTCGTCCACTTTTCTTTCTTCCTATTTACATTCAATTGGGTGTAATAACTTTTCCAGTACATTCCTTGGCTTTACTGTCTGTTAGATCTCATTATTATTGTGTTAAAACACGGAAAAACGAGCCCTAGGTATACACTTCTTTTCCTTATTTCATTAAACAAGGGTCTCGTACTGGCAGACTTGGTGTAATTAGGTTGTATACGAGGGACTATTAATCAGCTGCCCGCTCATAATAAGTTCACGTGCTACGTGACGCCAAACATGCGCATAAAAGAGTGTTTTAACACTCGTCGCTTGGCTTATAGATGGCGCTGACTGTCACTCCTAATTCTAAATTCACATATAAACCCAAAATAGGTGGATGGAGGGAAGGCTTCTGTGGTAGCTCAGTGGTTAGAGCATCGAACGCGTTATTCGAAGGTCGTAGGTTTGATTCCTGCTCACGGCTGGTTATTTTTTCATCCACTTTTCTTTCTTCCTATTTACATTCAATTGGGTCTAATAACTTCCCCAGTACATTCCTTGGCTTTACTGTCTTTTAGATCTCATTATTATTGTATTAAAACACAGAAAAACGAGCCCATAGGTATACACTTCTTTCCCTTATTTCATTAAACGAGGGTCTCGTACTGACAGGCTTGGTGTCATTAGGTTGTATAGAGGGACTGTTAATCAGCTGCCCGCTTATAATAAGTTCACGTGCTACGTGACGCCAAACTAGCACATGAAAGAGTGTTTTAACACTCGTCGCTTGGCTTATAGATGGCGCTGTTTGTCACTCCTACATCTAAATTCACATATAAACCCAAAATAGGTGGATGGAGGGAAGGCCGCTGTGGTAGCTCAGTGGTTAGAGCATCGAACGCGTTATTCGAAGGTCGTAGTTCGATTCCTGCTCACGGCTGGTTATTTTTTCATCCACTTTTCTTTTTTTATTTACATTCAATTGGGTCTAATAACTTTCCCTGTACATTCCTTGGCTATACTGTCTGTTAGATCTCTCTAATATTGTGTTAAAACATGAAACGAAAAAACGAGCCCTAGGTATACACTTCTTTTCCTTATTTCATTAAACAAGGGTCTCGTACTGGCAGACTTGGTGTCATTAGGTTGTATACGAGGGACTAATAATCAGCTGCCTGCTCATAATAAGTTCACGCGCTACGTGACGCCAAACATGCGCATAAAAGGGTGTTTTCGCACTCGTCGCCTGGCTTATATATGGCACTGACTGTCACTCCTACTTCTAAATTCACATATAAACCAAAAATAGGTGGATGGAGGAAGGGCCGCTGTGGTAGCTCAGTGGATAGAGCATCGAACGCGTTATTCGAAGGTCGTAGTCCGATTCCTGCTCACGGCTGCCTATTTTTCCATCCACTTTTCTTTCTTCTTATTTACATTCAATTGGGTCTTATAACTTCCCCTGTACATTTCTTGGCTTTACTGTATGTTAGATCTCTCTAATATTGTGTTAAAACACGAAAAAACGAGCCCTAGGTATACACTTCTTTCTCTAATTCAATAAAGGAAGGTCTCGTACTGGCAGACTTGGTGTAATTAGGTTGTATACGAGGGACTATTAATCAGCTGCCCGCTCATAATAAGTTCACGTGCTACGTGACTGCAAACATGCGCATAAAAAAGTGTTTTCACACTCGTCGCTTGGCTTATAGATGGCGCTGACTGTCAGTCCTACTTCTAAATTCACTTATAAACCCAAAATAAGTGGATGTAGGGAAGGCCGCTGTGGTAGCTCAGTTGTTAGAGCATTGAACGCGTTATTTGAAGGTCGTAGGTTCAATTCCTGCTCACGGCTGGTTAATTTTTCATCCACTTTCATTTCTTATTATTTACATTCAATTGGGTCTAATAACTTCCCCAGTGCATTCCTTGGCTTTACTGTCTGTTAGATCTCATTATTATTGTGTTAAAACACGGAAAAACGAGCCCTTAGGTATACACTTCTTTTCCTTATTTCATTAAACAAAGGTCTCGTACTGGCAGACTTGGTGTAATTAGGTTGTATACGAAGGACTATTCATCAGCTGCCCTCTCATAATAAGTTCTTGTGCTACGTGACGCCAAACATGCGCATAAAAGAGTGTTTGCACACTCGTCGATTGGCCTATAGATGGCACTGACTGTCACTCCTACTTCTAAATTCACATACAAACCAAAAATAGGTGGATGGAGGAAGGGCCGCTGTGGTAGCTCAGTGGGTAGAGCATCGAACGCGTTATTAGAAGGTCGGTGGTTCGATTCCTGCTCACGGCTGCCTATTGTTCCATCCACTTTTCTTTCTTCTTATTTACATTCAATTGGGTCTAATAACTTCCCCTGTACATTTCTTGGCTTTACTGTCTGTTAGATCTCTCTAATATTGTGTTAAAACACAAAAAAACGAGCCCTAGGTATACACTTCTTTCCCTAATTCAATAAACGAAGGTCTCGTACTGGCAGACTTGGTGTCATTAGGTTGTATACGAGGGACTATTCATCAGCTGCCCGCTCATAATAAGTTCACGTGCTACGTGACTGCAAACATGCGCATAAAGAAGTGTTTTCACACTCGTCGCTTGGCTTATAGATGGCGCTGACTGTCACTCCTTATTCTAAATTCACTAATAAACCCAAAATAAGTGGATGGAGGGAAGGCCGCTGTGGTAGCTCAGTTGTTAGAGCATCGAACGCGTTATTCGAAGGTCGTAGGTTCAATTACTGCTCACGGCTGGTTATTTTTTCATCCACTTTTATTTCTTCCTATTTACATTCAATTGGGTCTAATAACTTCTCCAGTACATTCCTTGGCTTTACTGTCTGTTAGATCTCATTATTATTGTGTTAAAACACGGAAAAACGAGCCCTAGGTATACACTTCTTTTCCTTATTTCATTAAACAATGGTCTCGTACTGGCAGACTTGGTGTAATTAGGTTGTATACGAGGGACTATTAATCAGCTGCCCGCTCATAATAAGTTCACGTGCTACGTGACGCCAAACATGCGCATAAAAGAGTGTTTAACACTCGTCGCTTGGCTTATAGATGGCGCTGACTGTCACTCCTAATTCTAAATTCACATATAAACCCAAAATAGGTGGATGGAGGGAAGGCTTCTGTGGTAGCTCAGTGGTTAGAGCATCGAACGCGTTATTCGAAGGTCGTAGGTTTGATTCCTGCTCATGGCTGGTTATTTTTTTATCCACTTTTCTTTCTTCCTATTTACATTCAATTGGGTCTAATAACTTCCCCAGTACATTCCTTGGCTTTACTGTCTTTTAGATCTCATTATTATTGCATTAAAACACGGAAAAACGAGCCATAGGTATACACTTCTTTCCCTTATTTCATTAAACGAGGGTCTCGTACTGACAGGCTTGGTGTCATTAGGTTGTATAGAGGGACTGTTAATCAGCTGACCGCTTATAATAAGTTCACGTGCTACGTGACGCCAAACTAGCACATGAAAGAGTGTTTTAACACTCGTCGCTTGGCTTATAGATGGCGCTGTTTGTCACTCCTACATCTAAATTCACATATAAACCCAAAATAGGTGGATGGAGGGAAGCCCGCTGTGGTAGCTCAGTAGTTAGAGCATCGAACGCGTTATTCGAAGGTCGTAGTTCGATACCTGCTCACGGCTGGTTATTTTTTCATCCACTTTTCTTTTTTTATTTACATTCAATTGGGTCTAATAACTTCCCCTGTACATTCCTTGGCTATACTGTCTGTTAGATCTCTCGAATATTGTGTTAAAACACGAAACGAAAAAACGAGCCCTAGGTATACACTTCTTTTCCTTATTTCATTAAACAAGGGTCTCGTACTGGCAGACTTGGTGTCATTAGGTTGTATACGAGGGACTAATAATCAGCTGCCTGCTCATAATAAGTTCACGCGCTACGTGACGCCAAACATGCGCATAAAAGGGTGTTTTCGCACTCGTCGCCTGGCTTATATATGGCACTGACTGTCACTCCTACTTCTAAATTCACATATAAACCAAAAATAGGTGGATGGAGGAAGGGCCGCTGTGGTAGCTCAGTGGATAGAGCATCGAACGCGTTATTCGAAGGTCGTAGTCCGATTCCTGCTCACGGCTGGTTATTTTTTCATCCATTTTTCTTTTTTTATTTACATTGAATTGGGTCTAATGACTTCCCCTGTACATTCCTTGGCTTTACTGTCTGTTAGATCTCTCTAATATTGTGTTAAAACACGAAAAAACGAGCCCTAGGTATACACTTCTTTTTCTTATTTCATTAAACAAGGGTCTCGTACTGGCAGACTTGGTGTAATCAGGTTGTATACGAGGGACTATTATTCAGCGGATCGCTCACAATAGGTTCACGTGCTACGTGACGCCAAACATGCGCATAAAAGAGTGTTTTCACACTCGTCGATTGGCTTATAGATGGCACTGACTGTCACTCCTACTTCTAAATTCACATATAAACCAAAAATAGGTGGATTGTGGAAGGGTCGGGTGGTAGCTCAGTGGGTAGAGCATCGAACGCGTTATTAGAAGGACGGTGGTTCGATTCCTGCTCACGGCTGCCTATTTTTCCATCCACTTTTCTTTCTTCTTATTTACATTCAATTGGGTCTAATAACTTCCCCTGTACATTTCTTGGCTTTACTGTCTGTTAGATCTCTCTAATATTGTGTTAAAACACCAAAAAACGAGCCCTAGGTATACACTTCTTTCTCCAATTCAATAAAGGAAGGTCTCGTACTGGCAGACTTGGTGTAATTAGGTTGTATACGAGGGACTATTAATCAGCTGCCCGCTCATAATAAGTTCACGTGCTACGTGACTGCAAACATGCGCATAAAAAAGTGTTTTCACACTCGTCGCTGGGCTTATAGATGGCGCTAACTGTCACTCCTTATTCTAAATTCACTAATAAACCCAAAATAAGTGGATGGAGGGAAGGCCGCTGTGGTAGCTCCGTTGTTAGAGCATCGAACGCGTTATTCGAAGGTCGTAGGTTCAATTACTGCTCACGACTGGTTATTTTTTCATCCACTTTTATTTCTTCCTATTCATATTCAATTGGGTCTAATAACTTCCCCTGTACATTCCTTGGCTTTACTGTCTGTTAGATCTCTCTAATATTGTGTTAAAACACGAAAAAACGAGCCCTAGGTATACACTTCTTTCCCTTATTTCATTAAACAAGGGTCACGTACTGGCAGACTTGGTGTAATTAGGTTGTATACGAGGGACTATTAATCAGCTGCCCTCTCATTATAAGTTCTTGTGCTACGTGACGCCAAACATGCGCATAAAAGAGTGTTTTCACACTCGTCGCTTGGCTTATAGATGGCGCTGACTGTCAGTCCTACTTCTAAATTCACTTATAAACCCAAAATAAGTGGATGGAGGGAAGGCCGCTGTGGTAGCTCAGTTGTTAGAGCATTGAACGCGTTATTTGAAGGTCGTAGGTTCAATTCCTGCTCACGGCTGGTTAATTTTTCATCCACTTTCATTTCTTATTATTTACATTCAATTGGGTCTAATAACTTCCCCAGTGCATTCCTTGGCTTTACTGTCTGTTAGATCTCATTATTATTGTGTTAAAACACGAAAAAACGAGCCCTTAGGTATACACTTCTTTTCCTTATTTCATTAAACAAGGGTCTCGTACTGGCAGACTTGGTGTAATTAGGTTGTATACGAGGGACTATTCATCAGCTGCCCTCTCATAATAAGTTCTTGTGCTACGTGACGCCAAACATGCGCATAAAAGAGTGTTTGCACACTCGTCGATTGGCTTATAGATGGCACTGACTGTCACTCCTACTTCTAAATTCACATACAAACCAAAAATAGGTGGATGGAGGAAGGGCCGCTGTGGTAGCTCAGTGGGTAGAGCATCGAACGCGTTATTAGAAGGTCGGTGGTTCGATTCCTGCTCACGGCTGCCTATTGTTCCATCCACTTTTCTTTCTTCTTATTTACAATCAATTGGGTCTAATAACTTCCCCTGTACATTTCTTGGCTTTACTGTCTGTTAGATCTCTCTAATATTGTGTTAAAACACAAAAAAACGAGCCCTAGGTATACACTTCTTTCCCTAATTCAATAAATGAAGGTCTCGTACTGGCAGACTTGGTGTCATTAGGTTGTATACGAGGGACTATTCATCAGCTGCCCGCTCATAATAAGTTCACGTGCTACGTGACTGCAAACATGCGCATAAAGAAGTGTTTTCACACTCGTCGCTTGGCTTATAGATGGCGCTGACTGTCACTCCTTATTCTAAATTCACTAATAAACCCAAAATAAGTGGATGGAGGGAAGGCCGCTGTGGTAGCTCAGTTGTTAGAGCATCGAACGCGTTATTCGAAGGTCGTAGGTTCAATTACTGCTCACGGCTGGTTATTTTTTCATCCACTTTTATTTCTTCCTATTTACATTCAATTGGGTCTAATAACTTCTCCTGTACATTCCTTGGCTTTACTGTCTGTTAGATCTCTCTAATATTGTGTTAAAACACGAAAAAACGAGCCTTAGGTATACACTTCTTTCCCTTATTTCATTAAACAAGGGCCTCGTACTGGCAGAATTGGTGTCATTACGTTGTATAGAGGGACTGTTAATCAGCTGCCCGCTCATAATAAGTTCACGTGCTACGTGACGCCAAACTAGCAAGTGAAAGAGTGTTTTAATACTCGTCGCTTGGCTTATAGATGGCGCTGTTTGTCACTCCTACATCTAAATTCACATATAAACCCAAAATAGGTGGATGGAGGGAAGGCCGCTGTGGTAGCTCAGTGGTTAGAGCATCGAACGCGTTATTCAAAGGTCGTAGTTCGATTCCTGCTCACGGCTGGTTATTTTTTCATCCACTTTTCTTTTCTTATTTACATTCGATTGGGTCTAATAACTTCCCCTGTACATTCCTTGGCTTTACTGTCTGTTAGATCTCTCTGATATTGTGTTAAAACACGAAACGAAAAAACGAGCCGTAGGTATACACTTCTTTTCCTTATTTCATTAAACAAGGGTCTCGTACTGGCAGACTTGGTGTCATTAGGTTGTATACGAGGGACTAATAATCAGCTGCCCGCTCATAATAAGTTCGCGCGCTACGTGACGCCAAACATGCGCATAAAAGGGTGTTTTCGCACTCGTCGCCTGGCTTATAGATGGCACTGACTGTCACTCCTACTTCTAAATTCACATATAAACCAAAAATAAGTGGATGGAGGAAGGGCTGCTGTGGTAGCTCAGTGGGTAGAGCATCGAACGCGTTATTCGAAGGTCGTAGGTTCGATTCCTGCTCACGGCTGGTTATTTTTTCGTCCACTTTTCTTTCTTCCTATTTACATTCAATTGGGTGTAATAACTTTTCCAGTACATTCCTTGGCTTTACTGTCTGTTAGATCTCATTATTATTGTGTTAAAACACGGAAAAACGAGCCCTAGGTATACACTTCTTTTCCTTATTTCATTAAACAAGGGTCTCGTACTGGCAGACTTGGTGTAATTAGGTTGTATACGAGGGACTATTAATCAGCTGCCCGCTCATAATAAGTTCACGTGCTACGTGACGCCAAACATGCGCATAAAAGAGTGTTTTAACACTCGTCGCTTGGCTTATAGATGGCGCTGACTGTCACTCCTAATTCTAAATTCACATATAAACCCAAAATAGGTGGATGGAGGGAAGGCTTCTGTGGTAGCTCAGTGGTTAGAGCATCGAACGCGTTATTCGAAGGTCGTAGGTTTGATTCCTGCTCACGGCTGGTTATTTTTTCATCCACTTTTCTTTCTTCCTATTTACATTCAATTGGTTCTAATAACTTCCCCAGTACATTCCTTGGCTTTACTGTCTTTTAGATCTCATTATTATTGTATTAAAACACAGAAAAACGAGCCCATAGGTATACACTTCTTTCCCTTATTTCATTAAACGAGGGTCTCGTACTGACAGGATTGGTGTCATTAGGTTGTATAGAGGGACTGTTAATCAGCTGCCCGCTTATAATAAGTTCACGTGCTACGTGACGCCAAACTAGCACATGAAAGAGTGTTTTAACACTCGTCGCTTGGCTTATAGATGGCGCTGTTTGTCACTCCTACATCTAAATTCACATATAAACCCAAAATAGGTGGATGGAGGGAAGGCCGCTGTGGTAGCTCAGTGGTTAGAGCATCGAACGCGTTATTCGAAGGTCGTAGTTCGATTCCTGCTCACGGCTGGTTATTTTTTCATCCACTTTTCTTTTTTTATTTACATTCAATTGGGTCTAATAACTTTCCCTGTACATTCCTTGGCTATACTGTCTGTTAGATCTCTCTAATATTGTGTTAAAACACGAAACGAAAAAACGAGCCCTAGGTATACACTTCTTTTCCTTATTTCATTAAACAAGGGTCTCGTACTGGCAGACTTGGTGTAATTAGGTTGTATACGAGGGACTATTAATCAGCGACCCGCTCACAATAGGTTCACGTGCTACGTGACGCCAAACATGCGCATAAAAGAGTGTTTTCACACTCCTCGATTGGCTTATAGATGGCACTGACTGTCACTCCTACTTTTAAATTCACATATAAACCAAAAATAGGTGGATGGAGGAAGGGCCGCTGTGGTAGCTCAGTGGGTAGAGCATCGAACGCGTTATTAGAAGGTCGGTGGTTCGATTCCTGCTCACGGCTGCCTATTTTTCCATCCACTTTTCTTTCTTCTTATTTACATTCAATTGGGTCTAATAACTTCCCCTGTACATTTCTTGGCTTTACTGTATGTTAGATCTCTCTAATATTGTGTTAAAACACGAAAAAACGAGCCCTAGGTATACACTTCTTTCTCTAATTCAATAAAGGAAGGTCTCGTACTGGCAGACTTGGTGTAATTAGGTTGTATACGAGGGACTATTAATCAGCTGCCCGCTCATAATAAGTTCACGTGCTACGTGACTGCAAACATGCGCATAAAAAAGTGTTTTCACACTCGTCGCTTGGCTTATAGATGGCGCTGACTGTCAGTCCTACTTCTAAATTCACTTATAAACCCAAAATAAGTGGATGTAGGGAAGGCCGCTGTGGTAGCTCAGTTGTCAGAGCATTGAACGCGTTATTTGAAGGTCGTAGGTTCAATTCCTGCTCACGGCTGGTTAATTTTTCATCCACTTTCATTTCTTATTATTTACATTCAATTGGGTCTAATAACTTCCCCAGTGCATTCCTTGGCTTTACTGTCTGTTAGATCTCATTATTATTGTGTTAAAACACGGAAAAACGAGCCCTTAGGTATACACTTCTTTTCCTTATTTCATTAAACAAAGGTCTCGTACTGGCAGACTTGGTGTAATTAGGTTGTATACGAAGGACTATTCATCAGCTGCCCTCTCATAATAAGTTCTTGTGCTACGTGACGCCAAACATGCGCATAAAAGAGTGTTTGCACACTCGTCGATTGGCCTATAGATGGCACTGACTGTCACTCCTACTTCTAAATTCACATACAAACCAAAAATAGGTGGATGGAGGAAGGGCCGCTGTGGTAGCTCAGTGGGTAGAGCATCGAACGCGTTATTAGAAGGTCGGTGGTTCGATTCCTGCTCACGGCTGCCTATTGTTCCATCCACTTTTCTTTCTTCTTATTTACATTCAATTGGGTCTAATAACTTCCCCTGTACATTTCTTGGCTTTACTGTCTGTTAGATCTCTCTAATATTGTGTTAAAACACAAAAAAACGAGCCCTAGGTATACACTTCTTTCCCTAATTCAATAAACGAAGGTCTCGTACTGGCAGACTTGGTGTCATTAGGTTGTATACGAGGGACTATTCATCAGCTGCCCGCTCATAATAAGTTCACGTGCTACGTGACTGCAAACATGCGCATAAAGAAGTGTTTTCACACTCGTCGCTTGGCTTATAGATGGCGCTGACTGTCACTCCTTATTCTAAATTCACTAATAAACCCAAAATAAGTGGATGGAGGGAAGGCCGCTGTGGTAGCTCAGTTGTTAGAGCATCGAACGCGTTATTCGAAGGTCGTAGGTTCAATTACTGCTCACGGCTGGTTATTTTTTCATCCACTTTTATTTCTTCCTATTTACATTCAATTGGGTCTAATAACTTCTCCTGTACATTCCTTGGCTTTACTATCTGTTAGATCTCTCTAATATTGTGTTAAAACACGAAAAAACGAGCCTTAGGTATACACTTCTTTCCCTTATTTCATTAAACAAGGGTCACGTACTGGCAGACTTGGGGTAATTAGGTTGTATACGAGGGACTAATAATCAGCTGCCCGCTCATAATAAGTTCACGCGCTACGTGACGCCAAACATGCGCATAAAAGAGTGTTTAACACTCGTCGCTTGGCTTATAGATGGCGCTGACTGTCACTCCTAATTCTAAATTCACATATAAACCCAAAATAGGTGGATGGAGGGAAGGCTTCTGTGGTAGCTCAGTGGTTAGAGCATCGAACGCGTTATTCGAAGGTCGTAGGTTTGATTCCTGCTCACGGCTGGTTATTTTTTTATCCACTTTTCTTTCTTCCTATTTACATTCAATTGGGTCTAATAACTTCCCCAGTACATTCCTTGGCTTTACTGTCTTTTAGATCTCATTATTATTGCATTAAAACACGGAAAAACAAGCCCATAGGTATACACTTCTTTCCCTTATTTCATTAAACGAGGGTCTCGTACTGACAGGCTTGGTGTCATTAGGTTGTATAGAGGGACTGTTAATCAGCTGACCGCTTATAATAAGTTCACGTGCTACGTGACGCCAAACTAGCACATGAAAGAGTGTTTTAACACTCGTCGCTTGGCTTATAGATGGCGCTGTTTGTCACTCCTACATCTAAATTCACTAATAAACCCAAAATAAGTGGATGGAGGGAAGGCCGCTGTGGTAGCTCAGTTGTTAGAGCATCGAACGCGGTATTCGAAGGTCGTAGGTTCAATTACTGCTCACGACTGGTTATTTTTTCATCCACTTTTATTTCTTCCTATTCATATTCAATTGGGTCTAATAACTTCCCCTGTACATTCCTTGGCTTTACTGTCTGTTAGATCTCTCTAATATTGTGTTAAAACACGAAAAAACGAGCCCTAGGTATACACTTCTTTCCCTTATTTCATTAAACAAGGGTCACGTACTGGCAGACTTGGTGTAATTAGGTTGTATACGAGGGACTATTAATCAGCTGCCCTCTCATTATAAGTTCTTGTGCTACGTGACGCCAAACATGCGCATAAAAGAGTGTTTTCACACTCGTCGCTTGGCTTATAGATGGCGCTGACTGTCAGTCCTACTTCTAAATTCACTTATAAACCCAAAATAAGTGGATGGAGGGAAGGCCGCTGTGGTAGCTCAGTTGTTAGAGCATTGAACGCGTTATTTGAAGGTCGTAGGTTCAATTCCTGCTCACGGCTGGTTAATTTTTCATCCACTTTCATTTCTTATTATTTACATTCATTTGGGTCTAATAACTTCCCCAGTGCATTCCTTGGCTTTACTGTCTGTTAGATCTCATTATTATTGTGTTAAAACACGGAAAAACGAGCCCTTAGGTATACACTTCTTTTCCTTATTTCATTAAACAAGGGTCTCGTACTGGCAGACTTGGTGTAATTAGGTTGTATACGAGGGACTATTCATCAGCTGCCCTCTCATAATAAGTTCTTGTGCTACGTGACGCCAAACATGCGCATAAAAGAGTGTTTGCACACTCGTCGATTGGCTTATAGATGGCACTGACTGTCACTCCTACTTCTAAATTCACATACAAACCAAAAATAGGTGGATGGAGGAAGGGCCGCTGTGGTAGCTCAGTGGGTAGAGCATCGAACGCGTTATTAGAAGGTCGGTGGTTCGATTCCTGCTCACGGCTGCCTATTGTTCCATCAACTTTTCTTTCTTCTTATTTACAATCAATTGGGTCTAATAACTTCCCCTGTACATTTCTTTGCTTTACTGTCTGTTAGATCTCTCTAATATTGTGTTAAAACACAAAAAACGAGCCCTAGGTATACACTTCTTTCCCTAATTCAATAAATGAAGGTCTCGTACTGGCAGACTTGGTGTCATTAGGTTGTATACGAGGGACTATTCATCAGCTGCCCGCTCATAATAAGTTCACGTGCTACGTGACTGCAAACATGCGCATAAAGAAGTGTTTTCACACTCGTCGCTTGGCTTATAGATGGCGCTGACTGTCACTCCTTATTCTAAATTCACTAATAAACCCAAAATAAGTGGATGGAGGGAAGGCCGCTGTGGTAGCTCAGTTGTTAGAGCATCGAACGCGTTATTCGAAGGTCGTAGGTTCAATTACTGCTCACGGCTGGTTATTTTTTCATCCACTTTTATTTCTTCCTATTTACATTCGATTGGGTCTAATAACTTCCCCTGTACATTCCTTGGCTTTACTGTCTGTTAGATCTCTCTGATATTGTGTTAAAACACGAAACGAAAAAACGAGCCCTAGGTATACACTTCTTTTCCTTATTTCATTAAACAAGGGTCTCGTACTGGCAGACTTGGTGTCATTAGGTTGTATACGAGGGACTAATAATCAGCTGCCCGCTCATAATAAGTTCACGCGCTACGTGACGCCAAACATGCGCATAAAAGGGTGTTTTCGCACTCGTCGCCTGGCTTATAGATGGCACTGACTGTCACTCCTACTTCTAAATTCACATATAAACCAAAAATAAGTGGATGGAGGAAGGGCCGCTGTGGTAGCTCAGTGGGTAGAGCATCGAACGCGTTATTCGAAGGTCGTAGGTTCGATTCCTGCTCACGGCTGGTTATTTTTTCGTCCACTTTTCTTTCTTCCTATTTACATTCAATTGGGTGTAATAACTTTTCCAGTACATTCCTTGGCTTTACTGTCTGTTAGATCTCATTATTATTGTGTTAAAACACGGAAAAACGAGCCCTAGGTATACACTTCTTTTCCTTATTTCATTAAACAAGGGTCTCGTACTGGCAGACTTGGTGTAATTAGGTTGTATACGAGGGACTGTTAATCAGCTGCCCGCTCATAATACGTTCACGTGCTACGTGACGCCAAACATGCGCATAAAAGAGTGTTTTAACACTCGTCGCTTGGCCTATAGATGGCGCTGACTGTCACTCCTAATTCTAAATTCACATATAAACCCAAAATAGGTGGATGGAGGGAAGGCCGCTGTGGTAGCTCAGTGGTTAGAGCATCGAACGCGTTATTCGAAGGTCGTAGGTTCGATTCCTGCTCACGGCTGGTTATTTTTTCATCCACTTTTCTTTCTTCCTATTTACATTCACTTGGGTTTAATAACTTCCCCAGTACATTCCTTGGCTTTACTGTCTTTTAGATCTCATTATTATTGTATTAAAACACGGAAAAACGAGCCCATAGGTATACACTTCTTTCCCTTATTTCATTGAACGAGGGTTTCGTACTGCCAGGCTTGGTGTCATTAGGTTGTATAGAGGGACTGTTAATCAGCTGCCCGCTTATAATAAGTTCACGTGCTACGTGACGCCAAACTAGCACATGAAAGAGTGTTTTAACACTCGTCGCTTGGCTTATAGATGGCGCTGTTTGTCACTCCTACATCTAAATTCACATATAAACCCAAAATAGGTGGATGGAGGGAAGGCCGCTGTGGTAGCTCATTGGTTAGAGCATCGAACGCGTTATTCGAAGGTCGTAGTTCGATTCCTGCTCACGGCTGGTTATTTTTTCATCCACTTTTCTTTTTATATTTACATTCAATTGGGTCTAATAACTTCCCCTGTACATTCCTTGGCCATACTGTCTGTTAGATCTCTCTAATATTGTGTTAAAACACGAAACAAAAAAACGAGCCCTAGGTATACACTTCTTTTCCTTATTTCATTAAACAAGGGTCTCGTACTGGCAGACTTGGTGTCATTAGGTTGTATACGAGGGACTAATAATCAGCTGCCCGCTCATAATAAGTTCACGCGCTACGTGACGCCAAACATGCGCATAAAAGGGTGTTTTCGCACTCGTCGCCTGGCTTATAGATGGCACTGACTGTCACTCCTACTTCTAAATTCACATATAAACCAAAAATAGGTGGATGGAGGAAGGGCCGCTGTGGTAGCTCAGTGGTTAGAGCATCGAACGCGTTATTCGAAGGTCGTAGGCTCGATTCCTGCTCACAGCTGATTATTGTTTTATCCACTTTCCTTTCTTCTTATTTACAATCAATTGGGTGTAATAACTACCCTGTACATTCCTTGGCTTTACTGTCTGTTAGTTTTCATTAATATTGTGTTAAAACACGGAAAAACGAGCCCTTAGGTATACACTTCTTCCCTTTATTTCATTAAACGAGGGTCTCGTACTGACAGGCTTGGTGTCATTAGGTTGTATACGAGGGACTATTAATCAGATGCCCGCTCATAATAAGTTCACGTGCTACGTGACTGCAAACATGCGCATAAAAAAGTGTTTTCACACTCGTCGCTTGGCTTATAGATGGCGCTGACTGTCAGTCCTACTTCTAAATTCACTTATAAACCCAAAACAAGTGGATGGAGGGAAGGCCGCTGTGGTAGCTCAGTTGTTAGAGCATTGAACGCGTTATTTGAAGGTCGTAGGTTCAATTCCTGCTCACGGCTGGTTAATTTTTCATCCACTTTCATTTCTTATTATTTACATTCAATTGGGTCTAATAACTTCCCCAGTGCATTCCTTGGCTTTACTGTCTGTTAGATCTCATTATTATTGTGTTAAAACACGGAAAAACAAGCCCTTAGGTATACACTTCTTTTCCTTATTTCATTAAACAAAGGTCTCGTACTGGCAGACTTGGTGTAATTAGGTTGTATACGAAGGACTATTCATCAGCTGCCCTCTCATAATAAGTTCTTGTGCTACGTGACGCCAAACATGCGCATAAAAGAGTGTTTGCACACTCGTCGATTGGCTTATAGATGGCACTGACTGTCACTCCTACTTCTAAATTCACATACAAACCAAAAATAGGTGGATGGAGGAAGGGCCGCTGTAGTAGCTCAGTGGGTAGAGCATCGAACGCGTTATTAGAAGGTCGGTGGTTCGATTCCTGCTCACGGCTGCCTATTGTTCCATCCACTTTTCTTTCTTCTTATTTACATTCAATTAGGTCTAATAACTTCCCCTGTACATTTCTTGGCTTTACTGTCTGTTAGATCTCTCTAATATTGTGTTAAAACAAAAAAAAACGAGCCCTAGGTATACACTTCTTTCCCTAATTCAATAAACGAAGGTCTCGTACTGGCAGACTTGGTGTCATTAGGTTGTATACGAGGGACTATTCATCAGCTGCCCGCTCATAATAAGTTCACGTGCTACGTGACTGCAAACATGCGCATAAAGAAGTGTTTTCACACTCGTCGCTTGGCTTATAGATGGCGCTGACTGTCACTCCTTATTCTAAATTCACTAATAAACCCAAAATAAGTGGATGGAGGGAAGGCCGCTGTGGTAGCTCAGTTGTTAGAGTATCGAACGCGTTATTCGAAGGTCGTAGGTTCAAGTACTGCTCACGGCTGGTTATTTTTTCATCCACTTTTATTTCTTCCTATTTACATTCAATTGGGTGTAATAACTTTTCCAGTACATTCCTTGGCTTTACTGTCTGTTAGATCTCATTATTATTGTGTTAAAACACGGAAAAACGAGCCCTAGGTATACACTTCTTTTCCTTATTTCATTAAACAAGGGTCTCGTACTGGCAGACTTGGTGTAATTAGGTTGTATAGGAGGGACTATTAATCAGCTGCCCGCTCATAATAAGTTCACGTGCTACGTGACGCCAAACATGCGCATAAAAGAGTGTTTTAACACTCGTCGCTTGGCTTATAGATGGCGCTGACTGTCACTCCTAATTCTAAATTCACATATAAACCCAAAATAGGTGGATGGAGGGAAGGCTTCTGTGGTAGCTCAGTGGTTAGAGCATCGAACGCGTTATTTGAAGGTCGTAGGTTTGATTCCTGCTCACGGCTGGTTATTTTTTCATCCACTTTTCTTTCTTCCTATTTACATTCAATTGGGTCTAATAACTTCCCCAGTACATTCCTTGGCTTTACTGTCTTTTAGATATCATTATTATTGTATTAAAACACGGAAAAACGAGCCCATAGGTATACACTTCTTTCCCTTATTTCATTAAACGAGGGTCTCGTACTGACAGGCTTGGTGTCATTAGGTTGTATAGAGGGACTGTTAATCAGCTGCCCGCTTATAATAAGTTCACGTGCTACGTGACGCCAAACTAGCACATGAAAGAGTGTTTTAACACTCGTCGCTTGGCTTATAGATGGCGCTGTTTGTCACTCCTACATCTAAATTCACATATAAACCCAAAATAGGTGGATGGAGGGAAGGCCGCTGTGGTAGCTCAGTGGTTAGAGCATCGAACGCGTTATTCGAAGGTCGTAGTTCGATTCCTGCTCACGGCTGGTTATTTTTTCATCCACTTTTCTTTTTTTATTTACATTCAATTGGGTCTAATAACTTCCCCTGTACATTCCTTGGATATACTGTCTGTTAGATCTCTCTAATATTGTGTTAAAACACGAAACGAAAAAACGAGCCCTAGGTATACACTTCTTTTCCTTATTTCATTAAACAAGGGTCTCGTACTGGCAGACTTGGTGTCATTAGGTTGTATACGAGGGACTAATAATCAGCTGCCTGCTCATAATAAGTTCACGCGCTACGTGACGCCAAACATGCGCATAAAAGGGTGTTTTCGCACTCGTCGCCTGGCTTATATATGGCACTGACTGTCACTCCTACTTCTAAATTCACATATAAACCAAAAATAGGTGGATGGAGGAAGGGCCGCTGTGGTAGCTCAGTGGATAGAGCATCGAACGCGTTATTCGAAGGTCGTAGTCCGATTCCTGCTCACGGCTGGTTATTTTTTCATCCACTTTTCTTTTTTTATTTACATTGAATTGGGTCTAATGACTTCTCCTGTACATTCCTTGGCTTTACTGTCTGTTAGATCTCTCTAATATTGTGTTAAAACACGAAAAAACGAGCCCTAGGTATACACTTCTTTTTCTTATTTCATTAAACAAGGGTCTCGTACTGGCAGACTTGGTGTAATCAGGTTGTATACGAGGGACTATTATTCAGCGGATCGCTCACAATAGGTTCACGTGCTACGTGACGCCAAACATGCGCATAAAAGAGTGTTTTCACACTCGTCGATTGGCTTATAGATGGCACTGACTGTCACTCCTACTTCTAAATTCACATATAAACCAAAATAGGTGGATTGTGGAAGGGTCGGGTGGTAGCTCAGTGGGTAGAGCATCGAACGCGTTATTAGAAGGTCGGTGGTTCGATTCCTGCTCACGGCTGCCTATTTTTCCATCCACTTTTCTTTCTTCTTATTTACATTCAATTGGGTCTAATAACTTCCCCTGTACATTTCTTGGCTTTACTATCTGTTAGATCTCTCTAATATTGTGTTAAAACACAAAAAAACGAGCCCTAGGTATACACTTCTTTCTCTAATTCAATAAAGGAAGGTCTCGTACTGGCAGACTTGGTGTAATTAGGTTGTATACGAGGGACTATTAATCAGCTGCCCGCTCATAATAAGTTCACGTGCTACGTGACTGCAAACATGCGCATAAAAAAGTGTTTTCACACTCGTCGCTGGGCTTATAAATGGCGCTGACTGTCACTCCTTATTCTAAATTCACTAATAAACCCAAAATAAGTGGATGGAGGGAAGGCCGCTGTGGTAGCTCAGTTGTTAGAGCATCGAACGCGTTATTCGAAGGTCGTAGGTTCAATTACTGCTCACGGCTGGTTATTTTTTCATCCACTTTTATTTCTTCCTATTCATATTCAATTGGGTCTAATAACTTCCCCTGTACATTCCTTGGCTTTACTGTCTGTTAGATCTCTCTAATATTGTGTTAAAACACGAAAAAACGAGCCCTAGGTATACACTTCTTTCCCTTATTTCATTAAACAAGGGTCACGTACTGGCAGACTTGGTGTAATTAGGTTGTATACGAGGGACTATTAATCAGCTGCCCTCTCATTATAAGTTCTTGTGCTACGTGACGCCAAACATGCGCATAAAAGAGTGTTTTCACACTCGTCGCTTGGCTTATAGATGGCGCTGACTGTCAGTCCTACTTCTAAATTCACTTATAAACCCAAAATAAGTGGATGGAGGGAAGGCCGCTGTGGTAGCTCAGTTGTTAGAGCATCGAACGCGTTATTCGAAGGTCGTAGATTCGATTCCTGCTCACGGCTGGTTATTTTTTCGTCCACTTTTCTTTCTTCCTATTTACATTCAATTGGGTGTAATAACTTTTCCAGTACATTCCTTGGCTTTACTGTCTGTTAGATCTCATTATTATTGTGTTAAAACACGGAAAAACGAGCCCTAGGTATACACTTCTTTTCCTTATTTCATTAAACAAGGGTCTCGTACTGGCAGACTTGGTGTAATTAGGTTGTATACGAGGGACTATTAATCAGCTGCCCGCTCATAATAAGTTCACGTGCTACGTGACGCCAAACATGCGCATAAAAGAGTGTTTTAACACTCGTCGCTTGGCTTATAGATGGCGCTGACTGTCACTCCTAATTCTAAATTCACATGTAAACCCAAAATAGGTGGATGGAGGGAAGGCTTCTGTGGTAGCTCAGTGGTTAGAGCATCGAACGCGTTATTTGATGGTCGTAGGTTTGATTCCTGCTCACGGCTGGTTATTTTTTCATCCACTTTCCTTTCTTCCTATTTACATTCAATTGGGTCTAATAACTTCTCCAGTACATTCCTTGGCTTTACTGTCTTTTAGATCTCATTATTATTGTAATAAAACACGGAAAAACGAGCCCATAGGTATACACTTCTTTCCCTTATTTCATTGAACGAGGGTCTCGTACTGACAGGCTTGGTGTCATTAGGTTGTATAGAGGGACTGTTAATCAGCTGCCCGCTTATAATAAGTTCACGTGCTACGTGACGCCAAACTAGCACATGAAAGAGTGTTTTAACACTCGTCGCTTGGCTTATAGATGGCGCTGTTTGTCACTCCTACATCTAAATTCACATATAAACCCAAAATAGGTGGATGGAGGGAAGGCCGCTTTGGTAGCTCAGTGGTTAGAGCATCGAACGCGTTATTCGAAGGTCGTAGTTCGATTCCTGCTCACGGCTGGTTATTTTTTCATCCACTTTTCTTTTTTTATTTACATTCAATTGGGTCTAATAACTTCCCCTGTACATTCCTTGGCTATACTGTCTGTTAGATCTCTCTAATATTGTGTTAAAACACGAAACGAAAAAACGAGCCCTAGGTATACACTTCTTTTCCTTATTTCATTAAACAAGGGTCTCGTACTGGCAGACTTGGTGTCATTAGGTTGTATACGAGGGACTAATAATCAGCTGCCTGCTCATAATAAGTTCACGCGCTACGTGACGCCAAACATGCGCATAAAAGGGTGTTTTCGCACTCGTCGCCTGGCTTATATATGGCACTGACCGTCACTCCTACTTCTAAATTCACATATAAACCAAAAATAGGTGGATGGAGGAAGGGCCGCTGTGGTAGCTCAGTGGATAGAGCATCGAACGCGTTATTCGAAGGTCGTAGTCCGATTCCTGCTCACGGCTGGTTATTTTTTCATCCACTTTTCTTTTTTTATTTACATTGAATTGGGTCTAATGACTTCTGCTGTACATTCCTTGGCTTTACTGTCTGTTAGATCTCTCTAATATTGTGTTAAAACACGAAAAAACGAGCCCTAGGTATACACTTCTTTTTCTTATTTCATTAAACAAGGGTCTCGTACTGGCAGACTTGGTGTAATCAGGTTGTATACGAGGGACTATTATTCAGCGGATCGCTCACAATAGGTTCACGTGCTACGTGACGCCAAACATGCGCACAAAAGAGTGTTTTCACACTCGTCGATTGGCTTATAGATGGCACTGACTGTCACTCCTACTTCTAAATTCACATATAAACCAAAAATAGGTGGATTGTGGAAGGGTCGGGTGGTAGCTCAGTGGGTAGAGCATCGAACGCGTTATTAGAAGGTCGGTGGTTCGATTCCTGCTCACGGCTGCCTATTTTTCCATCCACTTTTCTTTCTTCTTATTTACATTCAATTGGGTCTAATAACTTCCCCTGTACATTTCTTGGCTTTACTGTCTGTTAGATCTCTCTAATATTGTGTTAAAACACAAAAAAACGAGCCCTAGGTATACACTTCTTTCTCTAATTCAATAAAGGAAGGTCTCGTACTGGCAGACTTGGTGTAATTAGGTTGTATACAAGGGACTATTAATCAGCTGCCCGCTCATAATAAGTTCACGTGCTACGTGACTGCAAACATGCGCATAAAAAAGTGTTTTCACACTCGTCGCTGGGCTTATAAATGGCGCTGACTGTCACTCCTTATTCTAAATTCACTAATAAACCCAAAATAAGTGGATGGAGGGAAGGCCGCTGTGGTAGCTCAGTTGTTAGAGCATCGAACGCGTTATTCGAAGGTCGTAGGTTCAATTACTGCTCACGGCTGGTTATTTTTTCATCCACTTTTATTTCTTCCTATTCATATTCAATTGGGTCTAATAACTTCCCCTGTACATTCCTTGGCTTTACTGTCTGTTAGATCTCTGTAATATTGTGTTAAAACACGAAAAATTGAGCCCTAGGTATACACTTCTTTCCCTTATTTCATTAAACAAGGGTCACGTACTGGCAGACTTGGTGTAATTAGGTTGTATACGAGGGACTATTAATCAGCTGCCCTCTCATTATAAGTTCTTGTGCTACGTGACGCCAAACATGCGCATAAAAGAGTGTTTTCACACTCGTCGCTTGGCTTATAGATGGCGCTGACTGTCAGTCCTACTTCTAAATTCACTTATAAACCCAAAATAAGTGGATGGAGGGAAGGCCGCTGTGGTAGCTCAGTTGTTAGAGCATTGAACGCGTTATTTGAAGGTCGTAGGTTCAATTCCTGCTCACGGCTGGTTAATTTTTCATCCACTTTCATTTCTTATTATTTACATTCAATTGGGTCTAATAACTTCCCCAGTGCATTCCTTGGCTTTACTGCCTGTTAGATCTCATTATTATTGTGTTAAAACACGGAAAAACGAGCCCTTAGGTATACACTTCTTTTCCTTATTTCATTAAACAAGGGTCTCGTACTGGCAGACTTGGTGTAATTAGGTTGTATACGAGGGACTATTCATCAGCTGCCCTCTCATAATAAGTTCTTGTGCTACGTGACGCCAAACATGCGCATAAAAGAGTGTTTGCACACTCGTCGATTGGCTTATAGATGGCACTGACTGTCACTCCTACTTCTAAATTCACATACAAACCAAAAATAGGTGGATGGAGGAAGGGCCGCTGTGGTAGCTCAGTGGGTAGAGCATCGAACGCGTTATTAGAAGGTCGGTGGTTCGATTCCTGCTCACGGCTGCCTATTGTTCCATCCACTTTTCTTTCTTCTTATTTACAATCAATTGGGTCTAATAACTTCCCCTGTACATTTCTTGGCTTTACTGTCTGTTAGATCTCTCTAATATTGTGTTAAAACACAAAAAAACGAGCCCTAGGTATACACTTCTTTCCCTAATTCAATAAATGAAGGTCTCGTACTGGCAGACTTGGTGTCATTAGGTTATATACGAGGGACTATTCATCAGCTGCCCGCTCATAATAAGTTCACGTGCTACGTGACGCCAAACTAGCACATGAAAGAGTGTTTTAATACTCGTCGCTTGGCTTATAGATGGCGCTGTTTGTCACTCCTACATCTAAATTCACATATAAACCCAAAATAGGTGGATGGAGGGAAGGCCGCTGTGGTAGCTCAGTGGTTAGAGCATCGAACGCGTTATTCGAAGGTCGTAGTTCGATTCCTGCTCACGGCTGGTTATTTTTTCATCCACTTTTCTTTTTATATTTACATTCAATTGGGTCTAATAACTTCCCCTGTACATTCCTTGGCCATACTGTCTGTTAGATCTCTCTAATATTGTGTTAAAACACGAAACAAAAAAACGAGCCCTAGGTATACAGTTCTTTTCCTTATTTCATTAAACAAGGGTCTCGTACTGGCAGACTTGGTGTCATTAGGTTGTATACGAGGGACTAATAATCAGCTGCCCGCTCATAATAAGTTCACGCGCTACGTGACGCCAAACATGCGCATAAAAGGGTGTTTTCGCACTCGTCGCCTGGCTTATAGATGGCACTGACTGTCACTCCTACTTCTAAATTCACATATAAACCAAAAATAGGTGGATGGAGGAAGGGCCGCTGTGGTAGCTCAGTGGTTAGAGCATAGAACGCGTTATTCGAAGGTCGTAGGCTCGATTCCTGCTCACAGCTGATTATTGTTTTATCCACTTTCCTTTCTTCTTATTTACATTCAATTGGGTGTAATAACTACCCTGTACATTCCTTGGCTTTACTGTCTGTTAGATTTCATTAATATTGTGTTAAAACACGGAAAAACGAGCCCTTAGGTATACACTTCTTTCCCTTATTTCATTAAACGAGGGTCTCGTACTGACAGGCTTGGTGTCATTAGGTTGTATAGAGGGACTGTTAATCAGCTGCCCGCTTATAATAAGTTCACGTGCTACGTGACGCCAAACTAGCACATGAAAGAGTGTTTTAACACTCGTCGCTTGGCTTATAGATGGCGCTGTTTGTCACTCCTACATCTAAATTCACATATAAAGCGAAAATAGGTGGATGGAGGGAAGGCCGCTGTGGTAGCTCAGTGGTTAGAGCATCGAACGCGTTATTCGAAGGTCGTAGTTCGATTCCTGCTTACGGCTGGTTATTTTTTCATCCACTTTTCTTTTTTTATTTACATTCAATTGGGTCTAATAACTTCCCCTGTACATTCCTTGGATATACTGTCTGTTAGATCTCTCTAATATTGTGTTAAAACACGAAACGAAAAAACGAGCCCTAGGTATACACTTCTTTTCCTTATTCCATTAAACAAGGGTCTGGTACTGGCAGACTTGGTGTCATTAGGTTGTATACGAGGGACTAATAATCAGATGCCTGCTCATAATAAGTTCACGCGCTACGTGACGCCAAACATGCGCATAAAAGGGTGTTTTCGCACTCGTCGCCTGGCTTATATATGGCACTGACTGTCACTCCTACTTCTAAATTCACATATAAACCAAAAATAGGTGGATGGAGGAAGGGCCGCTGTGGTAGCTCAGTGGTTAGAGCATCGAACGCGTTATTCAAAGGTCGTAGTTCGATTCCTGCTCACGGCTGGTTATTTTTTCATCCACTTTTCTGTTTTTATTTACATTCAATTGGGTCTAATAACTTCCCCAGTGCATTCCTTGGCTTTACTGTCTGTTAGATCTCATTATTATTGTGTTAAAACACGGAAAAACGAGCCCTTTGGTATACATTTCTTTTCCTTATTTCATTAAACAAGGGTCTGGTACTGGCAGACTTGGTGTAATTAGGTTGTATACGAGGGACTATTCATCAGCTGCCCTCTCATAATAAGTTCTTGTGCTACGTGACGCCAAACATGCGCATAAAAGAGTGTTTGCACACTCGTCGATTGGCTTATAGATGGCACTGACTGTCACTCCTACTTCTAAATTCACATACAAACCAAAAATAGGTGGATGGAGGAAGGGCCGCTGTGGTAGCTCAGTGGGTAGAGCATCGAACGCGTTATTAGAAGGTCGGTGGTTCGATTCCTGCTCACGGCTGCCTATTGTTCCATCCACTTTTCTTTCTTCTTATTTCCATTCAATTGGGTCTAATAACTTCCCCTGTACATTTCTTGGCTTTACTGTCTGTTAGATCTCTCTAATATTGTGTTAAAACACAAAAAACGAGCCCTAGGTATACACTTCTTTCCCTAATTCAATAAACGAAGGTCTCGTACTGGCAGACTTGGTGTCATTAGGTTGTATACGAGGGACTATTCATCAGCTGCCCGCTCATAATAAGTTCACGTGCTACGTGACTGCAAACATGCGCATAAAGAAGTGTTTTCACACTCGTCGCTTGTCTTATAGATGGCGCTGACTGTCACTCCTTATTCTAAATTCACTAATAAACCCAAAATAAGTGGATGGAGGGAAGGCCGCTGTGGTAGCTCAGTTGTTAGAGCATCCAACGCGTTATTCGAAGGTCGTAGGTTCAATTACTGCTCACGGCTGCTTATTTTTTCATCCACTTTTATTTCTTCCTATTTACATTCAATTGGGTCTAATAACTTCCCCTGTACATTCCTTGGCTTTACTGTCTGTTAGATCTTTCTAATATTTTGTTAAAACACGAAAAAACGAGCCTTAGGTATACACTTCTTTCCCTTATTTCATTAAACAAGGGTCACGTACTGGCAGACTTGGGGTAATTAGGTTGTATACGAGGGACTATTAATCAGCTGCCCTCTCATAATGAGTTCTTGTGCTACGTGACGCCACACATGCGCATAAAAGAGTGTTTTCACACTCGTCGCTTGGCTTATAGATGGCGCTGACTGTCAGTCCTACTTCTAAATTCACTTATAAACCCAAAATAAGTGGATGGAGGGAAGGCCGCTGTGGTAGCTCAGTTGTTAGAGCATTGAACGCGTTATTTGAAGGTCGTAGGTTCAATTCCTGCTCACGGCTGGTTAATTTTTCATCCACTTTTATTTCTTCTTGTTTACATTCAACTGGGTCTAATAACTTCCCCAGTGCATTCCTTGGCTTTACTGTCTGTTAGATCTCATTATTATTGTGTTAAAACACGGAAAACCGAGCCCTTAGGTATACACTTCTTTCCCTTATTTCATTAAACGAGGGCCTCGTACTGGCAGAATTGGTGTCATTAGGTTGTGTAGAGGGACTGTTAATCAGCTCCCCGCTCATAATAAGTTCACGTGCTACGCGACGCCAAACTAGCACATGAAAGAGTGTTTTAATACTCGTCGCTTGGCTTATAGATGGCGCTGTTTGTCACTCCTACATCTAAATTCACATATAAACCCAAAATAGGTGGATGGAGGGAAGGCCGCTGTGGTAGCTCAGTGGTTAGAGCATCGAACGCGTTATTCAAAGGTCGTAGTTCGATTCCTGCTCACGGCTGGTTATTTTTTCATCCACTTTTCTTTTTTTATTTACATTCAATTGGGTCTAATAACTTCCCCTGTACATTCCTTGGCTTTACTTTCTGTTAGATCTCTCTAATATTGTGTTAAAACACGAAACGAAAAAACGAGCCCTAGGTATACACTTCTTTTCCTTATTTCATTAAACAAGGGTCTCGTACTGGCAGACTTGGTGTCATTAGGTTGTATACGAGGGACTAGTAATCAGCTGCCCGCTCATAATAAGTTCACGCGCTACGTGACGCCAAACATGCGCATAAAAGGGTGTTTTCGCACTCGTCGCCTGGCTTATAGATGGCACTGACTGTCACTCCTACTTCTAAATTCACATATAAACCAAAAATAAGTGGATGGAGGAAGGGCCGCTGTGGTAGCTCAGTGGGTAGAGCATCGAACGCGTTATTCGAAGGTCGTAGGTTCGATTCCTGCTCACGGCTGGTTATTTTTTCGTCCACTTTTCTTTCTTCCTATTTACATTCAATTGGGTGTAATAACTTTTCCAGTACATTCCTTGGCTTTACTGTCTGTTAGATCTCATTATTATTGTGTTAAAACACGGAAAAACGAGCCCTAGGTATACACTTCTTTTCCTTATTTCATTAAACAAGGGTCTCGTACTGGCAGACTTGGTGTAATTAGGTTGTATACGAGGGACTATTAATCAGCTGCCCGCTCACAATAAGTTCACGTGCTACGTGACGCCAAACATGCGCATAAAAGGGTGTTTTCACACTCGTCGATTGGCTTATAGATGGCGCTGACTGTCACTCCTACTTCTAAATTCACATATAAACCCAAAATACGTGGATGGAGGGAAGGCCGCTGTGGTAGCTCAGTTGTTAGAGCATCGAACGCGTTATTCGAAGGTCGTAGGTTCAATTCCTGCTCACGGCTGGTTATTTCTTCATCCACTTTTATTTCTTATTATTTACATTCAATTGGGTCTAATAACTTCCCCTGTCCAATCCTTGGCTTTACTGTCGGTTAGATCTTATTAATATTGTGTTGAAACACGAAAAAACGAGCCCTTAGGTATACACTTCTTTCCCTTATTTCATTAAACGAGGGTCTCGTACTGGGAGACTTGGTGTCATTAGGTTGTATACGAGGGACTGTTAATCAGCTGGCTGGTCATAATAAGTTCACGTGCTACGTGACGCCAAACATGCGCATGAAAGAGTGTTTTACCACTCGTCGCTTGGCTTATAGATTGCGCTGATTGTCACTCCTACTTCCAAATTCACATATAAACCCAAAATAGCTTGATGGAGGGAAGGCCACTGTGGTAGCTCAGAGGTTAGAGCACCGAACGCGTTATTCGAAGGTCGTAGGTTCGATTCCTGCTCACGGCTGGTTATTTTTTGTCCACTTTTCTTTCTTCCTATTTACATTCAATTGGGTCTAATAACTTCCCCTGTACACTCCTTGGCTTTACTGTCTGTTAGATCTCTCTATTATTGTGTTAAACACGGAAAAACGAGCCCTTAGGTATACACTTCTTTCCTTTATTTCATTAAACGAGGGTCTCGTACTGACAGGCTTGGTGTCATTAGGTTGTATACGAGGGACTAATAATCAGCTGGCCGCTCATAATAAGTTCTTGTGCTACGTGACGCCAAACATGCGCATAAAAGAGTGTTTGCACACTCGTCGATTGGCTTATAGATGGCACTGACTGTCACTCCTACTTCTAAATTCACATACAAACCAAAAATAGGTGGATGGAGGAAGGGCCGCTGTGGTAGCTCAGTGGGTAGAGCATCGAACGCGTTATTAGAAGGTCGGTGGTTCGATTCCTGCTCACGGCTGCCTATTGTTCCATCCACTTTTCTTTCTTCTTATTTACAATCAATTGGGTCTAATAACTTCCCCTGTACATTTCTTGGCTTTACTGTCTGTTAGATCTCTCTAATATTGTGTTAAAACACAAAAAAACGAGCCCTAGGTATACACTTCTTTCCCTAATTCAATAAATGAAGGTCTCGTACTGGCAGACTTGGTGTCATTAGGTTATATACGAGGGACTATTCATCAGCTGCCCGCTCATAATAAGTTCACGTGCTACGTGACGCCAAACTAGCACATGAAAGAGTGTTTTAATACTCGTCGCTTGGCTTATAGATGGCGCTGTTTGTCACTCCTACATCTAAATTCACATATAAACCCAAAATAGGTGGATGGAGGGAAGGCCGCTGTGGTAGCTCAGTGGTTAGAGCATCGAACGCGTTATTCGAAGGTCGTAGTTCGATTCCTGCTCACGGCTGGTTATTTTTTCATCCACTTTTCTTTTTATATTTACATTCAATTGGGTCTAATAACTTCCCCTGTACATTCCTTGGCCATACTGTCTGTTAGATCTCTCTAATATTGTGTTAAAACACGAAACAAAAAAACGAGCCCTAGGTATACAGTTCTTTTCCTTATTTCATTAAACAAGGGTCTCGTACTGGCAGACTTGGTGTCATTAGGTTGTATACGAGGGACTAATAATCAGCTGCCCGCTCATAATAAGTTCACGCGCTACGTGACGCCAAACATGCGCATAAAAGGGTGTTTTCGCACTCGTCGCCTGGCTTATAGATGGCACTGACTGTCACTCCTACTTCTAAATTCACATATAAACCAAAAATAGGTGGATGGAGGAAGGGCCGCTGTGGTAGCTCAGTGGTTAGAGCATAGAACGCGTTATTCGAAGGTCGTAGGCTCGATTCCTGCTCACAGCTGATTATTGTTTTATCCACTTTCCTTTCTTCTTATTTACATTCAATTGGGTGTAATAACTACCCTGTACATTCCTTGGCTTTACTGTCTGTTAGATTTCATTAATATTGTGTTAAAACACGGAAAAACGAGCCCTTAGGTATACACTTCTTTCCCTTATTTCATTAAACGAGGGTCTCGTACTGACAGGCTTGGTGTCATTAGGTTGTATAGAGGGACTGTTAATCAGCTGCCCGCTTATAATAAGTTCACGTGCTACGTGACGCCAAACTAGCACATGAAAGAGTGTTTTAACACTCGTCGCTTGGCTTATAGATGGCGCTGTTTGTCACTCCTACATCTAAATTCACATATAAAGCGAAAATAGGTGGATGGAGGGAAGGCCGCTGTGGTAGCTCAGTGGTTAGAGCATCGAACGCGTTATTCGAAGGTCGTAGTTCGATTCCTGCTTACGGCTGGTTATTTTTTCATCCACTTTTCTTTTTTTATTTACATTCAATTGGGTCTAATAACTTCCCCTGTACATTCCTTGGATATACTGTCTGTTAGATCTCTCTAATATTGTGTTAAAACACGAAACGAAAAAACGAGCCCTAGGTATACACTTCTTTTCCTTATTCCATTAAACAAGGGTCTGGTACTGGCAGACTTGGTGTCATTAGGTTGTATACGAGGGACTAATAATCAGATGCCTGCTCATAATAAGTTCACGCGCTACGTGACGCCAAACATGCGCATAAAAGGGTGTTTTCGCACTCGTCGCCTGGCTTATATATGGCACTGACTGTCACTCCTACTTCTAAATTCACATATAAACCAAAAATAGGTGGATGGAGGAAGGGCCGCTGTGGTAGCTCAGTGGTTAGAGCATCGAACGCGTTATTCAAAGGTCGTAGTTCGATTCCTGCTCACGGCTGGTTATTTTTTCATCCACTTTTCTGTTTTTATTTACATTCAATTGGGTCTAATAACTTCCCCAGTGCATTCCTTGGCTTTACTGTCTGTTAGATCTCATTATTATTGTGTTAAAACACGGAAAAACGAGCCCTTTGGTATACATTTCTTTTCCTTATTTCATTAAACAAGGGTCTGGTACTGGCAGACTTGGTGTAATTAGGTTGTATACGAGGGACTATTCATCAGCTGCCCTCTCATAATAAGTTCTTGTGCTACGTGACGCCAAACATGCGCATAAAAGAGTGTTTGCACACTCGTCGATTGGCTTATAGATGGCACTGACTGTCACTCCTACTTCTAAATTCACATACAAACCAAAAATAGGTGGATGGAGGAAGGGCCGCTGTGGTAGCTCAGTGGGTAGAGCATCGAACGCGTTATTAGAAGGTCGGTGGTTCGATTCCTGCTCACGGCTGCCTATTGTTCCATCCACTTTTCTTTCTTCTTATTTCCATTCAATTGGGTCTAATAACTTCCCCTGTACATTTCTTGGCTTTACTGTCTGTTAGATCTCTCTAATATTGTGTTAAAACACAAAAAACGAGCCCTAGGTATACACTTCTTTCCCTAATTCAATAAACGAAGGTCTCGTACTGGCAGACTTGGTGTCATTAGGTTGTATACGAGGGACTATTCATCAGCTGCCCGCTCATAATAAGTTCACGTGCTACGTGACTGCAAACATGCGCATAAAGAAGTGTTTTCACACTCGTCGCTTGTCTTATAGATGGCGCTGACTGTCACTCCTTATTCTAAATTCACTAATAAACCCAAAATAAGTGGATGGAGGGAAGGCCGCTGTGGTAGCTCAGTTGTTAGAGCATCCAACGCGTTATTCGAAGGTCGTAGGTTCAATTACTGCTCACGGCTGCTTATTTTTTCATCCACTTTTATTTCTTCCTATTTACATTCAATTGGGTCTAATAACTTCCCCTGTACATTCCTTGGCTTTACTGTCTGTTAGATCTTTCTAATATTTTGTTAAAACACGAAAAAACGAGCCTTAGGTATACACTTCTTTCCCTTATTTCATTAAACAAGGGTCACGTACTGGCAGACTTGGGGTAATTAGGTTGTATACGAGGGACTATTAATCAGCTGCCCTCTCATAATGAGTTCTTGTGCTACGTGACGCCACACATGCGCATAAAAGAGTGTTTTCACACTCGTCGCTTGGCTTATAGATGGCGCTGACTGTCAGTCCTACTTCTAAATTCACTTATAAACCCAAAATAAGTGGATGGAGGGAAGGCCGCTGTGGTAGCTCAGTTGTTAGAGCATTGAACGCGTTATTTGAAGGTCGTAGGTTCAATTCCTGCTCACGGCTGGTTAATTTTTCATCCACTTTTATTTCTTCTTGTTTACATTCAACTGGGTCTAATAACTTCCCCAGTGCATTCCTTGGCTTTACTGTCTGTTAGATCTCATTATTATTGTGTTAAAACACGGAAAACCGAGCCCTTAGGTATACACTTCTTTCCCTTATTTCATTAAACGAGGGCCTCCTACTGGCAGAATTGGTGTCATTAGGTTGTGTAGAGGGACTGTTAATCAGCTCCCCGCTCATAATAAGTTCACGTGCTACGCGACGCCAAACTAGCACATGAAAGAGTGTTTTAATACTCGTCGCTTGGCTTATAGATGGCGCTGTTTGTCACTCCTACATCTAAATTCACATATAAACCCAAAATAGGTGGATGGAGGGAAGGCCGCTGTGGTAGCTCAGTGGTTAGAGCATCGAACGCGTTATTCAAAGGTCGTAGTTCGATTCCTGCTCACGGCTGGTTATTTTTTCATCCACTTTTCTTTTTTTATTTACATTCAATTGGGTCTAATAACTTCCCCTGTACATTCCTTGGCTTTACTTTCTGTTAGATCTCTCTAATATTGTGTTAAAACACGAAACGAAAAAACGAGCCCTAGGTATACACTTCTTTTCCTTATTTCATTAAACAAGGGTCTCGTACTGGCAGACTTGGTGTCATTAGGTTGTATACGAGGGACTAGTAATCAGCTGCCCGCTCATAATAAGTTCACGCGCTACGTGACGCCAAACATGCGCATAAAAGGGTGTTTTCGCACTCGTCGCCTGGCTTATAGATGGCATTGACTGTCACTCCTACTTCTAAATTCACATATAAACCAAAAATAAGTGGATGGAGGAAGGGCCGCTGTGGTAGCTCAGTGGGTAGAGCATCGAACGCGTTATTCGAAGGTCGTAGGTTCGATTCCTGCTCACGGCTGGTTATTTTTTCGTCCACTTTTCTTTCTTCCTATTTACATTCAATTGGGTGTAATAACTTTTCCAGTACATTCCTTGGCTTTACTGTCTGTTAGATCTCATTATTATTGTGTTAAAACACGGAAAAACGAGCCCTAGGTATACACTTCTTTTCCTTATTTCATTAAACAAGGGTCTCGTACTGGCAGACTTGGTGTAATTAGGTTGTATACGAGGGACTATTAATCAGCTGCCCGCTCACAATAAGTTCACGTGCTACGTGACGCCAAACATGCGCATAAAAGGGTGTTTTCACACTCGTCGATTGGCTTATAGATGGCGCTGACTGTCACTCCTACTTCTAAATTCACATATAAACCCAAAATACGTGGATGGAGGGAAGGCCGCTGTGGTAGCTCAGTTGTTAGAGCATCGAACGCGTTATTCGAAGGTCGTAGGTTCAATTCCTGCTCACGGCTGGTTATTTCTTCATCCACTTTTATTTCTTATTATTTACATTCAATTGGGTCTAATAACTTCCCCTGTCCAATCCTTGGCTTTACTGTCGGTTAGATCTTATTAATATTGTGTTGAAACACGAAAAAACGAGCCCTTAGGTATACACTTCTTTCCCTTATTTCATTAAACGAGGGTCTCGTACTGGGAGACTTGGTGTCATTAGGTTGTATACGAGGGACTGTTAATCAGCTGGCTGGTCATAATAAGTTCACGTGCTACGTGACGCCAAACATGCGCATGAAAGAGTGTTTTACCACTCGTCGCTTGGCTTATAGATTGCGCTGATTGTCACTCCTACTTCCAAATTCACATATAAACCCAAAATAGCTTGATGGAGGGAAGGCCACTGTGGTAGCTCAGAGGTTAGAGCACCGAACGCGTTATTCGAAGGTCGTAGGTTCGATTCCTGCTCACGGCTGGTTATTTTTTGTCCACTTTTCTTTCTTCCTATTTACATTCAATTGGGTCTAATAACTTCCCCTGTACACTCCTTGGCTTTACTGTCTGTTAGATCTCTCTATTATTGTGTTAAACACGGAAAAACGAGCCCTTAGGTATACACTTCTTTCCTTTATTTCATTAAACGAGGGTCTCGTACTGACAGGCTTGGTGTCATTAGGTTGTATACGAGGGACTAATAATCAGCTGGCCGCTCATAATAAGTTCACGTGCTACGTGACGCCAAACATGCGCATAAAAGAGTGTTTTAACACTCGTCGCTTGGCTTATATATGGCACTGACTGTCACTCCTACTTCTAAATTCACATATAAACCAAAAATAGGTGGATGGAGGAAGGGCCGCTGTGGTAGCTCAGTGGTTAGAGCATCGAACGCGTTATTCAAAGGTCGTAGTTCGATTCCTGCTCACGGCTGGTTATTTTTTCATCCACTTTTCTGTTTTTATTTACATTCAATTGGGTCTAATAACTTCCCCAGTGCATTCCTTGGCTTTACTGTCTGTTAGATCTCATTATTATTGTGTTAAAACACGGAAAAACGAGCCCTTTGGTATACATTTCTTTTCCTTATTTCATTAAACAAGGGTCTGGTACTGGCAGACTTGGTGTAATTAGGTTGTATACGAGGGACTATTCATCAGCTGCCCTCTCATAATAAGTTCTTGTGCTACGTGACGCCAAACATGCGCATAAAAGAGTGTTTGCACACTCGTCGATTGGCTTATAGATGGCACTGACTGTCACTCCTACTTCTAAATTCACATACAAACCAAAAATAGGTGGATGGAGGAAGGGCCGCTGTGGTAGCTCAGTGGGTAGAGCATCGAACGCGTTATTAGAAGGTCGGTGGTTCGATTCCTGCTCACGGCTGCCTATTGTTCCATCCACTTTTCTTTCTTCTTATTTCCATTCAATTGGGTCTAATAACTTCCCCTGTACATTTCTTGGCTTTACTGTCTGTTAGATCTCTCTAATATTGTGTTAAAACACAAAAAAACGAGCCCTAGGTATACACTTCTTTCCCTAATTCAATAAACGAAGGTCTCGTACTGGCAGACTTGGTGTCATTAGGTTGTATACGAGGGACTATTCATCAGCTGCCCGCTCATAATAAGTTCACGTGCTACGTGACTGCAAACATGCGCGTAAAGAAGTGTTTTCACACTCGTCGCTTGTCTTATAGATGGCGCTGACTGTCACTCCTTATTCTAAATTCACTAATAAACCCAAAATAAGTGGATGGAGGGAAGGCCGCTGTGGTAGCTCAGTTGTTAGAGCATCCAACGCGTTATTCGAAGGTCGTAGGTTCAATTACTGCTCACGGCTGCTTATTTTTTCATCCACTTTTATTTCTTTCTATTTACATTCAATTGGGTCTAATAACTTCCCCTGTACATTCCTTGGCTTTACTGTCTGTTAGATCTTTCTAATATTTTGTTAAAACACGAAAAAACGAGCCTTAGGTATACACTTCTTTCCCTTATTTCATTAAACAAGGGTCACGTACTGGCAGACTTGGGGTAATTAGGTTGTATACGAGGGACTATTAATCAGCTGCCCTCTCATAATGAGTTCTTGTGCTACGTGACGCCACACATGCGCATAAAAGAGTGTTTTCACACTCGTCGCTTGGCTTATAGATGGCGCTGACTGTCAGTCCTACTTCTAAATTCACTTATAAACCCAAAATAAGTGGATGGAGGGAAGGCCGCTGTGGTAGCTCAGTTGTTAGAGCATTGAACGCGTTATTTGAAGGTCGTAGGTTCAATTCCTGCTCACGGCTGGTTAATTTTTCATCCACTTTTATTTCTTCTTGTTTACATTCAACTGGGTCTAATAACTTCCCCAGTGCATTCCTTGGCTTTACTGTCTGTTAGATCTCATTATTATTGTGTTAAAACACGGAAAACCGAGCCCTTAGGTATACACTTCTTTCCCTTATTTCATTAAACGAGGGCCTCGTACTGGCAGAATTGGTGTCATTAGGTTGTGTAGAGGGACTGTTAATCAGCTGCCCGCTCATAATAAGTTCACGTGCTACGCGACGCCAAACTAGCACATGAAAGAGTGTTTTAATACTCGTCGCTTGGCTTATAGATGGCGCTGTTTGTCACTCCTACATCTAAATTCACATATAAACCCAAAATAGGTGGATGGAGGGAAGGCCGCTGTGGTAGCTCAGTGGTTAGAGCATCGAACGCGTTATTCAAAGGTCGTAGTTCGATTCCTGCTCACGGCTGGTTATTTTTTCATCCACTTTTCTTTTTTTATTTACATTCAATTGGGTCTAATACTTCCCCTGTACATTCCTTGGCTTTACTTTCTGTTAGATCTCTCTAATATTGTGTTAAAACACGAAACGAAAAAACGAGCCCTAGGTATACACTTCTTTTCCTTATTTCAATAAACAAGGGTCTCGTACTGGCAGACTTGGTGTCATTAGGTTGTATACGAGGGACTAGTAATCAGCTGCCCGCTCATAATAAGTTCACGCGCTACGTGACGCCAAACATGCGCATAAAAGGGTGTTTTCGCACTCGTCGCCTGGCTTATAGATGGCACTGACTGTCACTCCTACTTCTAAATTCACATATAAACCAAAAATAAGTGGATGGAGGAAGGGCCGCTGTGGTAGCTCAGTGGGTAGAGCATCGAACGCGTTATTCGAAGGTCGTAGGTTCGATTCCTGCTCACGGCTGGTTATTTTTTCGTCCACTTTTCTTTCTTCCTATTTACATTCAATTGGGTGTAATAACTTTTCCAGTACATTCCTTGGCTTTACTGTCTGTTAGATCTCATTATTATTGTGTTAAAACACGGAAAAACGAGCCCTAGGTATACACTTCTTTTCCTTATTTCATTAAACAAGGGTCTCGTACTGGCAGACTTGGTGTAATTAGGTTGTATACGAGGGACTATTAATCAGCTGCCCGCTCACAATAAGTTCACGTGCTACGTGACGCCAAACATGCGCATAAAAGGGTGTTTTCACACTCGTCGATTGGCTTATAGATGGCGCTGACTGTCACTCCTACTTCTAAATTCACATATAAACCCAAAATACGTGGATGGAGGGAAGGCCGCTGTGGTAGCTCAGTTGTTAGAGCATCGAACGCGTTATTCGAAGGTCGTAGGTTCAATTCCTGCTCACGGCTGGTTATTTCTTCATCCACTTTTATTTCTTATTATTTACATTCAATTGGGTCTAATAACTTCCCCTGTCCAATCCTTGGCTTTACTGTCGGTTAGATCTTATTAATATTGTGTTGAAACACGAAAAAACGAGCCCTTAGGTATACACTTCTTTCCCTTATTTCATTAAACGAGGGTCTCGTACTGGGAGACTTGGTGTCATTAGGTTGTATACGAGGGACTGTTAATCAGCTGGCTGGTCATAATAAGTTCACGTGCTACGTGACGCCAAACATGCGCATGAAAGAGTGTTTTACCACTCGTCGCTTGGCTTATAGATTGCGCTGATTGTCACTCCTACTTCCAAATTCACATATAAACCCAAAATAGCTTGATGGAGGGAAGGCCACTGTGGTAGCTCAGAGGTTAGAGCACCGAACGCGTTATTCGAAGGTCGTAGGTTCGATTCCTGCTCACGGCTGGTTATTTTTTGTCCACTTTTCTTTCTTCCTATTTACATTCAATTGGGTCTAATAACTTCCCCTGTACACTCCTTGGCTTTACTGTCTGTTAGATCTCTCTATTATTGTGTTAAACACGGAAAAACGAGCCCTTAGGTATACACTTCTTTCCTTTATTTCATTAAACGAGGGTCTCGTACTGACAGGCTTGGTGTCATTAGGTTGTATACGAGGGACTAATAATCAGCTGGCCGCTCATAATAAGTTCACGTGCTACGTGACGCCAAACATGCGCATAAAAGAGTGTTTTAACACTCGTCGCTTGGCTTATAGATAGCGCCGACTGTCACTCCTAATTCTAAATTCACATATAAACCCAAAATAGGTGGATGGAGGGAAGGCCGCGGTGGTAGCTCAGTGGTTAGAGCATCGAACGCGTTATTCGAAGGTCGTAGGTTCGATTCCTGCTCACGGCAGGTTATTTTTTCATCCACTTTTCTTTCTTCCTATTTACATTCAATTGGGTCTAATAACTTCCCCAGTACATTCCTTGGCTTTACTGTCTTTTAGATCTCATTACTATTGTATTAAAACACGGAAAAACGAGCCCATAGGTATACACTTCTTTCCCTTATTTCATTAAACGAGGGTCTCGTAATGACAGGCTTGGTGTCATTAGGTTGTATAGAGGGACTGTTAATCAGCTGCCCGCTTATAATAAGTTCACGTGCTACGTGACGCCAAACTAGCACATGAAAGAGTGTTTTAACACTCGTCGCTTGGCTTATAGATGGCGCTGTTTGTCACTCCTACATCTAAATTCACATATAAACCCAAAATAGGTGGATGGAGGGAAGGCCGCTGTGGTAGCTCAGTGGTTAGAGCATCGAACGCGTTATTCGAAGGTCGTAGTTCGATTCCTGCTCACGGCTGGTTATTTTTTCATCCACTTTTCTTTTTTTTATTTACATTCAATTGGGTCTAATAACTTCCCTTGTACATTCCTTGGCTATACTGTCTGTTAGATCTCTCTAATATTGTGTTAAAACACGAAACGAAAAAACGAGCCCTAGGTATACACTTCTTTTCCTTATTTCATTAAACAAGGGTCTCGTACTGGCAGACTTGGTGTCATTAGGTTGTATACGAAGGACAAAAATCAGCGGCGCGCTCACAATACGTTCACGTGCTACGTGACGCCAAACATGCGCATAAAAGAGTGTTTTCACACTCGTCGATTGGCTTATAGATGGCACTGACTGTCACTCCTACTTCTAAATTATCATATAAACCAAAAATAAGTGGATGGAGGAAGGGCCGCTGTGGTAGCTCAGTGAGTAGAGCATCGAACGCGTCATTAGAAGGTCGGTGGTTCGATTCCTGCTCACGGCTGCCTATTTTTCCATCCACTTTTCTTTCTTCTTATTTACATTCAATTGGGTCTAATAACTTCCCCTGTACATTTCTTGGCTTTACTGTCTGTTAGATCTCTCTAATATTGTGTTAAACACAATAAACGAGCCCTAGGTATACACTTCTTTCCCTTAATTCAATAAACGAAGGTCTCGTACTGGCAGACTTGGTGTAATTAGGTTGTATACGAGGGACTATTAATCAGCTGCCCGCTCATAATAAGTTCACGTGCTACGTGACTGCAAACATGCGCATAAAAAAGTGTTTTCACACTCGTCGCTTGGCTTATAGATGGCGCTGACTGTCACTCCTTATTCTAAATTCACTAATAAACTCAAAATACGTGGATGGAGGGAAGGCCGCTGTGGTAGCTCAGTTGTTAGAGCATCGAACGCGTTATTCGAAGGTCGTAGGTTCAATTACTGCTCACGGCTGGTTATTTTTTCATCCACTTTTATTTCTACCTATTTACATTCAATTGGGTCTAATAACTTCCCCTGTACATTCCTTGGCTTTACTGTCTGTTAGATCTCTCTAATATTGTGTTAAAACACGAAAAAACGAGCCCTAGGTATACACTTCTTTCCCTTATTTCATTAAACAAGGGTCACGTACTGGCAGACTTGGTGTAATTAGGTTGTATACGAGGGACTATTAATCAGCTACCCTCTCATAATAAGTTCTTGTGCTACGTGACGCCAAACATGCGCATAAAAGAGTGTTTTCACACTCGTCGCTTGGCTTATAGATGGCGCTGACTGTCAGTCCTACTTCTAAATTCACTTATAAACCCAAAATAAGTGGATGGAGGGAAGGCCGCTGTGGTAGCTCAGTTGTTAGAGCATTGAACGCGTTTTATGAAGGTCGTAGGTTGAATTCCTGCTCACGGCTGGTTAATTTTTCATCCACTTTTATTTCTTCTTATTTACATTCAATTGGGTCTAATAACTTCCCCAGTGCATTCCTTGGCTTTACTGTCTGTTAGATCTCATTATTATTGTGTTAAAACACGGAAAAACGAGCCCTTAGGTATACACTTCTTTCCCTTATTTCATTAAACGAGGGCTTCGTACTGGCAGACTTGGTGTCATTAGGTTGTATAGAGGGACTGTTAATCAGCTGCCCGCTTATAATAAGTTCACGTGCTACGTGACGCCAAACTAGCACATGAAAGAGTGTTTTAACACTCGTCGCTTGGCTTATAGATGGCGCTGTTCTTCACTCCTACATCTAAATTCACATATAAACCCAAAATAGGTGGATGGATGGAAGGCCGCTGTGGTAGCTCAGTGGTTAGAGCATCGAACGCGTTATTCGAAGGTCGTAGTTCGATTCCTGCTCACGGCTGGTTATTTTTTCATCCACTTTTCTTTTTTTATTTACATTCAATTGGGTCTAATAACTTCCCCTGTACATTCCTTGGCTTTACTGTCTGTTAGATCTCTCTAATAATGTGTTAAAACACGAAACGAAAAAATGATCCCTAGGTATACACTTCTTTTCCTTATTTCATTAAACAAGGGTCTCGTACTGGCAGACTTGGTGTCATTAGGTTGTATACGAGGGACTAATAATCAGCTGCCCGCTCATAATAAGTTCACGCGCTACGTGACGCCAAACATGCGCATAAAAGGGTGTTTTCGCACTCGTCGCCTGGCTTATAGATGGCACTGACTGTCACTCCTACTTCTAAATTCACATATAAACCAAAAATAAGTGGATGGAGGAAGGGCCGCTGTGGTAGCTCAGTGGGTAGAGCATCGAACGCGTTATTCGAAGGTCGTTGTTCGATTTCTGCTCACGGCTGGTTATTTTTTCATCCACTTTTCTTTTTTTATTTACATTCAATTGGGTATAATAACTTCCCCTGTACATTCCTTGGCTTTACTGTCTGTTAGATTTCTCTAATATTGTGTTAAAACACGAAAAAACGAGCCCTAGGTATAAACTTCTTTTCCTTATTTCATTAAACAAGGGTCTCGTACTGGCAGACTTGGTGTAATTAGGTTGTATACGAGGGACTATTATTCAGCGGCCCGCTCACAATAAGTTCACGTGCTACGTGACGCCAAACATGCGCATAAAAGAGTGTTTTCACACTCGTCGATTGGCCTATAGATGGCGCTGACTGTCACTCCTACTTCTAAATTCACATATAAACCCAAAATAGCGGGATGTAGGGAAGGCCGCTGTGGTAGCGCAGTGGTAGAGCATCGAACGCGTTATTCGAAGGTCGTAGGTTCGATTCCTGCTCACGGCTGGTTGTTTTTTTCGTCCACTTTTCTTTCTTCCTATTTACATTCAATTGGGTCTAATAACTTCTCCAGTACATTCCTTGGCTTTACTGTCTTTTAGATCTCATTATTATTGTAATAAAACACGGAAAAACGAGCCCATAGGTATACACTTCTTTCCCTTATTTCATTGAACGAGGGTCTCGTACTGACAGGCTTGGTGTCATTAGGTTGTATAGAGGGACTGTTAATCAGCTGCCCGCTTATAATAAGTTCACGTGCTACGTGACGCCAAACTAGCACATGAAAGAGTGTTTTAACACTCGTCGCTTGGCTTATAGATGGCGCTGTTTGTCACTCCTACATCTAAATTCACATATAAACCCAAAATAGGTGGATGGAGGAAGGGCCGCTGTGGTAGCTCAGTGGATAGAGCATCGAACGCGTTATTCGAAGGTCGTAGTCCGATTCCTGCTCACGGCTGGTTATTTTTTCATCCACTTTTCTTTTTTTATTTACATTGAATTGGGTCTAATGACTTCTGCTGTACATTCCTTGGCTTTACTGTCTGTTAGATCTCTCTAATATTGTGTTAAAACACGAAAAAACGAGCCCTAGGTATACACTTCTTTTTCTTATTTCATTAAACAAGGGTCTCGTACTGGCAGACTTGGTGTAATCAGGTTGTATACGAGGGACTATTATTCAGCGGATCGCTCACAATAGGTTCACGTGCTACGTGACGCCAAACATGCGCACAAAAGAGTGTTTTCACACTCGTCGATTGGCTTATAGATGGCACTGACTGTCACTCCTACTTCTAAATTCACATATAAACCAAAAATAGGTGGATTGTGGAAGGGTCGGGTGGTAGCTCAGTGGGTAGAGCATCGAACGCGTTATTAGAAGGTCGGTGGTTCGATTCCTGCTCACGGCTGCCTATTTTTCCATCCACTTTTCTTTCTTCTTATTTACATTCAATTGGGTCTAATAACTTCCCCTGTACATTTCTTGGCTTTACTGTCTGTTAGATCTCTCTAATATTGTGTTAAAACACAAAAAAACGAGCCCTAGGTATACACTTCTTTCTCTAATTCAATAAAGGAAGGTCTCGTACTGGCAGACTTGGTGTAATTAGGTTGTATACGAGGGACTATTAATCAGCTGCCCGCTCATAATAAGTTCACGTGCTACGTGACTGCAAACATGCGCATAAAAAAGTGTTTTCACACTCGTCGCTGGGCTTATAAATGGCGCTGACTGTCACTCCTTATTCTAAATTCACTAATAAACCCAAAATAAGTGGATGGAGGGAAGGCCGCTGTGGTAGCTCAGTTGTTAGAGCATCGAACGCGTTATTCGAAGGTCGTAGGTTCAATTACTGCTCACGGCTGGTTATTTTTTCATCCACTTTTATTTCTTCCTATTCATATTCACTTGGGTCTAATAACTTCCCCTGTACATTCCTTGGCTTTACTGTCTGTTAGATCTCTGTAATATTGTGTTAAAACACGAAAAATTGAGCCCTAGGTATACACTTCTTTCCCTTATTTCATTAAACAAGGGTCACGTACTGGCAGACTTGGTGTAATTAGGTTGTATACGAGGGACTATTAATCAGCTGCCCTCTCATTATAAGTTCTTGTGCTACGTGACGCCAAACATGCGCATAAAAGAGTGTTTTCACACTCGTCGCTTGGCTTATAGATGGCGCTGACTGTCAGTCCTACTTCTAAATTCACTTATAAACCCAAAATAAGTGGATGGAGGGAAGGCCGCTGTGGTAGCTCAGTTGTTAGAGCATTGAACGCGTTATTTGAAGGTCGTAGGTTCAATTCCTGCTCACGGCTGGTTAATTTTTCATCCACTTTCATTTCTTATTATTTACATTCAATTGGGTCTAATAACTTCCCCAGTGCATTCCTTGGCTTTACTGCCTGTTAGATCTCATTATTATTGTGTTAAAACACGGAAAAACGAGCCCTTAGGTATACACTTCTTTTCCTTATTTCATTAAACAAGGGTCTCGTACTGGCAGACTTGGTGTAATTAGGTTGTATACGAGGGACTATTCATCAGCTGCCCTCTCATAATAAGTTCTTGTGCTACGTGACGCCAAACATGCGCATAAAAGAGTGTTTGCACACTCGTCGATTGGCTTATAGATGGCACTGACTGTCACTCCTACTTCTAAATTCACATACAAACCAAAAATAGGTGGATGGAGGAAGGGCCGCTGTGGTAGCTCAGTGGGTAGAGCATCGAACGCGTTATTAGAAGGTCGGTGGTTCGATTCCTGCTCACGGCTGCCTATTGTTCCATCCACTTTTCTTTCTTCTTATTTACAATCAATTGGGTCTAATAACTTCCCCTGTACATTTCTTGGCTTTACTGTCTGTTAGATCTCTCTAATATTGTGTTAAAACACAAAAAAACGAGCCCTAGGTATACACTTCTTTCCCTAATTCAATAAATGAAGGTCTCGTACTGGCAGACTTGGTGTCATTAGGTTATATACGAGGGACTATTCATCAGCTGCCCGCTCATAATAAGTTCACGTGCTACGTGACGCCAAACTAGCACATGAAAGAGTGTTTTAATACTCGTCGCTTGGCTTATAGATGGCGCTGTTTGTCACTCCTACATCTAAATTCACATATAAACCCAAAATAGGTGGATGGAGGGAAGGCCGCTGTGGTAGCTCAGTGGTTAGAGCATCGAACGCGTTATTCGAAGGTCGTAGTTCGATTCCTGCTCACGGCTGGTTATTTTTTCATCCACTTTTCTTTTTATATTTACATTCAATTGGGTCTAATAACTTCCCCTGTACATTCCTTGGCCATACTGTCTGTTAGATCTCTCTAATATTGTGTTAAAACACGAAACAAAAAAACGAGCCCTAGGTATACAGTTCTTTTCCTTATTTCATTAAACAAGGGTCTCGTACTGGCAGACTTGGTGTCATTAGGTTGTATACGAGGGACTAATAATCAGCTGCCCGCTCATAATAAGTTCACGCGCTACGTGACGCCAAACATGCGCATAAAAGGGTGTTTTCGCACTCGTCGCCTGGCTTATAGATGGCACTGACTGTCACTCCTACTTCTAAATTCACATATAAACCAAAAATAGGTGGATGGAGGAAGGGCCGCTGTGGTAGCTCAGTGGTTAGAGCATAGAACGCGTTATTCGAAGGTCGTAGGCTCGATTCCTGCTCACAGCTGATTATTGTTTTATCCACTTTCCTTTCTTCTTATTTACATTCAATTGGGTGTAATAACTACCCTGTACATTCCTTGGCTTTACTGTCTGTTAGATTTCATTAATATTGTGTTAAAACACGGAAAAACGAGCCCTTAGGTATACACTTCTTTCCCTTATTTCATTAAACGAGGGTCTCGTACTGACAGGCTTGGTGTCATTAGGTTGTATAGAGGGACTGTTAATCAGCTGCCCGCTTATAATAAGTTCACGTGCTACGTGACGCCAAACTAGCACATGAAAGAGTGTTTTAACACTCGTCGCTTGGCTTATAGATGGCGCTGTTTGTCACTCCTACATCTAAATTCACATATAAAGCGAAAATAGGTGGATGGAGGGAAGGCCGCTGTGGTAGCTCAGTGGTTAGAGCATCGAACGCGTTATTCGAAGGTCGTAGTTCGATTCCTGCTTACGGCTGGTTATTTTTTCATCCACTTTTCTTTTTTTATTTACATTCAATTGGGTCTAATAACTTCCCCTGTACATTCCTTGGATATACTGTCTGTTAGATCTCTCTAATATTGTGTTAAAACACGAAACGAAAAAACGAGCCCTAGGTATACACTTCTTTTCCTTATTCCATTAAACAAGGGTCTGGTACTGGCAGACTTGGTGTCATTAGGTTGTATACGAGGGACTAATAATCAGATGCCTGCTCATAATAAGTTCACGCGCTACGTGACGCCAAACATGCGCATAAAAGGGTGTTTTCGCACTCGTCGCCTGGCTTATATATGGCACTGACTGTCACTCCTACTTCTAAATTCACATATAAACCAAAAATAGGTGGATGGAGGAAGGGCCGCTGTGGTAGCTCAGTGGTTAGAGCATCGAACGCGTTATTCAAAGGTCGTAGTTCGATTCCTGCTCACGGCTGGTTATTTTTTCATCCACTTTTCTTTTTTTATTTACATTCAATTGGGTCTAATAACTTCCCCAGTGCATTCCTTGGCTTTACTGTCTGTTAGATCTCATTATTATTGTGTTAAAACACGGAAAAACGAGCCCTTTGGTATACATTTCTTTTCCTTATTTCATTAAACAAGGGTCTGGTACTGGCAGACTTGGTGTAATTAGGTTGTATACGAGGGACTATTCATCAGCTGCCCTCTCATAATAAGTTCTTGTGCTACGTGACGCCAAACATGCGCATAAAAGAGTGTTTGCACACTCGTCGATTGGCTTATAGATGGCACTGACTGTCACTCCTACTTCTAAATTCACATACAAACCAAAAATAGGTGGATGGAGGAAGGGCCGCTGTGGTAGCTCAGTGGGTAGAGCATCGAACGCGTTATTAGAAGGTCGGTGGTTCGATTCCTGCTCACGGCTGCCTATTGTTCCATCCACTTTTCTTTCTTCTTATTTCCATTCAATTGGGTCTAATAACTTCCCCTGTACATTTCTTGGCTTTACTGTCTGTTAGATCTCTCTAATATTGTGTTAAAACACAAAAAAACGAGCCCTAGGTATACACTTCTTTCCCTAATTCAATAAACGAAGGTCTCGTACTGGCAGACTTGGTGTCATTAGGTTGTATACGAGGGACTATTCATCAGCTGCCCGCTCATAATAAGTTCACGTGCTACGTGACTGCAAACATGCGCATAAAGAAGTGTTTTCACACTCGTCGCTTGTCTTATAGATGGCGCTGACTGTCACTCCTTATTCTAAATTCACTAATAAACCCAAAATAAGTGGATGGAGGGAAGGCCGCTGTGGTAGCTCAGTTGTTAGAGCATCGAACGCGTTATTCGAAGGTCGTAGGTTCAATTACTGCTCACGGCTGCTTATTTTTTCATCCACTTTTATTTCTTCCTATTTACATTCAATTGGGTCTAATAACTTCCCCTGTACATTCCTTGGCTTTACTGTCTGTTAGATCTTTCTAATATTTTGTTAAAACACGAAAAAACGAGCCTTAGGTATACACTTCTTTCCCTTATTTCATTAAACAAGGGTCACGTACTGGCAGACTTGGGGTAATTAGGTTGTATACGAGGGACTATTAATCAGCTGCCCTCTCATAATGAGTTCTTGTGCTACGTGACGCCACACATGCGCATAAAAGAGTGTTTTCACACTCGTCGCTTGGCTTATAGATGGCGCTGACTGTCAGTCCTACTTCTAAATTCACTTATAAACCCAAAATAAGTGGATGGAGGGAAGGCCGCTGTGGTAGCTCAGTTGTTAGAGCATTGAACGCGTTATTTGAAGGTCGTAGGTTCAATTCCTGCTCACGGCTGGTTAATTTTTCATCCACTTTTATTTCTTCTTGTTTACATTCAACTGGGTCTAATAACTTCCCCAGTGCATTCCTTGGCTTTACTGTCTGTTAGATCTCATTATTATTGTGTTAAAACACGGAAAACCGAGCCCTTAGGTATACACTTCTTTCCCTTATTTCATTAAACGAGGGCCTCGTACTGGCAGAATTGGTGTCATTAGGTTGTGTAGAGGGACTGTTAATCAGCTGCCCGCTCATAATAAGTTCACGTGCTACGCGACGCCAAACTAGCACATGAAAGAGTGTTTTAATACTCGTCGCTTGGCTTATAGATGGCGCTGTTTGTCACTCCTACATCTAAATTCACATATAAACCCAAAATAGGTGGATGGAGGGAAGGCCGCTGTGGTAGCTCAGTGGTTAGAGCATCGAACGCGTTATTCAAAGGTCGTAGTTCGATTCCTGCTCACGGCTGGTTATTTTTTCATCCACTTTTCTTTTTTTATTTACATTCAATTGGGTCTAATAACTTCCCCTGTACATTCCTTGGCTTTACTTTCTGTTAGATCTCTCTAATATTGTGTTAAAACACGAAACGAAAAAACGAGCCCTAGGTATACACTTCTTTTCCTTATTTCATTAAACAAGGGTCTCGTACTGGCAGACTTGGTGTCATTAGGTTGTATACGAGGGACTAGTAATCAGCTGCCCGCTCATAATAAGTTCACGCGCTACGTGACGCCAAACATGCGCATAAAAGGGTGTTTTCGCACTCGTCGCCTGGCTTATAGATGGCACTGACTGTCACTCCTACTTCTAAATTCACATATAAACCAAAAATAAGTGGATGGAGGAAGGGCCGCTGTGGTAGCTCAGTGGGTAGAGCATCGAACGCGTTATTCGAAGGTCGTAGGTTCGATTCCTGCTCACGGCTGGTTATTTTTTCGTCCACTTTTCTTTCTTCCTATTTACATTCAATTGGGTGTAATAACTTTTCCAGTACATTCCTTGGCTTTACTGTCTGTTAGATCTCATTATTATTGTGTTAAAACACGGAAAAACGAGCCCTAGGTATACACTTCTTTTCCTTATTTCATTAAACAAGGGTCTCGTACTGGCAGACTTGGTGTAATTAGGTTGTATACGAGGGACTATTAATCAGCTGCCCGCTCACAATAAGTTCACGTGCTACGTGACGCCAAACGTGCGCATAAAAGGGTGTTTTCACACTCGTCGATTGGCTTATAGATGGCGCTGACTGTCACTCCTACTTCTAAATTCACATATAAACCCAAAATACGTGGATGGAGGGAAGGCCGCTGTGGTAGCTCAGTTGTTAGAGCATCGAACGCGTTATTCGAAGGTCGTAGGTTCAATTCCTGCTCACGGCTGGTTATTTCTTCATCCACTTTTATTTCTTATTATTTACATTCAATTGGGTCTAATAACTTCCCCTGTCCAATCCTTGGCTTTACTGTCGGTTAGATCTTATTAATATTGTGTTGAAACACGAAAAAACGAGCCCTTAGGTATACACTTCTTTCCCTTATTTCATTAAACGAGGGTCTCGTACTGGGAGACTTGGTGTCATTAGGTTGTATACGAGGGACTGTTAATCAGCTGGCTGGTCATAATAAGTTCACGTGCTACGTGACGCCAAACATGCGCATGAAAGAGTGTTTTACCACTCGTCGCTTGGCTTATAGATTGCGCTGATTGTCACTCCTACTTCCAAATTCACATATAAACCCAAAATAGCTTGATGGAGGGAAGGCCACTGTGGTATCTCAGAGGTTAGAGCACCGAACGCGTTATTCGAAGGTCGTAGGTTCGATTCCTGCTCACGGCTGGTTATTTTTTGTCCACTTTTCTTTCTTCCTATTTACATTCAATTGGGTCTAATAACTTCCCCTGTACACTCCTTGGCTTTACTGTCTGTTAGATCTCTCTATTATTGTGTTAAACACGGAAAAACGAGCCCTTAGGTATACACTTCTTTCCTTTATTTCATTAAACGAGGGTCTCGTACTGACAGGCTTGGTGTCATTAGGTTGTATACGAGGGACTAATAATCAGCTGGCCGCTCATAATAAGTTCACGTGCTACGTGACGCCAAACATGCGCATAAAAGAGTGTTTTAACACTCGTCGCTTGGCTTATAGATAGCGCTGACTGTCACTCCTAATTCTAAATTCACATATAAACCCAAAATAGGTGGATGGAGGGAAGGCCGCGGTGGTAGCTCAGTGGTTAGAGCATCGAACGCGGTATTCGAAGGTCGTAGGTTCGATTCCTGCTCACGGCAGGTTATTTTTTCATCCACTTTTCTTTCTTCCTATTTACATTCAATTGGGTCTAATAACTTCCCCAGTACATTCCTTGGCTTTACTGTCTTTTAGATCTCATTACTATTGTATTAAAACACGGAAAAACGAGCCCATACGTATACACTTCTTTCCCTTATTTCATTAAACGAGGGTCTCGTAATGACAGGCTTGGTGTCATTAGGTTGTATAGAGGGACTGTTAATCAGCTGCCCGCTTATAATAAGTTCACGTGCTACGTGACGCCAAACTAGCACATGAAAGAGTGTTTTAACACTCGTCGCTTGGCTTATAGATGGCGCTGTTTGTCACTCCTACATCTAAATTCACATATAAACCCAAAATAGGTGGATGGAGGGAAGGCCGCTGTGGTAGCTCAGTGGTTAGAGCATCGAACGCGTTATTCGAAGGTCGTAGTTCGATTCCTGCTCACGGCTGGTTATTTTTTCATCCACTTTTCTTTTTTTTATTTACATTCAATTGGGTCTAATAACTTCCCTTGTACATTCCTTGGCTATACTGTCTGTTAGATCTCTCTAATATTGTGTTAAAACACGAAACGAAAAAACGAGCCCTAGGTATACACTTCTTTTCCTTATTTCATTAAACAAGGGTCTCGTACTGGCAGACTTGGTGTCATTAGGTTGTATACGAAGGACAAAAATCAGCGGCGCGCTCACAATACGTTCACGTGCTACGTGACGCCAAACATGCGCATAAAAGAGTGTTTTCACACTCGTCGATTGGCTTATATATGGCACTGACTGTCACTCCTACTTCTAAATTATCATATAAACCAAAAATAAGTGGATGGAGGAAGGGCCGCTGTGGTAGCTCAGTGAGTAGAGCATCGAACGCGTCATTAGAAGGTCGGTGGTTCGATTCCTGCTCACGGCTGCCTATTTTTCCATCCACTTTTCTTTCTTCTTATTTACATTCAATTGGGTCTAATAACTTCCCCTGTACATTTCTTGGCTTTACTGTCTGTTAGATCTCTCTAATATTGTGTTAAACACAAAAAACGAGCCCTAGGTATACACTTCTTTCCCTTAATTCAATAAACGAAGGTCTCGTACTGGCAGACTTGGTGTAATTAGGTTGTATACGAGGGACTATTAATCAGCTGCCCGCTCATAATAAGTTCACGTGCTACGTGACTGCAAACATGCGCATAAAAAAGTGTTTTCACACTCGTCGCTTGGCTTATAGATGGCGCTGACTGTCACTCCTTATTCTAAATTCACTAATAAACTCAAAATACGTGGATGGAGGGAAGGCCGCTGTGGTAGCTCAGTTGTTAGAGCATCGAACGCGTTATTCGAAGGTCGTAGGTTCAATTACTGCTCACGGCTGGTTATTTTTTCATCCACTTTTATTTCTACCTATTTACATTCAATTGGGTCTAATAACTTCCCCTGTACATTCCTTGGCTTTACTGTCTGTTAGATCTCTCTAATATTGTGTTAAAACACGAAAAAACGAGCCCTAGGTATACACTTCTTTCCCTTATTTCATTAAACAAGGGTCACGTTCTGGCAGACTTGGTGTAATTAGGTTGTATACGAGGGACTATTAATCAGCTACCCTCTCATAATAAGTTCTTGTGCTACGTGACGCCAAACATGCGCATAAAAGAGTGTTTTCACACTCGTCGCTTGGCTTATAGATGGCGCTGACTGTCAGTCCTACTTCTAAATTCACTTATAAACCCAAAATAGGTGATTGGAGGGAAGGCCGCTGTGGTAGCTCAGTTGTTAGAGCATTGAACGCGTTTTATGAAGGTCGTAGGTTGAATTCCTGCTCACGGCTGGTTAATTTTTCATCCACTTTTATTTCTTCTTATTTACATTCAATTGGGTCTAATAACTTCCCCAGTGCATTCCTTGGCTTTACTGTCTGTTAGATCTCATTATTATTGTGTTAAAACACGGAAAAACGAGCCCTTAGGTATACACTTCTTTCCCTTATTTCATTAAACGAGGGCTTCGTACTGGCAGACTTGGTGTCATTAGGTTGTATAGAGGGACTGTTAATCAGCTGCCCGCTCATAATAAGTTCACGTGCTACGTGACGCCAAACTAGCACATGAAAGAGTGTTTTAACACTCGTCGCTTGGCTTATAGATGGCGCTGTTCTTCACTCCTACATCTAAATTCACATATAAACCCAAAATAGGTGGATGGATGGAAGGCCGCTGTGGTAGCTCAGTGGTTAGAGCATCGAACGCGTTATTCGAAGGTCGTAGTTCGATTCCTGCTCACGGCTGGTTATTTTTTCATCCACTTTTCTTTTTTTATTTACATTCAATTGGGTCTAATAACTTCCCCTGTACATTCCTTGGCTTTACTGTCTGTTAGATCTCTCTAATAATGTGTTAAAACACGAAACGAAAAAATGATCCCTAGGTATACACTTCTTTTCCTTATTTCATTAAACAAGGGTCTCGTACTGGCAGACTTGGTGTCATTAGGTTGTATACGAGGGACTAATAATCAGCTGCCCGCTCATAATAAGTTCACGCGCTACGTGACGCCAAACATGCGCATAAAAGGGTGTTTTCGCACTCGTCGCCTGGCTTATAGATGGCACTGACTGTCACTCCTACTTCTAAATTCACATATAAACCAAAAATAAGTGGATGGAGGAAGGGCCGCTGTGGTAGCTCAGTGGGTAGAGCATCGAACGCGTTATTCGAAGGTCGTTGTTCGATTTCTGCTCACGGCTGGTTATTTTTTCATCCACTTTTCTTTTTTTATTTACATTCAATTGGGTATAATAACTTCCCCTGTACATTCCTTGGCTTTACTGTCTGTTAGATTTCTCTAATATTGTGTTAAAACACGAAAAAACGAGCCCTAGGTATAAACTTCTTTTCCTTATTTCATTAAACAAGGGTCTCGTACTGGCAGACTTGGTGTAATTAGGTTGTATACGAGGGACTATTATTCAGCGGCCCGCTCACAATAAGTTCACGTGCTACGTGACGCCAAACATGCGCATAAAAGAGTGTTTTCACACTCGTCGATTGGCCTATAGATGGCGCTGACTGTCACTCCTACTTCTAAATTCACATATAAACCCAAAATAGCGGGATGTAGGGAAGGCCGCTGTGGTAGCGCAGTGGTAGAGCATCGAACGCGTTATTCGAAGGTCGTAGGTTCGATTCCTGCTCACGGCTGGTTGTTTTTTTCGTCCACTTTTCTTTCTTCCTATTTACATTCAATTGGGTGTAATAACTTCCCCTCTACACTCCTTGGCTTTACTGTCTGTTAGATCTCTCTAATATTGTGTGAAAACACGGAAAAACGAGCCCATAGGTATACACTTCTTTCCTTTATTTCATTAAACGAGGGTCTCGTACTGACAAGCTTGGTGTCATTAGGTTGTATACGAGGGACTATTAATCAGCTGGCCGCTCATAATAAGTTCACGTGCTACATGACGCCAAACATGCGCATAAAAGAGTGTTTTAACACTCGTCGCTTGGCTTATAGATGGCGCTGTTTGTCACTCCTACATCTAAATTCACATATAAACCCAAAATAGGTGGATGTAGGGAAGGCCGCTGTGGTATCTCAGTGGTTAGAGCATCGAACGCGTTATTCGAAGGTCGTAGTTCGATTCCTGCTCACGGCTGGTTATTTTTTCATCCACTTTTTTTTATTTACATTCAATTGGGTCTAATAACTTCCCTTGTACATTCCTTAGCTATACTGTCTGTTAGATCTCTCTAATATTGTGTTAAAACACGAAACGAAAAAACGAGCCCTAGGTATACACTTCTTTTCCTTATTTCATTAAACAAGGGTCTCGTACTCGCAGACTTGGTGTCATTAGGTTGTATACGAGGGACTATTAATCAGCGGCCCGCTCACAATAGGTTCACGTGCTACGTGACGCCAAACATGCGCATAAAAGAGTGTTTTCACACTCGTCGATTGGCTTATAGATGGCACTGACTGTCACTCCTACTTCTGAATTCACATATAAACCAAAAATAAGTGGATGGAGGAAGGGCCGCTGTGGTAGCTCAGTGGGTAGAGCATCGAACGCGTCATTAGAAGGTCGGTGGTTCGATTCCTGCTCACGGCTGCCTATTTTTCCATCCACTTTTCTTTCTTATTATTTACATTCAATTGGGTCTAATAACTTCCCCTGTACAATCCTTGGCTTTACTGTCGGTTAGATCTTATTAATATTGTGTTGAAACACGAAAAAACGAGCCCTTAGGTATACACTTCTTTCCCTTATTTCATTAAACGAGGGTCTCGTACTGGGAGACTTGGTGTCATTAGGTTGTATACGAGGGACTGTTAATCAGCTGGCTGGTCATAATAAGTTCACGTGCTACGTGACGCCAAACATGCGCATGAAAGAGTGTTTTACCACTCGTCGCTTGGCTTATAGATTGCGCTGATTGTCACTCCTACTTCTAAATTCACATATAAACCCAAAATAGCTGGATGGAGGGAAGGCCGCTGTGGTAGCTCAGATGTTAGAGCACCGAACGCGTTATTCGAAGGTCGTACGTTCGATTTCTGCTCACGGCTGGTTATTTTTTTTGTCCACTTTTCTTTCTTCCTATTTACATTCAATTGGGTCTAATAACTTCCCCTGTACACTCCTTGGCTTTACTGTCTGTTAGATCTCTCTAATATTGTGTGAAAACACGGAAAAACGAGCCCTAGGTATACACTTCTTTCCCTTATTTCATTAAACAAGACTTGGTGTCATTAGGTTGTATACGAGGGACTAATAATCAGCTGCCTGCTCATAATAAGTTCACGCGCTACGTGACGCCAAACATGCGCATAAAAGGGTGTTTTCGCACTCGTCGCCTGGCTTATAGATGGCACTGACTGTCACTCCTACTTCTAAATTCACATATAAACCAAAAATAAGTGGATGGAGGAAGGGCCGCTGTGGTAGCTCAGTGGGTAGAGCATCGAACGCGTTATTCGAAGGTCGTAGTTCGATTTCTGCTCACGGCTGGTTATTTTTTCATCCACTTTTCTTTTTTTATTTACATTCAATTGGGTCTAGTAACTTCCCCTGTACATTCCTTGGCTTTACTGTCTGTTAGATTTCTCTAATATTGTGTTAAAACACGAAAAAACGAGCTCTAGGTGTACACTTCTTTTCCTTATTTCATTAAACAAGGGTCTCGTACTGGCAGACTTGGTGTAATTAGGTTGTATACGAGGGACTATTAATCAGCTGCCCGCTCATAATAGGTTCACGTGCAACGTGACTGCAAACATGCGCATATAAAAGTGTTTTCACACTCGTCGCTTGGCTTATAGATGGCGCTGACTGTCACTCCTTATCCTAAATTCACTAATAAACCCAAAATAAGTGGATGGAGGGAAGGCCGCTGTGGTAGCTCAGTTGTTAGAGCATTGAACGCGTTATTTGAAGGTCGTAGGTTCAATTCCTGCTCACGGCTGGTTAATTTTTCATCCACTTTTATTTCTTCTTATTTACAACAAATTGGGTCTAATAACTTCCCCAGTGCATTCCTTGGCTTTACTGTCTGTTAGATCTCTATAGTATTGTGTTAAAACACGGAAAAACGAGCCCTTAGGTATACACTTCTTTCCCTTATTTCATTAAACGAGGGCCTCGTACTGGCAGACTTGGTGTCATTAGGTTGTATACGAGGGACTATTAATCAGCTGGCCGCTCATAATAAGTTCACGTGCTACATGACGCCAAACATGCGCATAAAAGAGTGTTTTAACACTCGTCGCTTGGCTTATAGATGGCGCTGTTTGTCACTCCTACATCTAAATTCACATATAAACCCAAAATAGGTGGATGTAGGGAAGGCCGCTGTGGTATCTCAGTGGTTAGAGCATCGAACGCGTTATTCGAAGGTCGTAGTTCGATTCCTGCTCACGGCTGGTTATTTTTTCATCCACTTTTTTTTATTTACATTCAATTGGGTCTAATAACTTCCCTTGTACATTCCTTAGCTATACTGTCTGTTAGATCTCTCTAATATTGTGTTAAAACACGAAACGAAAAAACGAGCCCTAGGTATACACTTCTTTTCCTTATTTCATTAAACAAGGGTCTCGTACTCGCAGACTTGGTGTCATTAGGTTGTATACGAGGGACTATTAATCAGCGGCCCGCTCACAATAGGTTCACGTGCTACGTGACGCCAAACATGCGCATAAAAGAGTGTTTTCACACTCGTCGATTGGCTTATAGATGGCACTGACTGTCACTCCTACTTCTGAATTCACATATAAACCAAAAATAAGTGGATGGAGGAAGGGCCGCTGTGGTAGCTCAGTGGGTAGAGCATCGAACGCGTCATTAGAAGGTCGGTGGTTCGATTCCTGCTCACGGCTGCCTATTTTTCCATCCACTTTTCTTTCTTATTATTTACATTCAATTGGGTCTAATAACTTCCCCTGTACACTCCTTGGCTTTACTGTCTGTTAGATCTCTCTAATATTGTGTGAAAACACGGAAAAACGAGCCCTAGGTATACAATTATTTACCTTATTTCATTAAACGAGGGTCTCCTACTGGCAGACTTGGTGTAATTCGGTTGTATACAAGGGACTATTAATCAGCTGCCCGCTCATAATAGGTTCACGTGCAACGTGACTGCAAACATGCGCATATAAAAGTGTTTTCACACTCGTGGCTTGGCTTATAGATGGCGCTGACTGTCACTCCTTATCCTAAATTCACTAATAAACCCAAAATAAGTGGATGGAGGGAAGGCCGCTGTGGTAGCTCAGTTGTTAGGGCATCGAACGCGTTATTCAAAGGTCGTAGGTTCAATTACTGCTCACGGCTGGTTATTTTTTCATCCACTTTTATTTCTTCCTATTTACATTCAATTGGGTCTAATAACTTCCCCTGTACATTCCTTGGGTTTACTGTCTGTTAGATCTCTCTAATATTGTGTTAAAACACGAAAAAACGAGCCCTAGGTATACATTTCTTTTCCTTATTTCATTAAACAAGGGTCTCGTACTGGCAGACTTGGTGTAATTCGGTTGTATACGAGTGACTGTTAATCAGCGGCACACTCACAATAAGTTCACGTGCTACGTCACGCCAAACATGCGCATAAAAGAGTGTTTTCACACTCGTCGATTGGGTTATAGATGGCGCTGACTGTCACTCCTACATCTAAATTCACATATAAACCCAAAGTAGCTGGATGGAGGGAAGGCCACTGTGGTAGCTCAGTGGTTAGAGCATCGAACGCGTTATTCGAAGGTCGTAGGTTCGATTCCTGCTCACGGCTGGTTGTTTTTTCGTCCACTTTTCTTTCTTCCTATTTACATTCAATTTGGTGTAATAACTTCCCCTGTACACTCCTTGGCTTTACTGTCTGTTAGATCTCTCTAATATTGTGTGAAAACACGGAAAAACGAGCCCTAGGTATACAATTTTTACCTTATTTCATTAAACGAGGGTCTCCTACTGGCAGACGTGGTGTAATTAGGTTGTATACGAGGGACTATTAATTAGCTGCCCGCTCATAATAAGTTCACGTGCTACGTGACGCCAAACATGCGCAATAAAGAGTGTTTTCACATCGTAGCATGGCTTATAGATGGCGCTGACTGTCACTCCTACTTCTAAATTCACAAATAAACCCAACATAAGTGGACGGAGGGAAGGCCGCTGTGGTAGCTCAGTGGTTAGAGCATCGAACGCGTTATTCGAAGGTCGTACTTCGATTCCTGCTCACGGCTGGTTATTTTTTCATCCACTTTTCTTTTTTTATTTACATTCAATTGGGTCTAATAACTTCCCCTGTACATTCCTTGGCTTTACTGTCGGTTAGATCTTATTAATATTGTGTTGAAACACGAAAAAACGAGCCCTAGGTATACACTTCTTTTCCTTATTTCAATAAACAAGGGTCTCGTACTGGCAGACTTGGTGTAATTAGGTTGTATACGAGGGACTAATAATCAGCTGCCCGCTCACAATAAGTTCACGTGCTACGTGACGCCAAACATGCGCATAAATGAGTGTTTTCACACTCGTCGATTGGCTTATAGATGGCGCTGACTGTAACTCCTACTTCTAAATTCACATATAAACCCAAATAAAGTGGATGGAGGGAAGGCCGCTGTGGTAGCTCAGTTGTTAGAGCATAGAATACTTTATTCGAAGGTCGTAGGTTCAATTCCTGCCCACGGCTGGTTATTTTTTCATCCACATTTATTTCTTCTTATTTACATTCAATTGGGCCTTATAACTTCCCCTGTACAATCCTTGGCTTTACTGTCGGTTAGATCTTATTAATATTGTGTTGAAACACAAAAAAACGAGCCCTAGGTATACACTTCTTTTCCTTATCTCATTAAACAAGGGTCTCGTACTGGCAGACTTGGTGTCATTAGGTTGTATACGAGGGACTTATAATCAGCTGCCCGCTCATAATAAGTTCACGCGCTACTTGACGCCAAACATGCGCATAAAAGGGTGTTTTCGCACTCGTCGCCTGGCTTATAGATGGCACTGACTGTCACTCCTACTTCTAAATTCACGTATAAACCAAAAATAGGTGGATGGAGGAAGGGCCGCTGTGGTAGCTCAGTGGGTAGAGCATCGAACGCGTTATTCGAAGGTCGTAGTTCGATTCCTGCTCACGGCTGGTTATTTTTTCATCTACTTTTCTTTTTTTATTTAATTCAATTGGGTCTAATAACTTCCCCTGTACATTCGTTGGCTTTACTGTCTGTTAGATCTCTCTAATATTGTGTTAAAACACGAAAAAACGAGCCCTAGGTATACACTTCTTTTACTTATTTCATTAAACAAGGGTCTCGTACTGGCAGACTTGGTGTAATTAGGTTGTATACGAGGGACTATTAATCAGCGGCCCGCTCACAATAAGTTCACGTGCTACGTGACGCAAAACATGCGCATAAAAGCGTGTTTTCACACTCGTCGATTGGCTTATAGATGGCGCTGACTGGCACTCCTACTTCTAAATTCACGTATAAACCAAAAATAGGTGGATGGACGAAGGGCCGCTGTGGTACCTCAGTGGGTAGAGCATCGAACGCGTTATTCGAAGGTCGTAGTTCGATTCCTGCTCACGGCTGGTTATTTCTTCATCCACTTTTCTTTTTTTATTTACATTCAATTTGGTGTAATAACTTCCCCTGTACATTCCTTGGCTTTACTGTCTGTTAGATCTCTCTATTATTGTGTTAAAACACGAAAAAACGAGCCCTAGGTATACACTTCTTTTCCTTATTTCAGTAAACAAGGGTCTCGTACTGGCAGACTTGGTGTAATTAGGTTGTATACGAGGGACTATTAATCAGCGGCCCGCTCACAATAAGTTCACGTGCTACGTCACGCCAAACATGCGCATAAAAGAGTGTTTTCACACTCGTCGATTGGCTTATAGATGGCGCTGACTGTAACTCCTACTTCTAAATTCACATATAAACCCAAATAAAGTGGATGGAGGGAAGGCCGCTGTGGTAGCTCAGTTGTTAGGGCATAGAATACTTTATTCGAAGGTCGTAGGTTCAATTCCTGCCCACGGCTGGTTATTTTTTCATCCACATTTATTTCTTCTTATTTACATTTAATTGGGCCTTATAACTTCCCCTGTACAATCCTTGGCTTTACTGTCGGTTAGATCTTATTAATATTGTGTTGAAACACGAAAAAACGAGCCCTAGGTATACACTTCTTTTCCTTATCTCATTAAACAAGGGTCTCGTACTGGCAGACTTGGTGTCATTAGGTTGTATACGAGGGACTTATAATCAGCTGCCCGCTCATAATAAGTTCACGCGCTACTTGACGCCAAACATGCGCATAAAAGGGTGTTTTCGCACTCGTCGCCTGGCTTATAGATGGCACTGACTGTCACTCCTACTTATAAATTCACGTATAAACCAAAAATAGGTGGATGGAGGAAGGGCCGCTGTGGTAGCTCAGTGGGTAGAGCATCGAACGCGTTATTCGAAGGTCGTAGTTCGATTCCTGCTCACGGCTGGTTATTTTTTCATCTACTTTTCTTTTTTTATTTAATTCAATTGGGTCTAATAACTTCCCCTGTACATTCCTTGGCTTTACTGTCTGTTAGATCTCTCTAATATTGTGTTAAAACACGAAAAAACGAGCCCTAGGTATACACTTCTTTTACTTATTTCATTAAACAAGGGTCTCGTACTGGCAGACTTGGTGTAATTAGGTTGTATACGAGGGACTATTAATCAGCGGCCCGCTCACAATAAGTTCACGTGCTACGTGACGCAAAACATGCGCATAAAAGCGTGTTTTCACACTCGTCGATTGGCTTATAGATGGCGCTGACTGGCACTCCTACTTCTAAATTCACGTATAAACCAAAAATAGGTGGATGGAGGAAGGGCTGCTGTGGTACCTCAGTGGGTAGAGCATCGAACGCGTTATTCGAAGGTCGTAGTTCGATTCCTGCTCACGGCTGGTTATTTCTTCATCCACTTTTCTTTTTTTATTTACATTCAATTGGGTCTAATAACTTCCCCTGTACATTCCTTGGCTTTACTGTCTGTTAGATCTCTCTAATATTGTGTTAAAACACGAAAAAACGAGCCCTAGGTATACACTTCTTTTCCTTATTTCATTAAACAAGGGTCTCGTACTGGCAGACTTGGTGTAATTAGGTTGTATACGAGGGACTATTAATCAGCGGCCTGCTCACAATAAGTTCACGTGCTACGTGACGCCAAACATGCGCATAAAAGAGTGTTTTCACACTCGTCGATTGGCTTATAGATGGCACTGACTGTCACTCCTACTTCTAAATTCACGTATAAACCAAAAATAGGTGGATGGAGGAAGGGCCGCTGTGGTAGCTCAGTGGGTAGAGCATCGAACGCGTTATTCGAAGGTCGTAGTTCGATTCCTGCTCACGGCTGGTTATTTTTTCATCCACTTTTCTTTTTTTATTTACATTCAATTGGGTCTAATAACTTCCCCTGTACATTCCTTGGCTTTACTCTCTGTTAGATCTCTCTATTATTGTGTTAAAACACGAAAAAACGAGCCCTAGGTATACACTTCTTTTCCTTATTTCATTAAACAAGGGTCTCGTACTGGCAGACTTGGTGTAATTAGGTTGTATACGAGGGACTCTTAATCAGCGGCCCGCTCACAATAAGTTCACGTGCTACGTGACGCCAAACATGCGCATAAAAGAGTGTTTTCACACTCGTCGATTGGCTTATAGATGGCGCTGACTGGCACTCCTACTTCTAAATTCACATATAAACCCAAAGTAGCTGGATGGAGGGAAGGCCGCTGTGGTAGCTCAGTTGTTAGAGCATCGAACGCATTATTCAAAGGTCGTAGGTTCAATTCGTGCCCACGGCTGGTTATTTTTTCATCCACATTTATTTCTTCTTATTTACATTCAATTGGGCCTTATAACTTCCCCTGTACAATCCTTGGCTTTACTGTCGGTTAGATCTTATTAATATTGTGTTGAAACACGAAAAAACGAGCCCTAGGTATACACTTCTTTTCCTTATCTCATTAAACAAGGGTCTCGTACTGGCAGACTTGGTGTCATTAGGTTGTATACGCGGGACTTATAATCAGCTGCCCGCTCATAATAAGTTCACGCGCTACGTGACGCCAAACATGCGCATAAAAGAGTGTTTTCACACTCGTCGATTGGCTTATAGATGGCGCTGACTGTCAGTCCTACTTCTAAATTCACATATAAACCCAAAGTAGCTGGATGGAGGAAAGGCCACTGTGGTAGCTCAGTGGTTAGAGCATCGAACGCGTTATTCGAAGGTCGTAGGTTCGATTCCTGCTCACGGCTGGTTGTTTTTTCGTCCACTTTTCTTTCTTCCTATTTACATTCAATTGGGTGTAATAACTTCCCCTGTACATCTTTGGTTTACTGTCTGTTAGATCTCTCTAATATTGTGTGAAAACACGGAAAAACGAGCCCTAGGTATACAATTTTTTACCTTATTTCATTAAACGAGGGTCTCCTACTGGCAGACTTGGTGTAATTAGGTTGTATACGAGGGACTAATTATTAGCTGCCCGCTCATAATAAGTTCACGTGCTACGTGACGCCAAACATGCGCAATAAAGAGTGTTTTCACATCGTAACAAGGCTTATAGATGGCGCTGACTGTCACTCCTACTTCTAAATTCACAAATAAACCCAAAATAAGTGGATGGAGGGAAGGCCGCTGTGGTAGCTCAGTTGTTAGAGCATCGAACGCGTTATTCGAAGGTCGTAGGTTCAATTCCTGCTCACGGCTGGTTAAATTTTCATCCACTTTTATTTCTTCTTATCTACATTCAATTGGGTCTAATAACTTCCCCAGTACATTACTTGGCTTTACTGTCTGTAAGATCTCATTATTATTGTGTTAAAACACGGAAAAACGAGCCCTTAGGTATACACTTCTTTCCTATATTTCATTAAACGAGGGCCTCGTACTGGCAGACTTGGTGTCATTAGGTTGTATAGAGGGACTGTTATTCAGCTGCCCACTCATAATAGGTTCACGTGCTACGTGACGCCAAACTAGCACATGAAAGAGTGTTTTAACACTCGTCACTTGGCCTATAGATGGCGCTGTTTGTCACTCCTACATCTAAATTCACATATAAACCCAAAATAGGTGGATGGAGGGAAGGCCGCTGTGGTAGCTCAGTGGTTAGAGCATCGAACGCGTTATTCGAAGGTCGTACTTCGATTCCTGCTCACGGCTGGTTGATTTTTCATCCACTTTTCTTTTTTTATTTACATTCAATTGGGTCTAATAACTTCCCCTGTACATTTCTTGGCTTTACTGTCTGTTAGACCTCTCTAATATTGTGTTAAAACACGAAACGAAAAAACGAGCCCTAGGTATACACTTCTTTTCCTTATTTCATTAAACAAGGGTATCGTACTGGCAGACTTGGTGTAATTAGGTTGTATACGAGGGACTATTAATCAGCTGCCCGCTCACAATAAGTTCACGTGCTACGTGACGCCAAACATGCACATAAAAGAGTGTTTTCACACTCGTCGATTGGCTTATAGATGGCGCTGACTGTAACTCCTACTTCTAAATTCACATATAAACCCAAATAAAGTGGATGGAGGGAAGGCCGCTGTGGTAGCTCAGTTGTTAGAGCATCGAATACGTTATTCGAAGGTCGTAGGTTCAATTCCTGCCCACGGCTGGTTATTTTTTCATCCACATTTATTTCTTCTTATTTACATTCAATTGGGCCTTATAACTTCCCCTGTACAATCCTTGGCTTTACTGTCGGTTAGATCTTATTAATATTGTGTTGAAACACGAAAAAACGAGCCCTTAGGTATACACTTCTTTCCCTTATTTCATTAAACGAGAGTCTCGTACTGGCAGACTTGGTGTCATTAGGTTGTATACGAGGGACTATTAATCAGCTGCCCGCTCATAATAAGTTCACGCGCTACGTGACGCCAAACATGCGCATAAAAGGGTGTTTTCGCACTCGTCGCCTGGCTTAGAGATGGCACTGACTGTCACTTCTACTTCTAAATCCACATATAATCCAAAAATGAGTGGATGGAGGAAGGGCCGCTGTGGTAGCTCAGTGGGTAGAGCATCGAACGCGTTATTCGAAGGTCGTAGTTCGATTCCTGCTCACGGCTGGTTATTTTTTCATCCACTTTTCTTTTTTTATTTACATTCAATTGGGTCTAATAACTTCCCCTGTACATTCCTTGGGTTTACTGTCTGTTAGATCTCTCTAATATTGTGCTAAACACGAAAAAACGAGCCCTAGGTATACACTTCTTTTCCTTATTTCATTAAACAAGGGTCTCGTACTGGCAGACTTGGTGTAATTCGGTTGTGTACGAGGGACTGTTAATCAGCGGCCCACTCACAATAAGTTCACGTGCTACGTCACGCCAAACATGCGCATAAAAGAGTGTTTTCACACTCGTCGATTGGGTTATAGATGGCGCTGACTGTCACTCCTACTTCTAAATTCACATATAAACCCAAAGTAGCTGGATGGAGGGAAGGCCACTGTGGTAGCTCAGTGGTTAGAGCATCGAACGCGTTATTCGAAGGTCGTAGGTTCGATTCCTGCTCACGGCTGGTTGTTTTTTCGTCCACTTTTCTTTCTTCCTATTTACATTCAATTGGGTGTAATAACTTCCCCTGTACACTCTTTGGCTTTACTGTCTGTTAGATCTCTCTAATATTGTGTGAAAACACGGAAAAACGAGCCCTAGGTATACAATTTTTTACCTTATTTCATTAAACGAGAGTCTCCTACTGGCAGACGTGGTGTAATTAGGTTGTATACGAGGGACTATTAATTAGCTGCCCGCTCATAATAAGTTCACGTGCTACGTGACGCCAAACATGCGCAATAAAGAGTGTTTTCACATCGTAGCATGGCTTATAGATGGCGCTGACTGTCACTCCTACTTCTAAATTCACAAATAAACCCAACATAAGTGGATGGAGGGAAGGCCGCTGTGGTAGCTCAGTGGTTAGAGCATCGAACGCGTTATTCGAAGGTCGTACTTCGATTCCTGCTCACGGCTGGTTATTTTTTCATCCACTTTTCTTTTTTTATTTACATTCAATTGGGTCTAATAACTTCCCCTGTACATTCCTTGGGTTTACTGTCTGTTAGATCTCTCTAATATTGTGTTAAAACACGAAAAAACGAGCCCTAGGTATACACTTCTTTTCCTTATTTCATTAAACAAGGGTCTCGTACTGGCAGACTTGGTGTAATTCGGTTGTGTACGAGGGACTGTTAATCAGCGGCCCACTCACAATAAGTTCACGTGCTACGTCACGCCAAACATGCGCATAAAAGAGTGTTTTCACACTCGTCGATTGGGTTATAGATGGCGCTGACTGTCACTCCTACTTCTAAATTCACATATAAACCCAAAGTAGCTGGATGGAGGGAAGGCCACTGTGGTAGCTCAGTGGTTAGAGCATCGAACGCGTTATTCGAAGGTCGTAGGTTCGATTCCTGCTCACGGCTGGTTGTTTTTTCGTCCACTTTTCTTTCTTCCTATTTACATTCAATTGGGTGTAATAACTTCCCCTGTACACTCTTTGGCTTTACTGTCTGTTAGATCTCTCTAATATTGTGTGAAAACACGGAAAAACGAGCCCTAGATATACAATTTTTTACCTTATTTCATTAAACGAGGGTCTCCTACTGGCAGACGTGGTGTAATTAGGTTGTATACGAGGGACTATTAATTAGCTGCCCGCTCATAATAAGTTCACGTGCTACGTGACGCCAAACATGCGCAATAAAGAGTGTTTTCACATCGTAGCATGGCTTATAGATGGCGCTGACTGTCACTCCTACTTCTAAATTCACAAATAAACCCAACATAAGTGGATGGAGGGAAGGCCGCTGTGGTAGCTCAGTGGTTAGAGCATCGAACGCGTTATTCGAAGGTCGTACTTCGATTCCTGCTCACGGCTGGTTATTTTTTCATCCACTTTTCTTTTTTTATTTACATTCAATTGGGTCTAATAACTTCCCCTGTACATTCCTTGGCTTTACTGTCTGTTAGACCTCTCTAATATTGTGTTAAAACACGAAACGAAAAAACGAGCCCTAGGTATACACTTCTTTTCCTTATTTCAATAAACAAGGGTCTCGTACTGGCAGACTTGGTGTAATTAGGTTGTATACGAGGGACTAATAATCAGCTGCCCGCTCACAATAAGTTCACGTGCTACGTGACGCCAAACATGCGCATAAATGAGTGTTTTCACACTCGTCGATTGGCTTATAGATGGCGCTGACTGTAACTCCTACTTCTAAATTCACATATAAACCCAAATAAAGTGGATGGAGGGAAGGCCGCTGTGGTAGCTCAGTTGTTAGAGCATAGAATACTTTATTCGAAGGTCGTAGGTTCAATTCCTGCCCACGGCTGGTTATTTTTTCATCCACATTTATTTCTTCTTATTTACATTCAATTGCGCCTTATAACTTCCCCTGTACAATCCTTGGCTTTACTGTCGGTTAGATCTTATTAATATTGTGTTGAAACACGAAAAAACGAGCCCTAGGTATACACTTCTTTACCTTATCTCATTAAACAAGGGTCTCGTACTGGCAGACTTGGTGTCATTAGGTTGTATACGAGGGACTTATAATCAGCTGCCCGCTCATAATAAGTTCACGCGCTACTTGACGCCAAACATGCGCATAAAAGGGTGTTTTCGCACTCGTCGCCTGGCTTATAGATGGCACTGACTGTCACTCCTACTTCTAAATTCACGTATAAACCAAAAATAGGTGGATGGAGGAAGGGCCGCTGTGGTAGCTCAGTGGGTAGAGCATCGAACGCGTTATTCGAAGGTCGTAGTTCGATTCCTGCTCACGGCTGGTTATTTTTTCATCTACTTTTCTTTTTTTATTTAATTCAATTGGGTCTAATAACTTCCCCTGTACATTCCTTGGCTTTACTGTCTGTTAGATCTCTCTAATATTGTGTTAAAACACGAAAAAACGAGCCCTAGGTATACACTTCTTTTACTTATTTCATTAAACAAGGGTCTCGTACTGGCAGACTTGGTGTAATTAGGTTGTATACGAGGGACTATTAATCAGCGGCCCGCTCACAATAAGTTCACGTGCTACGTGACGCAAAACATGCGCATAAAAGCGTGTTTTCACACTCGTCGATTGGCTTATAGATGGCGCTGACTGGCACTCCTACTTCTAAATTCACGTATAAACCAAAAATAGGTGGATGGAGGAAGGGCCGCTGTGGTACCTCAGTGGGTAGAGCATCGAACGCGTTATTCGAAGGTCGTAGTTCGATTCCTGCTCACGGCTGGTTATTTCTTCATCCACTTTTCTTTTTTTATTTACATTCAATTGGGTCTAATAACTTCCCCTGTACATTCCTTGGCTTTACTGTCTGTTAGATCTCTCTAATATTGTGTTAAAACACGAAAAAACGAGCCCTAGGTATACACTTCTTTTCCTTATTTCATTAAACAAGGGTCTCGTACTGGCAGACTTGGTGTAATTAGGTTGTATACGAGGGACTATTAATCAGCGGCCCGCTCACAATAAGTTCACGTGCTACGTGACGCCAAACATGCGCATAAAAGAGTGTTTTCACACTCGTCGATTGGCTTATAGATGGCGCTGACTGGCACTCCTACTTCTAAATTCACATATAAACCCAAAGTAGCTGGATGGAGGGAAGGCCGCTGTGGTAGCTAAGTTGTTGGAGCATCGAACGCATTATTCAAAGGTCGTAGGTTCAATTCCTGCCCACGGCTGGTTATTTTTTCATCCACATTTATTTCTTCTTACTTACATTCAATTGGGCCTTATAACTTCCCCTGTACAATCCTTGGCTTTACTGTCGGTTAGATCTTATTAATATTGTGTTGAAACACGAAAAAACGAGCCCTTAGGTATACACTTCTTTCCCTTATTTCATTAAACGAGAGTCTCGTACTGGCAGACTTGGTGTCATTAGGTTGTATACGAGGGACTATTAATCAGCTGCCCGCTCATAATAAGTTCACGCGTTACGTGACGCCAAACATGCGCATAAAAGGGTGTTTTCGCACTCGTTGCCTGGCTTATAGTTGGCACTGACTGTCACTCCTACTTCTAAATTCACATATAATCCAAAACTGAGTGGATGGAGGAAGGGCCGCTGTGGTAGCTCAGTGGGTAGAGCATCGAACGCGTTATTCGAAGGTCGTAGTTCGATTCCTGCTCACGGCTGGTTATTTTTTCATCCACTTTTCTTTTTTTATTTACATTCAATTGGGTTTAATAACTTCCCCTGTACATTCCTTGGCTTTACTGTCTGTTAGATCTCTCTAATATTGTGTTAAAACACGAAAAAACGAGCCCTAGGTATACAATGTTTTACCTTATTTCATTAAACGAGGGTCTCCTACTGGCAGACTTGGTGTAATTAGGTTGTATACGAGGGACTAATAATTAGCTGCCCGCTCGTAACAAGTTCACGTGCTACGTGACGCCAAACATGCGCAATAAAGAGTGTTTTCACATCGTAGCAAGGCTTATAGATGGCGCTGACTGTCACTCCTACTTCTAAATTCACAAATAAACCCAAAATAAGTGGATGGAGGGAAGGCCGCTGTGGTAGCTCAGTTGTTAGAGCATCGAACGCGTTATTCGAAGGTCGTAGGTTCAATTCCTGCTCACGGCTGGTTAAATTTTCATCCACTTTTATTTCTTCTTATTTACATTCAATTGGGTCTAATGACTTCCCCAGTACATTACTTGGCTTTACTGTCTGTAAGATCTCATTATTATTGTGTTAAAACACGGAAAAACGAGCCCTTAGGTATACACTTCTTTCCTTTATTTCATTAAACGAGGGCCTCGTACTGGCAGACTTGGTGTCATTAAGTTGTATAGAGGGACTGTTATTCAGCTGCCCGCTCATAATAGGTTCACGTGCTACGTGACGCCAAACTAGCACATGAAAGAGTGTTTTAACACTCGTCACTTGGCCTATAGATGGCGCTGTTTGTCACTCCTACATCTAAATTCACATATAAACCCAAAATAGGTGGATGGAGGGAAGGCCGCTGTGGTAGCTCAGTGGTTAGAGCATCGAACGCGTTATTCGAAGGTCGTACTTCGATTCCTGCTCACGGCTGGTTGATTTTTCATCCACTTTTCTTTTTTTATTTACATTCAATTGGGTCTAATAACTTCCCCTGTACATTTCTTGGCTTTACTGTCTGTTAGACCTCTCTAATATTGTGTTAAAACACGAAACGAAAAAACGAGCCCTAGGTATACACTTCTTTTCCTTATTTCATTAAAGAAGGGTACCGTACTGGCAGACTTGGTGTAATTAGGTTGTATACGAGGAACTATTAATCAGCTGCCCGCTCACAATAAGTTCAATTGCTACGTGACGCCAAACATGCGAATAAAAGAGTGTTTTCACACTCGTCGATTGGCTTATAGATGGCGCTGACTGTAACTCCTACTTCTAAATTCACATATAAACCCAAATAAAGTGGATGCAGGGAAGGCCGCTGTGGTAGCTCAGTTGTTAGAGCATCGAATACGTTATTTGAAGGTCGTAGGTTCAATTCCTGCCCACGGCTGGTTATTTTTTCATCCACATTTATTTCTTCTTATTTACATTCAATTGGGCCTTATAACTTCCCCTGTACAATCCTTGGCTTTACTGTCGGTTAGATCTTATTAATATTGTGTTGAAACACGAAAAAACGAGCCCTTAGGTATACACTTCTTTCCCTTATTTCATTAAACGAGAGTCTCGTACTGGCAGACTTGGTGTCATTAGGTTGTATACGAGGGACTATTAATCAGCTGCCCGCTCATAATAAGTTCACGCGCTACGTGACGCCAAACATGCGCATAAAAGGGTGTTTTCGCACTCGTCGCCTGGCTTATAGATGGCACTGACTGTCACTCCTACTTCTAAATTCACATATAAACCCAAAATAGGTGGATGGAGGGAAGGCCGCTGTGGTAGCTCAGTGGTTAGAGCATCGAACGCGTTATTCGAAGGTCGTACTTCGATTCCTGCTCACGGCTGGTTGATTTTTCATCCACTTTTCTTTTTTATTTACATTCAATTTGGTCTAATAACTTCCCCTGTACATTTCTTGGCTTTACTGTCTGTTAGACCTCTCTAATATTGTGTTAAAACACGAAACGAAAAAACGAGCCCTAGGTATACACTTCTTTTCCTTATTTCATTAAAGAAGGGTATCGTACTGGCAGACTTGGTGTAATTAGGTTGTATACGAGGGACTATTAATCAGCTGCCCGCTCACAATAAGTTCACGTGCTACGTGACGCCAAACATGCGCATAAAAGAGTTTTTTCACACTCGTCGATTGGCTTATAGATGGCGCTGACTGTAACTCCTACTTCTAAATTCACATATAAACCCAAATAAAGTGGATGGAGGGAAGGCCGCTGTGGTAGCTCAGTTGTTAGAGCATCGAGTACGTTATTCGAAGGTCGTAGGTTCAATGCCTGCCCACGGCTGGTTATTTTTTCATCCACATTTATTTCTTCTTATTTACATTCAATTGGGCCTTATAACTTCCCCTGTACAATCCTTGGCTTTACTGTCGGTTAGATCTTATTAATATTGTGTTGAAACACGAAAAAACGAGCCCTTAGGTATACACTTCTTTCCCTTATTTCATTAAACGAGAGTCTCGTACTGGCAGACTTGGTGTCATTAGGTTGTATACGAGGGACTATTAATCAGCTGCCCGCTCATAATAAGTTCACGCGCTACGTGACGCCAAACATGCCCATAAAAGGGTGTTTTCGCACTCGTCGCCTGGCTTATAGATGGCACTGACTGTCACTCCTACTTCTAAATTCACATATAATCCAAAAATGAGTGGATGGAGGAAGGGCCGCTGTGGTAGCTCAGTGGGTAGAGCATCGAACGCGTTATTCGAAGGTCGTAGTTCGATTCCTGCTCACGGCTGGTTATTTTTTCATCCACTTTTCTTTTTTTATTTACAATCAATTGGGTCTAATAACTTCCCCTGTACATTCCTTGGCTTTACTGTCTGTTGGATCTCTCTAATATTGTGTTAAAACACGAAAAAACGAGCCCTAGGTATACACTTCTTTCCCTTATTTCATTAAACGAGAGTCTCGTACTGGCAGACTTGGTGTCATTAGGTTGTATACGAGGGACTATTAATCAGCTGCCCGCTCATAATAGGTTCACGCGCTACGTGACGCCAAACATGCGCATAAAAGGGTGTTTTCGCACACGTCGCCTGGCTTATAGATGGCACTGACAGTCACTCCTACTTCTAAATTCACATATAAACCAAAAATGAGTGGATGGAGGAAGGGCCGCTGTGGTAGCTCAGTGGGTAGAGCATCGAACGCGTTATTCGAAGGTCGTAGTTCGATTCCTGCTCACGGCTGGTTATTTTTTCATCCACTTTTCTTTTTTTATTTACATTCAATTGGGTCTAATAACTTCCCCTGTACATTCCTTGGCTTTACTGTCTGTTAGATCTCTCTAATATTGTGTTAAAACACGAAAAAACGAGCCCTAGGTATACACTTCTTTTCCTTATTTCATTAAACGAGGGTCTCCTACTGGCAGACTTGGTGTAATTAGGTTGTATACGAGGGACTAATAATTAGCTGCCCGCTCATAATAAGTTCACGTGCTACGTGACGCCAAACATGCGCAATAAAGAGTGTTTTCACATCGTAGCATGGCTTATAGATGGCGCTGACTGTCACTCCTACTTCTAAATTCACAAATAAACCCAAAATAAGTGGATTGAGGGAAGGCCGCTGTGGTAGCTCAGTTGTTAGAGCATCGAATACGTTATTCGAAGGTCGTAGGTTCAATTCCTGCTCACGGCTGGTTAAATTTTCATCCACTTTTATTTCTTCTTATTTACATTCAATTGGTTCTAAAAACTTTCCCAGTACATTTCTTGGCTTTACTGTCTGTTAGATCTCATTATTATTGTGTTAAAACACGGAAAAACGAGCCCTTGGGTATACACTTCTTTCCTTTATTTCATTAAACGAGGGCCTCGTACTGGCAGACTTGGTGTCATTAGGTTGTATAGAGGGACTGTTATTCAGCTGCCCGCTTATAATAAGTTCTCGTGCTACGTGACGCCAAACTAGCACATGAAAGAGTGTTTTCACACTCGTCGATTGGCTTATAGATGGCGCTGACTGGCACTCCTACTTCTAAATTCACATATAAACCCAAAGTAGCTGGATGGAGGGAAGGCCACTGTGGTAGCTCAGTGGTTAGAGCATCGAACGCGTTATTCGAAGGTCGTACTTCGATTCCTGCTCACGGCTGGTTATTTTTTCATCCACTTTTCTTTTTTTATTTACATTCAATTGGGTATAATAACTTCCCCTGTACATTCCTTGGCTTTACTATCTGTTAGACCTCTCTAATATTGTGTTAAAACACGAAACGAAAAAACGAGCCCTAGGTATACACTTCTTTCCTTTATTTCATTAAACGAGGGCCTCGTACTGGCAGACTTCGTGTCATTAGGTTGTATACGAGGGACTATTAATCAGCTGCCCGCTCACAATAAGTTCACGTGCTAGGTTACGCCAAACATGCGCATAAAAGAGTGTTTTCACACTCGTAGATTGGCTTATAGATGGCGCTGACTGTAACTCCTACTTCTAAATTCACATATAAACCCAAAAAAGGTGGATGGAGAGAGGCCGCTGTGGTAGCTCAGTTGTTAGAGCATCGAATACGTTATTCGAAGGTCGTAGGTTCAATTCCTGGCCACGGCTGGTTATTTTTTCATCCACATTTATTTCTTCTTATTTACATTCAATTGGGCCTTATAACTTCCCCTGTACAATCCTTGGCTTTACTGTCGGTTAGATCTTATTATTATTGTGTTAAAACACGAAAAAACGAGCCCTAGGTATACAATGTTTTACCTTATTTCATTAAACGAGGGTCTCCTACTGGCAGACTTGGTGTAATTAGGTTGTATACGAGGGACTAATAATTAGCTGCCCGCTCATAACAAGTTCACGTGCTACGTGACGCCAAACATGCGCAATAAAGAGTGTTTTCACATCGTAGCAAGGCTTATAGATGGCGCTGACTGTCACTCCTACTTCTAAATTCACAAATAAACCCAAAATAAGTGGATGGAGGGAAGGCCGCTGTGGTAGCTCAGTTGTTAGAGCATCGAACGCGTTATTCGAAGGTCGTAGGTTCAATTCCTGCTCACGGCTGGTTAAATTTTCATCCACTTTTATTTCTTCTTATTTACATTCAATTGGGTCTAATGACTTCCCCAGTACATTACTTGGCTTTACTGTCTGTAAGATCTCATTATTATTGTGTTAAAACACGGAAAAACGAGCCCTTAGGTATACACTTCTTTCCTTTATTTCATTAAACGAGGGCCTCGTACTGGCAGACTTGGTGTCATTAAGTTGTATAGAGGGACTGTTATTCAGCTGCCCGCTCATAATAGGTTCACGTGCTACGTGACGCCAAACTAGCACATGAAAGAGTGTTTTAACACTCGTCACTTGGCCTATAGATGGCGCTGTTTGTCACTAATACATCTAAATTCACATATAAACCCAAAATAGGTGGATGGAGGGAAGGCCGCTGTGGTAGCTCAGTGGTTAGAGCATCGAACGCGTTATTCGAAGGTCGTACTTCGATTCCTGCTCACGGCTGGTTGATTTTTCATCCACTTTTCTTTTTTTATTTACATTCAATTGGGTCTAATAACTTCCCCTGTACATTTCTTGGCTTTACTGTCTGTTAGACCTCTCTAATATTGTGTTAAAACACGAAACGAAAAAACGAGCCCTAGGTATACACTTCTTTTCCTTATTTCATTAAAGAAGGGTATCGTACTGGCAGACTTGGTGTAATTAGGTTGTATACGAGGAACTATTAATCAGCTGCCCGCTCACAATAAGTTCAATTGCTACGTGACGCCAAACATGCGAATAAAAGAGTGTTTTCACACTCCTCGATTGGCTTATAGATGGCGCTGACTGTAACTCCTACTTCTAAATTCACATATAAACCCAAATAAAGTGGATGCAGGGAAGGCCGCTGTGGTAGCTCAGTTGTTAGAGCATCGAATACGTTATTTGAAGGTCGTAGGTTCAATTCCTGCCCACGGCTGGTTATTTTTTCATCCACATTTATTTCTTCTTATGTACATTCAATTGGGCCTTATAACTTCCCCTGTACAATCCTTGGCTTTACTGTCGGTTAGATCTTATTAATATTGTGTTGAAACACGAAAAAACGAGCCCTTAGGTATACACTTCTTTCCCTTATTTCATTAAACGAGAGTCTCGTACTGGCAGACTTGGTGTCATTAGGTTGTATACGAGGGACTATTAATCAGCTGCCCGCTCATAATAAGTTCACGCGCTACGTGACGCCAAACATGCGCATAAAAGGGTGTTTTCGCACTCGTCGCCTGGCTTATAGATGGCACTGACTGTCACTCCTACTTCTAAATTCACATATAAACCCAAAATAGGTGGATGGAGGGAAGGCCGCTGTGGTAGCTCAGTGGTTAGAGCATCGAACGCGTTATTCGAAGGTCGTACTTCGATTCCTGCTCACGGCTGGTTGATTTTTCATCCACTTTTCTTTTTTTATTTACATTCAATTTGGTCTAATAACTTCCCCTGTACATTTCTTGGCTTTACTGTCTGTTAGACCTCTCTAATATTGTGTTAAAACACGAAACGAAAAAACGAGCCCTAGGTATACACTTCTTTTCCTTATTTCATTAAAGAAGGGTATCGTACTGGCAGACTTGGTGTAATTAGGTTGTATACGAGGGACTATTAATCAGCTGCCCGCTCACAATAAGTTCACGTGCTACGTGACGCCAAACATGCGCATAAAAGAGTTTTTTCACACTCGTCGATTGGCTTATAGATGGCGCTGACTGTAACTCCTACTTCTAAATTCACATATAAACCCAAATAAAGTGGATGGAGGGAAGGCCGCTGTGGTAGCTCAGTTGTTAGAGCATCGAGTACGTTATTCGAAGGTCGTAGGTTCAATGCCTGCCCACGGCTGGTTATTTTTTCATCCACATTTATTTCTTCTTATTTACATTCAATTGGGCCTTATAACTTCCCCTGTACAATCCTTGGCTTTACTGTCGGTTAGATCTTATTAATATTGTGTTGAAACACGAAAAAACGAGCCCTTAGGTATACACTTCTTTCCCCTATTTCATTAAACGAGAGTCTCGTACTGGCAGACTTGGTGTCATTAGGTTGTATACGAGGGACTATTAATCAGCTGCCCGCTCATAATAAGTTCACGCGCTACGTGACGCCAAACATGCCCATAAAAGGGTGTTTTCGCACTCGTCGCCTGGCTTATAGATGGCACTGACTGTCACTCCTACTTCTAAATTCACATATAATCCAAAAATGAGTGGATGGAGGAAGGGCCGCTGTGGTAGCTCAGTGGGTAGAGCATCGAACGCGTTATTCGAAGGTCGTAGTTCGATTCCTGCTCACGGCTGGTTATTTTTTCATCCACTTTTCTTTTTTTATTTACATTCAATTGGGTCTAATAACTTCCCCTGTACATTCCTTGGCTTTACTGTCTGTTAGATCTCTCTAATATTGTGTTAAAACACGAAAAAACGAGCCCTAGGTATACACTTCTTTTCCTTATTTCATTAAACGAGGGTCTCCTACTGGCAGACTTGGTGTAATTAGGTTGTATACGAGGGACTATTAATTAGCTGCCCGCTCATAATAAGTTCACGTGCTACGTGACGCCAAACATGCGCAATAAAGAGTGTTTTCACATCGTAGCATGGCTTATAGATGGCGCTGACTGTCACTCCTACTTCTAAATTCACAAATAAACCCAAAATAAGTGGATGGAGGGAAGGCCGCTGTGGTAGCTCAGTTGTTATAGCATCGAATACGTTATTCGAAGGTCGTAGGTTCAATTCCTGCTCACGGCTGGTTAAATTTTCATCCACTTTTATTTCTTCTTATTTACATTCAATTGGTTCTAAAAACTTCCCCAGTACATTTCTTGGCTTTACTGTCTGTTAGATCTCATTATTATTGTGTTAAAACACGGAAAAACGAGCCCTTGGGTATACACTTCTTTCCTTTATTTCATTAAACGAGGGCCTCGTACTGGCAGACTTGGTGTCATTAGGTTGTATAGAGGGACTGTTATTCAGCTGCCCGCTCATAATAAGTTCTCGTGCTACGTGACGCCAAACTAGCACATGAAAGAGTGTTTTCACACTCGTCGATTGGCTTATAGATGGCGCTGACTGGCACTCCTACTTCTAAATTCACATATAAACCCAAAGTAGCTGGATGGAGGGAAGGCCACTGTGGTAGCTCAGTGGTTAGAGCATAGAACGCGTTATTCGAAGGTCGTACTTCGATTCCTGCTCACGGCTGGTTATTTTTTCATCCACTTTTCTTTTTTTATTTACATTCAATTGGGTATAATAACTTCCCCTGTACATTCCTTGGCTTTACTATCTGTTAGACCTCTCTAATATTGTGTTAAAACACGAAACGAAAAAACGAGCCCTAGGTATACACTTCTTTCCTTTATTTCATTAAACGAGGGCCTCGTACTGGCAGACTTCGTGTCATTAGGTTGTATACGAGGGACTATTAATCAGCTGCCCGCTCACAATAAGTTCACGTGCTAGGTTACGCCAAACATGCGCATAAAAGAGTGTTTTCACACTCGTAGATTGGCTTATAGATGGCGCTGACTGTAACTCCTACTTCTAAATTCACATATAAACCCAAAAAAGGTGGATGGAGAGAGGCCGCTGTGGTAGCTCAGTTGTTAGAGCATCGAATACGTTATTCGAAGGTCGTAGGTTCAATTCCTGGCCACGGCTGGTTATTTTTTCATCCACATTTATTTCTTCTTATTTACATTCAATTGGGCCTTATAACTTCCCCTGTACAATCCTTGGCTTTACTGTCGGTTAGATCTTATTATTATTGTGTTGAAACACGAAAAAACGAGCCCTTAGGTATACACTTCTTTCTCTTATTTCATTAAACGAGAGTCTCGTACTGGTAGACTTGGTGTCATTAGGTTGTATACGAGGGACTATTAATCAGCTGCCCGCTCATAATAAGTTCACGCGCTACGTGACGCCAAACATGCGCATAAAAGGGTGTTTTCGCACTCGTCGCCTGGCTTATAGATGGCACTGACTGTCACTCCTACTTCTAAATTCACATATAAAACAAAAATGAGTGGATGGAGGAAGGGCCGCTGTGGTAGCTCAGTGGGTAGAGCATCGAACGCGTTATTTGAAGGTCGTAGTTCGATTCCTGCTCATGGCTGGTTATTTTTTCATCCACTTTTCTTTTTTTATTTACATTCAATTGGGTCTAATAACTTCCCCTGTACATTCCTTGGCTTTACTGTCTGTTAGATCTCTCTAATATTGTGTTAAAACACGAAAAAACGAGCCCTAGGTATACACTTCTTTTCCTTATTTCATTAAACAAGGGTCTCGTACTGGCAGACTTGGTGTAATTAGGTTGTATACGAGGGACTAATAATCAGAGGCCCACTCACAATAAGTTCACGTGCTACGTGACGCCAAACATGCGCATAAAAGAGTGTTTTCACACTCGTCGATTGGCTTATAAATGGCGCTGACTGTCACTCCTACTTCTAAATTCACATATAAACCCAAAATAAGTGGATGGAGGGAAGGCCGCTGTGGTAGCTCAGTTGCTAGAGCATCGAACGCGTTATTCGAAGGTCGTAGGTTCAATTCCTGCTCACGGCTGGTTAAACTTTCATCCACTTTTATTTCTTCTTATTTACATTCAATTGGGTATAATAACTTCCCCTGTACATTCCTTGGCTTTACTATCTGTTAGACCTCTCTAATATTGTGTTAAAACACGAAACGAAAAAACGAGCCCTAGGTATACACTTCTTTTCCTTATTTCATTAAACAAGGGTCTCGTACTGGCAGACTTGGTGTAATTAGGTTGTATACGAGGGACTATTAATTAGCTGCCCGCTCATAATAAGTTCACGTGCTACGTGACGCCAAACATGCGCAATAAAGAGTGTTTTCACATCGTAGCATGGCTTATAGATGGCGCTGACTGTCACTCCTACTTCTAAATTCACAAATAAACCCAAAATAAGTGGATGGAGGGAAGGCCGCTGTGGTAGCTCAGTTGTTAGAGCATCGAACGCGTTATTCGAAGGTCGTAGGTTCAATTCCTGCTCACGGCTGGTTAAATTTTCATCCACTTTTATTTCTTCTTATTTACAGTCAATTGGGTCTAAAAACTTCCCCAGTACATTTCTTGGCTTTACTGTCTGTTAGATCTCATTATTATTGTGTTAAAACACGGAAAAACGAGCCCTTGGGTATACACTTCTTTCCTTTATTTCATTAAACGAGGGCCTCGTACTGGCAGACTTGGTGTCATTAGGTTGTATAGAGGGACTGTTATTCAGCTGCCCGCTCATAATAAGTTCACGTGCTACGTGACGCCAAACTAGCACATGAAAGAGTGTTTTCACACTCGTCGATTGGCTTATAGATGGCGCTGACTGGCACTCCTACTTCTAAATTCACATATAAACCCAAAGTAGCTGGATGGAGAGAGGCCGCTGTGGTAGCTCAGTTGTTAGAGCATCGAATACGTTATTCGAAGGTCGTAGGTTCAATTCCTGGCCACGGCTGGTTATTTTTTCATCCACATTTATTTCTTCTTATTTACATTCAATTGGGCCTTATAACTTCCCCTGTACAATCCTTGGCTTTACTGTCGGTTAGATCTTATTATTATTGTGTTGAAACACGAAAAAACGAGCCCTTAGGTATACACTTCTTTCCCTTATTTCATTAAACGAGAGTCTCGTACTGGTAGACTTGGTGTCATTAGGTTGTATACGAGGGACTATTAATCAGCTGCCCGCTCATAATAAGTTCACGCGCTACGTGACGCCAAACATGCGCATAAAAGGGTGTTTTCGCACTCGTCGCCTGGCTTATAGATGGCACTGACTGTCACTCCTACTTCTAAATTCACATATAAACCAAAAATGAGTGGATGGAGGAAGGGCCGCTGTGGTAGCTCAGTGGGTAGAGCATCGAACGCGTTATTCGAAGGTCGTAGTTCGATTCCTGCTCATGGCTGGTTATTTTTTCATCCACTTTTCTTTTTTTATTTACATTCAATTGGGTCTAATAACTTCCCCTGTACATTCCTTGGCTTTACTGTCTGTTAGATCTCTCTAATATTGTGTTAAAACACGAAAAACGAGCCCTAGGTATACACTTCTTTTCCTTATTTCATTAAACAAGGGTCTCGTACTGGCAGACTTGGTGTAATTAGGTTGTATACGAGGGACTAATAATCAGAAGCCCACTCACAATAAGTTCACGTGCTACGTGACGCCAAACATGCGCATAAAAGAGTGTTTTCACACTCGTCGATTGGCTTATAAATGGCGCTGACTGTCACTCCTACTTCTAAATTCACATATAAACCCAAAATAAGTGGATGGAGGGAAGGCCGCTGTGGTAGCTCAGTTGCTAGAGCATCGAACGCGTTATTCGAAGGTCGTAGGTTCAATTCCTGCTCACGGCTGGTTAAACTTTCATCCACTTTTATTTCTTCTTATTTACATTCAATTGGGTATACTAACTTCCCCTGTACATTCCTTGGCTTTACTATCTGTTAGACCTCTCTAATATTGTGTTAAAACACGAAACGAAAAAACGAGCCCTAGGTATACACTTCTTTTCCTTATTTCATTAAACAAGGGTCTCGTACTGGCAGACTTGGTGTAATTAGGTTGTATACGAGGGACTATTAATCAGCTGCCCGCTCACAATAAGTTCACGTGCTAGGTGACGCCAAACATGCGCATAAAAGAGTGTTTTCACACTCGTCGATTGGCTTATAGATGGCGCTGACTGTAGCTCCTACTTCGAAATTCACATATAAACCCAAATAAAGTGGATGGAGGGAAGGCCGCTGTGGTAGCTCAGTTGTTAGAGCATCGAACGCGTTATTCGAAGGTCGAAGGTTCAATTCCTGCTCACAGCTGGTTATTTTTGCATCCACTTTTATTTCTTCTTATTTACATTCAATTGGGTCTAATAACTTATCCTGTACAATCCTTGGCTTTACTCACGGTTAGATCTTATTTATATTGTGTTGAAACACGAAAAAACGAGCCCTTAGGTATACACTTCTTTCCCTTATTTCATTAAACGAGAGTCTCGTACTGGCAGACTTGGTGTCATTAGGTTGTATACGAGGGACTATTAATCAGCTGCCCGCTCATAATAAGTTCACGCGCTACGTGACGCCAAACATGCGCATAAAAGGGTGTTTTTGCACTCGTCGCCTGGCTTATAGATGGCACTGACTGTCACTCCTACTTCTAAATTCACATATAAACCAAAAATAAGTGGATGGAGGAAGGGCCGCTGTGGTAGCTCAGTGGGTAGAGAATCGAACGCGTTATTCGAAGGTCGTAGGTTCGATTCCTGCTCACAGCTGGTTATTGTTTTATCCACTTTTCTTTCTTCCTATTTACATTCAATTGGGTGTATATACTTCCCCTGTACACTCCTTGGCTTTACTGTCTGTTAGATCTCTCTAATATTGTGTGAAAACACGGAAAAACGAGCCCTAGGTATACAATTTTTTACCTTATTTCATTAAACGAGGGTCTCCTACTGGCAGACTTGGTGTAATTAGGTTGTATACGAGGGACTATTGATTAGCTGCCCGCTCATAATAAGTTCACGTGCTACGTGACGCCAAACATGCGCAATAAAGAGTGTTTTCACATCGTAGCATGGCTTATAGATGGCGCTGACTGTCACTCCTACTTCTAAATTCACAAATAAACCCAAAATAAGTGGATGGCGGGAAGGCCGCTGTGGTAGCTCAGTTGCTAGAGCATCGAACGCGTTATTCGAAGGTCGTAGGTTCAATTCCTGCTCACGGCTGGTTAAACTTTCATCCACTTTTATTTCTTCTTATTTACATTCAATTGGGTCTAATAACTTCCCCAGTACATTCCTTGGCTTTACTGTCTGTTAGATCTCATTATTATTGTGTTAAAACACGGAAAAACGAGCCCTTAGGTTTACACTTCTTTCCTTTATTTCATTAAAAGAGGGCCTCGTACTGGCAGACTTGGTGTCATTAGGTTGTATAGAGGGATTGTTATTCAGCTGCCCGCTCATAATAAGTTCACGTTCTATGTGACGCCAAACTAGCAAATGAAAGAGTGTTTTAACACTCGTCACTTGGCTTATAGATGGCGCTGTTTGTCACTCCTACATGTAAATTCGCATATAAACCCAAAATTGGTGGATGGAGGGAAGGCCGCTGTGATAGCTCAGTGGTTAGAGCATCGAACGCGTTATCCGAAGGTCGTACTTCGATTCCTGCTCACGGCTGGTTATTTTTTCATCCACTTTTCTTTTTTTATTTACATTCAATTGGGTCTAATAACTTCCCCTGTACATTCCTTGGCTTTACTGTCTGTTAGACCTCTCTAATATTGTGTTAAAACACGAAACGAAAAAACGAGCCCTAGGTATACACTTCTTTTCCTTATTTCATTAAACAAGGGTCTCGTACTGGCAGACTTGGTGTAATTAGGTTGTATACGAGGGACTATTAATCAGCTGCCCGCTCACAATAAGTTCACGTGCTACGTGACGCCAAACATGCGCATAAAAGAGTGTTTTCACACTCGTCGATTGGCTTATAGATGGCGCTGACTGTAACTCCTACTTCTAAATTCACTTATAAACCCAAATAAAGTGGATGGAGGGAAGGCCGCTGTGGTAGCTCAGTTGTTAGAGCATCGAATACAATATTCGAAGGTCGTATGTTCAATTCCTGCCCACGGCTGGTTATTTTTTCATCCACATTTATTTCTTTTTATTTACATTCAATTGGGCCTTATAACTTCCCCTGTACAATCCTTGGCTTTACTGTCGGTTAGATCTTATTATATTGTGTTGAAACACGAAAAAACGAGCCCTAGGTATACACTTCTTTTCCTTATCTCATTAAACAAGGGTCTCGTACTGGCAGACTTGGTGTCATTAGGTTGTATACGAGGGACTTATAATCAGCTGCCCGCTCATAATAAGTTCACGCGCTACGTGACGCCAAACATGCGCATAAAAGGGTGTTTTCGCACTCGTCGCCTGGCTTATAGATGGCACTGACTGTCACTCCTACTTCTAAATTCAGATATAAACCAAAAATAAGTGGATGGAGGAAGGGCCGCTGTGGTAGCTCAGTGGGTAGAGCATCGAACGCGTTATTCGAAGGTCGTAGTTCGATTCCTGCTCGCGGCTGGTTATTTTTTCATCCACTTTTCTTTTTCTATTTACATTCAATTGGGTCTAATAACTTCCCCTGTACATTCCTTGGCTTTACTGTCTGTTAGATCTCTCTAATATTGTGTTAAAACACGAAAAAACGAGCCCTAGGTATACACTTCTTTTCCTTATTTCATTAAACAAGGGCTTCGTACTGGCAGACTTGGTGTCATTAGGTTGTATAGAGGGATTGTTATTCAGCTGCCCGCTCATAATAAGTTCACGTTCTATGTGACGCCAAACTAGCAAATGAAAGAGTGTTTTAACACTCGTCACTTGGCTTATAGATGGCGCTGACTGTCACTCCTACTTCTAAATTCACATATAAACCCAAAGTAGCTGGATGGAGGGAAGGCCGCTGTGGTAGCTCAGTGGTTAGAGCATCGAACGCGTTATTCGAAGGTCGTAGGTTCGATTCCTGCTCAAGGCTGGTTGTTTTTTCGTCCACTTTTCTTTCTTCCTATTTACATTCAATTGGGTGTAATAACTTCCCCTGTACACTCCTTGGCTTTACTGTCTGTTAGATCTCTCTAATATTGTGTGAAAACACGGAAAAACGAGCCCTAGGTATACAATTTTTTACCTTATTTCATTAAACGAGGGTCTCCTACTGGCAGACTTGGTGTAATTAGGTTGTATACGAGGGACTAATAATTAGCTGCCCGCTCATAATAAGTTCACGTGCTACGTGACGCCAAACATGCGCAATAAAGAGTGTTTTCACATCGTAGCATGGCTTATAGATGGCGCTGACTGTCACTCCTAGTTCTAAATTCACAAATAAACCTAAAATAAGTGGATTGAGGAAAGGCCGCTGTGGTAGCTCAGTTGTTAGAGCATCGAATACGTTATTCGAAGGTCGTAGGTTCAATTCCTGCCCACGGCTGGTTATTTTTTCATCCACATTTATTTCTTCTTATTTACATTCAATTGGGCCTTATAACTTCCCCTGTACAATTCTTGGCTTTACTGTCGGTTAGATCTTATTAATATTGTGTTGAAACACGAAAAAACGAGCCCTTAGGTATACACTTCTTTCCCTTATTTCATTAAACGAGAGTCTCGTACTGGCAGACTTGGTGTCATTAGGTTGTATACGAGGGACTATTAATCAGCTGCCCGCTCATCATAAGTTCACGCGCTACGTGACGCCAAACATGCGCATAAAAGGGTGTCTTGCACTCGTCGCCTGGCTTATAGATGGCACTGACTGTCACTCCTACTTCTAAATTCACATATAAACCAAAATTGAGTGGATGGAGGAAGGGCCGCTGTGGTAGCTCAGTGGGTAAGAGCATCGAACGCGTTATTCGAAGGTCGTAGTTCGATTCCTGCTCACGGCTGGTTATTTTTCATCCACTTTTCTTTTTTTATTTACATTCAATTGGGTCTAATAACTTCCCCTGTACATTCCTTGGCTTTACTGTCTGTTAGATCTCTCTAATATTGTGTTACAACACGAAAAAACGAGCCCTAGGTATACACTTCTTTTCCTTATTTCATTAAACAAGGGTCTCGTACTGGCAGACTTGGTGTAATTAGGTTGTATACGAGGGACTATTAATCAGCTGCCCGCTCATAATAAGTTCACGCGCTACGTGACGCCAAACATGCGCATAAAAGGGTGTTTTTGCACTCGTCGCCTGGCTTATAGATGGCACTGACTGTCACTCCTACTTCTAAATTCACATATAAACCAAAAATAAGTGGATGAAGGAAGGGCCGCTGTGGTAGCTCAGTGGGTAGAGAATCGAACGCGTTATTCGAAGGTCGTAGGTTCGATTCCTGCTCACAGCTGGTTATTGTTTTATCCACTTTTCTTTCTTCCTATTTACATTCAATTGGGTGTAATAACTTCCCCTGTACACTCCTTGGCTTTACTGTCTGTTAGATCTCTCTAATATTGTGTGAAAACACGGAAACACGAGCCCTAGGTATACAATTTTTTACCTTATTTCATTAAACGAGGGTCTCCTACTGGCAGACTTGGTGTAATTAGGTTGTATACGAGGGACTATTAATTAGCTGCCCGCTCATAATAAGTTCACGTGCTACGTGACGCCAAACATGCGCAATAAAGAGTGTTTTCACATCGTAGCATGGCTTATAGATGGCGCTGACTGTCACTCCTACTTCTAAATTCCCAAATAAACCCAAAATAGGTGGTTGGAGGGAAGGCCGCTGTGGTAGCTCAGTTGCTAGAGCATCGAACGCGTTATTCGAAGGTCGTAGGTTCAATTCCTGCTCACGGCTGGTTAACTTTTCATCCACTTTTCTTTTTTTATTTACAATCAATTGGGTCTAATAACTTCCCCTGTACACTCCTTGGCTTTACTGTCTGTTGGATCTCTCTAATATTGTGTAAAAACACGAAAAAACGAGCCCTAGGTATACACTTCTTTCCCTTATTTCATTAAACGAGAGTCTCGTACTGGCAGACTTGGTGTCATTAGGTTGTATACGAGGGACTATTAATCAGCTGCCCGCTCATAATAGGTTCACGCGCTACGTGACGCCAAACATGCGCATAAAAGGGTGTTTTCGCACACGTCGCCTGGCTTATAGATGGCACTGACAGTCACTCCTACTTCTAAATTCACATATAAACCAAAAATGAGTGGATGGAGGAAGGGCTGCTGTGGTAGCTCAGTGGGTAGAGCATCGAACGCGTTATTCGAAGGTCGTAGTTCGATTCCTGCTCACGGCTGGTTATTTTTTCATTCACTTTTCTTTTTTTATTTACATTCAATTGGGTCTAATAACTTCCCCTGTACATTCCTTGGCTTTACTGTCTGTTAGATCTCTCTAATATTGTGTTAAAACACGAAAAAACGAGCCCTAGGTATACACTTCTTTTCCTTATTTCTTTAAACGAGGGTCTCCTACTGGCAGACTTGGTGTAATTAGGTTGTATACGAGGGACTATTAATTAGCTGCCCGCTCATAATAAGTTCACGTGCTACGTGACGCCAAACATGCGCAATAAAGAGTGTTTTCACATCGTAGCATGGCTTATAGATGGCGCTGACTGTCACTCCTACTTCTAAATTCACAAATAAACCCAAAATAAGTGGATGGAGGGAAGGCCGCTGTGGTAGCTCAGTTGTTAGAGCATCGAATACGTTATTCGAAGGTCGTAGGTTCAATTCCTGCTCACGGCTGGTTAAATTTTCATCCACTTTTATTTCTTCTTATTTACATTCAATTGGGTCTAAAAACTTCCCCAGTACATTTCTTGGCTTTACTGTCTGGTAGATCTCATTATTATTGTGTTAAAACACGGAAAAACGAGCCCTTGGGTATACACTTCTTTCCTTTATTTCATTAAACGAGGGCCTCGTACTGGCAGACTTGGTGTCATTAGGTTGTATAGAGGGACTGTTATTCAGCTGCCCGCTCATAATAAGTTCACGTGCTACGTGACGCCAAACTAGCACATGAAAGAGTGTTTTCACACTCGTCGATTGGCTTATAGATGGCGCTGACTGGCACTCCTACTTCTAAATTCACATATAAACCCAAAGTAGCTGGATGGAGGGAAGGCCACTGTGGTAGCTCAGTGGTTAGAGCATCGAACGCGTTATTCGAAGGTCGTACTTCGATTCCTGCTCACGGCTGGTTATTTTTTCATCCACTTTTCTTTTTTTATTTACATTCAATTGGGTATAATAACTTCCCCTGTACATTCCTTGGCTTTACTATCTGTTAGACCTCTCTAATATTGTGTTAAAACACGAAACGAAAAAACGAGCCCTAGGTATACACTTCTTTCCTTTATTTCATTAAACGAGGGCCTCGTACTGGCAGACTTCGTGTCATTAGGTTGTATACGAGGGACTATTAATCAGCTGCCCGCTCACAATAAGTTCACGTGCTAGGTGACGCCAAACATGCGCATAAAAGAGTGTTTTCACACTCGTAGATTGGCTTATAGATGGCGCTGACTGTAACTCCTACTTCTAAATTCACATATAAACCCAAAAAAGGTGGATGGAGCGAGGCCGCTGTGGTAGCTCAGTTGTTAGAGCATCGAATACGTTATTCGAAGGTCGTAGGTTCAATTCCTGGCCACGGCTGGTTATTTTTTCATCCACATTTATTTCTTCTTATTTACATTCAATTGGGCCTTATAACTTCCCCTGTACAATCCTTGGCTTTACTGTCGGTTAGATCTTATTATTATTGTGTTGAAACACGAAAAAACGAGCCCTTAGGTATACACTTCTTTCCCTTATTTCATTAAACGAGAGTCTCGTACTGGTAGACTTGGTGTCATTAGGTTGTATACGAGGGACTATTAATCGGCTGCCCGCTCATAATAAGTTCACGCGCTACGTGACGCCAAACATGCGCATAAAAGGGTGTTTTCGCACTCGTCGCCTGGCTTATAGATGGCACTGACTGTCACTCCTACTTCTAAATTCACATATAAACCAAAAATGAGTGGATGGAGGAAGGGCCGCTGTGGTAGCTCAGTGGGTAGAGCATCGAACGCGTTATTCGAAGGTCGTAGTTCGATTCCTGCTCATGGCTGGTTATTTTTTCATCCACTTTTCTTTTTTTATTTACATTCAATTGGGTCTAATAACTTCCCCTGTACATTCCTTGGCTTTACTGTCTGTTAGATCTCTCTAATATTGTGTTAAAACACGAAAAAACGAGCCCTAGGTATACACTTCTTTTCCTTATTTCATTAAACAAGGGTCTCGTACTGGCAGACTTGGTGTAATTAGGTTGTATACGAGGGACTAATAATCAGAGGCCCACTCACAATAAGTTCACGTGCTACGTGACGCCAAACATGCGCATAAAAGAGTGTTTTCACACTCGTCGATTGGCTTATAAATGGCGCTGACTGTCACTCCTACTTCTAAATTCACATATAAACCCAAAATAAGTGGATGGAGGGAAGGCCGCTGTGGTAGCTCAGTTGCTAGAGCATCGAACGCGTTATTCGAAGGTCGTAGGTTCAATTCCTGCTCACGGCTGGTTAAACTTTCATCCACTTTTATTTCTTCTTATTTACATTCAATTGGGTATAATACCTTCCCCTGTACATTCCTTGGCTTTACTATCTGTTAGACCTCTCTAATATTGTGTTAAAACACGAAACGAAAAAACGAGCCCTAGGTATACACTTCTTTTCCTTATTTCATTAAACAAGGGTCTCGTACTGGCAGACTTGGTGTAATTAGGTTGTATACAAGGGACTATTAATTAGCTGCCCGCTCATAATAAGTTCACGTGCTACGTGACGCCAAACATGCGCAATAAAGAGTGTTTTCACATCGTAGCATGGCTTATAGATGGCGCTGACTGTCACTCCTACTTCTAAATTCACAAATAAACCCAAAATAAGTGGATGGAGGGAAGGCCGCTGTGGTAGCTCAGTTGTTAGAGCATCGAACGCGTTATTCGAAGGTCGTAGGTTCAATTCCTGCTCACGGCTGGTTAAATTTTCATCCACTTTTATTTCTTCTTATTTACACTCAATTGGGTCTAAAAACTTCCCCAGTACATTTCTTGGCTTTACTGTCTGTTAGATCTCATTATTATTGTGTTAAAACACGGAAAAACGAGCCCTTGGGTATACACTTCTTTCCTTTATTTCATTAAACGAGGGCCTCGTACTGGCAGACTTGGTGTCATTAGGTTGTATAGAGGGACTGTTATTCAGCTGCCCGCTCATAATAAGTTCACGTGCTACGTGACGCCAAACTAGCACATGAAAGAGTGTTTTCACACTCGTCGATTGGCTTATAGATGGCGCTGACTGGCACTCCTACTTCTAAATTCACATATAAACCCAAAGTAGCTGGATGGAGGGAAGGCCGCTGTGGTAGCTCAGTGGGTAGAGCATCGAACGCGTTATTCGAAGGTCGTAGTTCAATTCCTGCTCATGGCTGGTTATTTTTTCATCCACTTTTCTTTTTTTATTTACATTCAATTGGGTCTAATAACTTCCCCTGTACATTCCTTGGCTTTACTGTCTGTTAGATCTCTCTAATATTGTGTTAAAACACGAAAAAACGAGCCCTAGGTATACACTTCTTTTCCTTATTTCATTAAACAAGGGTCTCGTACTGGCAGACTTGGTGTAATTAGGTTGTATACGAGGGACTAATAATCAGAGGCCCACTCACAATAAGTTCACGTGCTACGTGACGCCAAACATGCGCATAAAAGAGTGTTTTCACACTCGTCGATTGGCTTATAAATGGCGCTGACTGTCACTCCTACTTCTAAATTCACATATAAACCCAAAATAAGTGGATGGAGGGAAGGCCGCTGTGGTAGCTCAGTTGCTAGAGCATCGAACGCGTTATTCGAAGGTCGTAGGTTCAATTCCTGCTCACGGCTGGTTAAACTTTCATCCACTTTTATTTCTTCTTATTTACATTCAATTGGGTATAATAACTTCCCCTGTACATTCCTTGGCTTTACTATCTGTTAGACCTCTCTAATATTGTGTTAAAACACGAAACGAAAAAACGAGCCCTAGGTATACACTTCTTTTCCTTATTTCATTAAACAAGGGTCTCGTACTGGCAGACTTGGTGTAATTAGGTTGTATACGAGGGACTATTAATCAGCTGCCCGCTCACAATAAGTTCACGTGCTAGGTGACGCCAAACATGCGCATAAAAGAGTGTTTTCACACTCGTCGATTGGCTTATAGATGGCGCTGACTGTAACTCCTACTTGGAAATTCACATATAAACCCAAATAAAGTGGATGGAGGGAAGGCCGCTGTGGTAGCTCAGTTGTTAGAGCATCGAACGCGTTATTCGAAGGTCGAAGGTTCAATTCCTGCTCACAGCTGGTTATTTTTGCATCCACTTTTATTTCTTCTTATTTACATTCAATTGGGTCTAATAACTTATCCTGTACATTCTTTGGCTTTACTGTCTGTTAGATCTCATTATTATTGTGTTGAAACACGAAAAAACGAGCCCTTAGGTATACACTTCTTTCCCTTATTTCATTAAACGAGAGTCTCGTACTGGCAGACTTGGTGTCATTAGGTTGTATACGAGGGACTATTAATCAGCTGCCCGCTCATAATAAGTTCACGCGCTACGTGACGCCAAACATGCGCATAAAAGGGTGTTTTTGCACTCGTCGCCTGGCTTATAGATGGCACTGACTGTCACTCCTACTTCTAAATTCACATATAAACCAAAAATAAGTGGATGGAGGAAGGGCCGCTGTGGTAGCTCAGTGGGTAGAGAATCGAACGCGTTATTCGAAGGTCGTAGGTTCGATTCCTGCTCACAGCTGGTTATTGTTTTATCCACTTTTCTTTCTTCCTATTTACATTCAATTGGGTGTATATACTTCCCCTGTACACTCCTTGGCTTTACTGTCTGTTAGATCTCTCTAATATTGTGTGAAAACACGGAAAAACGAGCCCTAGGTATACAATTTTTTACCTTATTTCATTAAACGAGGGTCTCCTACTGGCAGACTTGGTGTAATTAGGTTGTATACGAGGGACTATTGATTAGCTGCCCGCTCATAATAAGTTCACGTGCTACGTGACGCCAAACATGCGCAATAAAGAGTGTTTTCACATCGTAGCATGGCTTATAGATGGCGCTGACTGTCACTCCTACTTCTAAATTCACAAATAAATCCAAAATAAGTGGATGGCGGGAAGGCCGCTGTGGTAGCTCAGTTGCTAGAGCATCGAACGCGTTATTCGAAGGTCGTAGGTTCAATTCCTGCTCACGGCTGGTTAAACTTTCATCAGCTTTTATTTCTTCTTATTTACATTCAATTGGGTCTAATAACTTCCCCAGTACATTCCTTGGCTTTACTGTCTGTTAGATCTCATTATTATTGTGTTAAAACACGGAAAAACGAGCCCTTGGGTATACACTTCTTTCCTTTATTTCATTAAACGAGGGCCTCGTACTGGCAGACTTGGTGTCATTAGGTTGTATAGAGGGACTGTTATTCAGCTGCCCGCTCATAATAAGTTCACGTGCTACGTGACGCCAAACTAGCACATGAAAGAGTGTTTTCACACTCGTCGATTGGCTTATAGATGGCGCTGACTGGCACTCCTACTTCTAAATTCACATATAAACCCAAAGTAGCTGGATGGAGGGAAGGCCACTGTGGTAGCTCAGTGGTTAGAGCATCGAACGCGTTATTCGAAGGTCGTACTTCGATTCCTGCTCACGGCTGGTTATTTTTTCATCCACTTTTCTTTTTTTATTTACATTCAATTGGGTATAATAACTTCCCCTGTACATTCCTTGGCTTTACTATCTGTTAGACCTCTCTAATATTGTGTTAAAACACGAAACGAAAAAACGAGCCCTAGGTATACACTTCTTTCCTTTATTTCATTAAACGAGGGCCTCGTACTGGCAGACTTCGTGTCATTAGGTTGTATACGAGGGACTATTAATCAGCTGCCCGCTCACAATAAGTTCACGTGCTAGGTGACGCCAAACATGCGCATAAAAGAGTGTTTTCACACTCGTAGATTGGCTTATAGATGGCGCTGACTGTAACTCCTACTTCTAAATTCACATATAAACCCAAAAAAGGTGGATGGAGCGAGGCCGCTGTGGTAGCTCAGTTGTTAGAGCATCGAATACGTTATTCGAAGGTCGTAGGTTCAATTCCTGGCCACGGCTGGTTATTTTTTCATCCACATTTATTTCTTCTTATTTACATTCAATTGGGCCTTATAACTTCCCCTGTACAATCCTTGGCTTTACTGTCGGTTAGATCTTATTATTATTGTGTTGAAACACGAAAAAACGAGCCCTTAGGTATACACTTCTTTCCCTTATTTCATTAAACGAGAGTCTCGTACTGGTAGACTTGGTGTCATTAGGTTGTATACGAGGGACTATTAATCGGCTGCCCGCTCATAATAAGTTCACGCGCTACGTGACGCCAAACATGCGCATAAAAGGGTGTTTTCGCACTCGTCGCCTGGCTTATAGATGGCACTGACTGTCACTCCTACTTCTAAATTCACATATAAACCAAAAATGAGTGGATGGAGGAAGGGCCGCTGTGGTAGCTCAGTGGGTAGAGCATCGAACGCGTTATTCGAAGGTCGTAGTTCGATTCCTGCTCATGGCTGGTTATTTTTTCATCCACTTTTCTTTTTTTATTTACATTCAATTGGGTCTAATAACTTCCCCTGTACATTCCTTGGCTTTACTGTCTGTTAGATCTCTCTAATATTGTGTTAAAACACGAAAAAACGAGCCCTAGGTATACACTTCTTTTCCTTATTTCATTAAACAAGGGTCTCGTACTGGCAGACTTGGTGTAATTAGGTTGTATACGAGGGACTAATAATCAGAGGCCCACTCACAATAAGTTCACGTGCTACGTGACGCCAAACATGCGCATAAAAGAGTGTTTTCACACTCGTCGATTGGCTTATAAATGGCGCTGACTGTCACTCCTACTTCTAAATTCACATATAAACCCAAAATAAGTGGATGGAGGGAAGGCCGCTGTGGTAGCTCAGTTGCTAGAGCATCGAACGCGTTATTCGAAGGTCGTAGGTTCAATTCCTGCTCACGGCTGGTTAAACTTTCATCCACTTTTATTTCTTCTTATTTACATTCAATTGGGTATAATAACTTCCCCTGTACATTCCTTGGCTTTACTATCTGTTAGACCTCTCTAATATTGTGTTAAAACACGAAACGAAAAAACGAGCCCTAGGTATACACTTCTTTTCCTTATTTCATTAAACAAGGGTCTCGTACTTGGAAATTCACATATAAACCCAAATAAAGTGGATGGAGGGAAGGCCGCTGTGGTAGCTCAGTTGTTAGAGCATCGAACGCGTTATTCGAAGGTCGAAGGTTCAATTCCTGCTCACAGCTGGTTATTTTTGCATCCACTTTTATTTCTTCTTATTTACATTCAATTGGGTCTAATAACTTATCCTGTACAATCCTTGGCTTTACTCACGGTTAGATCTTATTTATATTGTGTTGAAACACGAAAAAACGAGCCCTTAGGTATACACTTCTTTCCCTTATTTCATTAAACGAGAGTCTCGTACTGGCAGACTTGGTGTCATTAGGTTGTATACGAGGGACTATTAATCAGCTGCCCGCTCATAATAAGTTCACGCGCTACGTGACGCCAAACATGCGCATAAAAGGGTGTTTTTGCACTCGTCGCCTGGCTTATAGATGGCACTGACTGTCACTCCTACTTCTAAATTCACATATAAACCAAAAATAAGTGGATGGAGGAAGGGCCGCTGTGGTAGCTCAGTGGGTAGAGAATCGAACGCGTTATTCGAAGGTCGTAGGTTCGATTCCTGCTCACAGCTGGTTATTGTTTTATCCACTTTTCTTTCTTCCTATTTACATTCAATTGGGTGTATATACTTCCCCTGTACACTCCTTGGCTTTACTGTCTGTTAGATCTCTCTAATATTGTGTGAAAACACGGAAAAACGAGCCCTAGGTATACAATTTTTTACCTTATTTCATTAAACGAGGGTCTCCTACTGGCAGACTTGGTGTAATTAGGTTGTATACGAGGGACTATTGATTAGCTGCCCGCTCATAATAAGTTCACGTGCTACGTGACGCCAAACATGCGCAATAAAGAGTGTTTTCACATCGTAGCATGGCTTATAGATGGCGCTGACTGTCACTCCTACTTCTAAATTCACAAATAAACCCAAAATAAGTGGATGGCGGGAAGGCCGCTGTGGTAGCTCAGTTGCTAGAGCATCGAACGCGTTATTCGAAGGTCGTAGGTTCAATTCCTGCTCACGGCTGGTTAAACTTTCATCAGCTTTTATTTCTTCTTATTTACATTCAATTGGGTCTAATAACTTCCCCAGTACATTCCTTGGCTTTACTGTCTGTTAGATCTCATTATTATTGTGTTAAAACACGGAAAAACGAGCCCTTGGGTATACACTTCTTTCCTTTATTTCATTAAACGAGGGCCTCGTGCTGGCAGACTTGGTGTCATTAGGTTGTATAGAGGGACTGTTATTCAGCTGCCCGCTCATAATAAGTTCACGTGCTACGTGACGCCAAACTAGCACATGAAAGAGTGTTTTCACACTCGTCGATTGGCTTATAGATGGCGCTGACTGGCACTCCTACTTCTAAATTCACATATAAACCCAAAGTAGCTGGATGGAGGGAAGGCCACTGTGGTAGCTCAGTGGTTAGAGCATCGAACGCGTTATTCGAAGGTCGTACTTCGATTCCTGCTCACGGCTGGTTATTTTTTCATCCACTTTTCTTTTTTTATTTACATTCAATTGGGTATAATAACTTCCCCTGTACATTCCTTGGCTTTACTATCTGTTAGACCTCTCTAATATTGTGTTAAAACACGAAACGAAAAAACGAGCCCTAGGTATACACTTCTTTCCTTTATTTCATTAAACGAGGGCCTCGTACTGGCAGACTTCGTGTCATTAGGTTGTATACGAGGGACTATTAATCAGCTGCCCGCTCACAATAAGTTCACGTGCTAGGTGACGCCAAACATGCGCATAAAAGAGTGTTTTCACACTCGTAGATTGGCTTATAGATGGCGCTGACTGTCACTCCTACTTCTAAATTCACAAATAAACCCAAAATAAGTGGATGGAGGGAAGGCCGCTGTGGTAGCTCAGTTGTTAGAGCATCGAACGCGTTATTCGAAGGTCGTAGGTTCAATTCCTGCTCACGGCTGGTTAAATTTTCATCCACTTTTATTTCTTCTTATTTACACTCAATTGGGTCTAAAAACATCCCCAGTACATTTCTTGGCTTTACTGTCTGTTAGATCTCATTATTATTGTGTTAAAACACGGAAAAACGAGCCCTTGGGTATACACTTCTTTCCTTTATTTCATTAAACGAGGGCCTCGTACTGGCAGACTTGGTGTCATTAGGCTGTATAGAGATCTGTTATTCAGCTGCCCGCTCATAATAAGTTCACGTGCTACGTGACGCCAAACTAGCACATGAAAGAGTGTTTTCACACTCGTCGATTGGCTTATAGATGGCGCTGACTGGCACTCCTACTTCTAAATTCACATATAAACCCAAAGTAGCTGGATGGAGGGAAGGCCGCTGTGGTAGCTCAGTGGTTAGAGCATCGAACGCGTTATTCGAAGGTCGTACTTCGATTCCTGCTCACGGCTGGTTATTTTTTCATCCACTTTTCTTTTTTTATTTACATTCAATTGGGTATAATAACTTCCCCTGTACATTCCTTGGCTTTACTATCTGTTAGACCTCTCTAATATTGTGTTAAAACACGAAACGAAAAAACGAGCCCTAGGTATACACTTCTTTCCTTTATTTCATTAAACGAGGGCCTCGTACTGGCAGACTTGGTGTCATTAGGTTGTATACGAGGGACTATTAATCAGCTGCCCGCTCACAATAAGTTCACGTGCTAGGTGACGCCAAACATGCGCATAAAAGAGTGTTTTCACACTCGTAGATTGGCTTATAGATGGCGCTGACTGTAACTCCTACTTCTAAATTCACATATAAACCCAAAAAAGGTGGATGGAGAGAGGCCGCTGTGGTAGCTCAGTTGTTAGAGCATCGAATACGTTATTCGAAGGTCGTAGGTTCAATTCCTGGCCACGGCTGGTTATTTTTTCATCCACATTTATTTCTTCTTATTTACATTCAATTGGGCCTTATAACTTCCCCTGTACAATCCTTGGCTTTACTGTCGGTTAGATCTTATTATTATTGTGTTGAAACACGAAAAAACGAGCCCTTAGGTATACACTTCTTTCCCTTATTTCATTAAACGAGAGTCTCGTACTGGTAGACTTGGTGTCATTAGGTTGTATACGAGGGACTATTAATCAGCTGCCCGCTCATAATAAGTTCACGCGCTACGTGACGCCAAACATGCGCATAAAAGTGTGTTTTCGCACTCGCCGCCTGGCTTATAGATGGCACTGACTGTCACTCCTACTTCTAAATTCACATATAAACCAAAAATGAGTGGATGGAGGAAGGGCCGCTGTGGTAGCTCAGTGGGTAGAGCATCGAACGCGTTATTCGAAGGTCGTAGTTCAATTCCTGCTCATGGCTGGTTATTTTTTCATCCACTTTTCTTTTTTTATTTACATTCAATTGGGTCTAATAACTTCCCCTGTACATTCCTTGGCTTTACTGTCTGTTAGATCTCTCTAATATTGTGTTGAAACACGAAAAAACGAGCCCTAGGTATACACTTCTTTTCCTTATTTCATTAAACAAGGGTCTCGTACTGGCAGACTTGGTGTAATTAGGTTGTATACGAGGGACTAATAATCAGAGGCCCACTCACAATAAGTTCACGTGCTACGTGACGCCAAACATGCGCATAAAAGAGTGTTTTCACACTCGTCGATTGGCTTATAAATGGCGCTGACTGTCACTCCTACTTCTAAATTCACATATAAACCCAAAATAAGTGGATGGAGGGAAGGCCGCTGTGGTAGCTCAGTTGCTAGAGCATCGAACGCGTTATTCGAAGGTCGTAGGTTCAATTCCTGCTCACGGCTGGTTAAACTTTCATCCACTTTTATTTCTTCTTATTTACATTCAATTGGGTATAATAACTTCCCCTGTACATTCCTTGGCTTTACTATCTGTTAGACCTCTCTAATATTGTGTTAAAACACGAAACGAAAAAACGAGCCCTAGGTATACACTTCTTTTCCTTATTTCATTAAACAAGGGTCTCGTACTTGGAAATTCACATATAAACCCAAATAAAGTGGATGGAGGGAAGGCCGCTGTGGTAGCTCAGTTGTTAGAGCATCGAACGCGTTATTCGAAGGTCGAAGGTTCAATTCCTGCTCACAGCTGGTTATTTTTGCATCCACTTTTATTTCTTCTTATTTACATTCAATTGGGTCTAATAACTTATCCTGTACAATCCTTGGCTTTACTCACGGTTAGATCTTATTTATATTGTGTTGAAACACGAAAAAACGAGCCCTTAGGTATACACTTCTTTCCCTTATTTCATTAAACGAGAGTCTCGTACTGGCAGACTTGGTGTCATTAGGTTGTATACGAGGGACTATTAATCAGCTGCCCGCTCATAATAAGTTCACGCGCTACGTGACGCCAAACATGCGCATAAAAGGGTGTTTTTGCACTCGTCGCCTGGCTTATAGATGGCACTGACTGTCACTCCTACTTCTAAATTCACATATAAACCAAAAATAAGTGGATGGAGGAAGGGCCGCTGTGGTAGCTCAGTGGGTAGAGAATCGAACGCGTTATTCGAAGGTCGTAGGTTCGATTCCTGCTCACAGCTGGTTATTGTTTTATCCACTTTTCTTTCTTCCTATTTACATTCAATTGGGTGTATATACTTCCCCTGTACACTCCTTGGCTTTACTGTCTGTTAGATCTCTCTAATATTGTGTGAAAACACGGAAAAACGAGCCCTAGGTATACAATTTTTTACCTTATTTCATTAAACGAGGGTCTCCTACTGGCAGACTTGGTGTAATTAGGTTGTATACGAGGGACTATTGATTAGCTGCCCGCTCATAATAAGTTCACGTGCTACGTGACGCCAAACATGCGCAATAAAGAGTGTTTTCACATCGTAGCATGGCTTATAGATGGCGCTGACTGTCACTCCTACTTCTAAATTCACAAATAAACCCAAAATAAGTGGATGGCGGGAAGGCCGCTGTGGTAGCTCAGTTGCTAGAGCATCGAACGCGTTATTCGAAGGTCGTAGGTTCAATTCCTGCTCACGGCTGGTTAAACTTTCATCAGCTTTTATTTCTTCTTATTTACATTCAATTGGGTCTAATAACTTCCCCAGTACATTCCTTGGCTTTACTGTCTGTTAGATCTCATTATTATTGTGTTAAAACACGGAAAAACGAGCCCTTGGGTATACACTTCTTTCCTTTATTTCATTAAACGAGGGCCTCGTGCTGGCAGACTTGGTGTCATTAGGTTGTATAGAGGGACTGTTATTCAGCTGCCCGCTCATAATAAGTTCACGTGCTACGTGACGCCAAACTAGCACATGAAAGAGTGTTTTCACACTCGTCGATTGGCTTATAGATGGCGCTGACTGGCACTCCTACTTCTAAATTCACATATAAACCCAAAGTAGCTGGATGGAGGGAAGGCCACTGTGGTAGCTCAGTGGTTAGAGCATCGAACGCGTTATTCGAAGGTCGTACTTCGATTCCTGCTCACGGCTGGTTATTTTTTCATCCACTTTTCTTTTTTTATTTACATTCAATTGGGTATAATAACTTCCCCTGTACATTCCTTGGCTTTACTATCTGTTAGACCTCTCTAATATTGTGTTAAAACACGAAACGAAAAAACGAGCCCTAGGTATACACTTCTTTCCTTTATTTCATTAAACGAGGGCCTCGTACTGGCAGACTTCGTGTCATTAGGTTGTATACGAGGGACTATTAATCAGCTGCCCGCTCACAATAAGTTCACGTGCTAGGTGACGCCAAACATGCGCATAAAAGAGTGTTTTCACACTCGTAGATTGGCTTATAGATGGCGCTGACTGTCACTCCTACTTCTAAATTCACAAATAAACCCAAAATAAGTGGATGGAGGGAAGGCCGCTGTGGTAGCTCAGTTGTTAGAGCATCGAACGCGTTATTCGAAGGTCGTAGGTTCAATTCCTGCTCACGGCTGGTTAAATTTTCATCCACTTTTATTTCTTCTTATTTACACTCAATTGGGTCTAAAAACATCCCCAGTACATTTCTTGGCTTTACTGTCTGTTAGATCTCATTATTATTGTGTTAAAACACGGAAAAACGAGCCCTTGGGTATACACTTCTTTCCTTTATTTCATTAAACGAGGGCCTCGTACTGGCAGACTTGGTGTCATTAGGCTGTATAGAGGGACTGTTATTCAGCTGCCCGCTCATAATAAGTTCACGTGCTACGTGACGCCAAACTAGCACATGAAAGAGTGTTTTCACACTCGTCGATTGGCTTATAGATGGCGCTGACTGGCACTCCTACTTCTAAATTCACATATAAACCCAAAGTAGCTGGATGGAGGGAAGGCCGCTGTGGTAGCTCAGTGGTTAGAGCATCGAACGCGTTATTCGAAGGTCGTACTTCGATTCCTGCTCACGGCTGGTTATTTTTTCATCCACTTTTCTTTTTTTATTTACATTCAATTGGGTATAATAACTTCCCCTGTACATTCCTTGGCTTTACTATCTGTTAGACCTCTCTAATATTGTGTTAAAACACGAAACGAAAAAACGAGCCCTAGGTATACACTTCTTTCCTTTATTTCATTAAACGAGGGCCTCGTACTGGCAGACTTGGTGTCATTAGGTTGTATACGAGGGACTATTAATCAGCTGCCCGCTCACAATAAGTTCACGTGCTAGGTGACGCCAAACATGCGCATAAAAGAGTGTTTTCACACTCGTAGATTGGCTTATAGATGGCGCTGACTGTAACTCCTACTTCTAAATTCACATATAAACCCAAAAAAGGTGGATGGAGAGAGGCCGCTGTGGTAGCTCAGTTGTTAGAGCATCGAATACGTTATTCGAAGGTCGTAGGTTCAATTCCTGGCCACGGCTGGTTATTTTTTCATCCACATTTATTTCTTCTTATTTACATTCAATTGGGCCTTATAACTTCCCCTGTACAATCCTTGGCTTTACTGTCGGTTAGATCTTATTATTATTGTGTTGAAACACGAAAAAACGAGCCCTTAGGTATACACTTCTTTCCCTTATTTCATTAAACGAGAGTCTCGTACTGGTAGACTTGGTGTCATTAGGTTGTATACGAGGGACTATTAATCAGCTGCCCGCTCATAATAAGTTCACGCGCTACGTGACGCCAAACATGCGCATAAAAGTGTGTTTTCGCACTCGCCGCCTGGCTTATAGATGGCACTGACTGTCACTCCTACTTCTAAATTCACATATAAACCAAAAATGAGTGGATGGAGGAAGGGCCGCTGTGGTAGCTCAGTGGGTAGAGCATCGAACGCGTTATTCGAAGGTCGTAGTTCAATTCCTGCTCATGGCTGGTTATTTTTTCATCCACTTTTCTTTTTTTATTTACATTCAATTGGGTCTAATAACTTCCCCTGTACATTCCTTGGCTTTACTGTCTGTTAGATCTCTCTAATATTGTGTTGAAACACGAAAAAACGAGCCCTAGGTATACACTTCTTTTCCTTATTTCATTAAACAAGGGTCTCGTACTGGCAGACTTGGTGTAATTAGGTTGTATACGAGGGACTAATAATCAGAGGCCCACTCACAATAAGTTCACGTGCTACGTGACGCCAAACATGCGCATAAAAGAGTGTTTTCACACTCGTCGATTGGCTTATAAATGGCGCTGACTGTCACTCCTACTTCTAAATTCACATATAAACCCAAAATAAGTGGATGGAGGGAAGGCCGCTGTGGTAGCTCAGTTGCTAGAGCATCGAACGCGTTATTCGAAGGTCGTAGGTTCAATTCCTGCTCACGGCTGGTTAAACTTTCATCCACTTTTATTTCTTCTTATTTACATTCAATTGGGTATAATAACTTCCCCTGTACATTCCTTGGCTTTACTATCTGTTAGACCTCTCTAATATTGTGTTAAAACACGAAACGAAAAAACGAGCCCTAGGTATACACTTCTTTTCCTTATTTCATTAAACAAGGGTCTCGTACTGGCAGACTTGGTGTAATTAGGTTGTATACGAGGGACTATTAATCAGCTGCCCGCTCACAATAAGTTCACGTGCTAGGTGACGCCAAACATGCGCATAAAAGAGTGTTTTCACACTCGTAGCATGGCTTATAGATGGCGCTGACTGTAACTCCTACTTGGAAATTCACATATAAACCCAAATAAAGTGGATGGAGGGAAGGCCGCTGTGGTAGCTCAGTTGTTAGAGCATCGAACGCGTTATTCGAAGGTCGAAGGTTCAATTCCTGCTCACGGCTGGTTAAACTTTCATCAGCTTTTATTTCTTCTTATTTACATTCAATTGGGTCTAATAACTTCCCCAGTACATTCCTTGGCTTTACTGTCTGTTAGATCTCATTATTATTGTGTTAAAACACGGAAAAACGAGCCCTTGGGTATACACTTCTTTCCTTTATTTCATTAAACGAGGGCCTCGTACTGGCAGACTTGGTGTCATTAGGTTGTATAGAGGGACTGTTATTCAGCTGCCCGCTCATAATAAGTTCACGTGCTACGTGACGCCAAACTAGCACATGAAAGAGTGTTTTCACACTCGTCGATTGGCTTATAGATGGCGCTGACTGGCACTCCTACTTCTAAATTCACATATAAACCCAAAGTAGCTGGATGGAGGGAAGGCCACTGTGGTAGCTCAGTGGTTAGAGCATCGAACGCGTTATTCGAAGGTCGTACTTCGATTCCTGCTCACGGCTGGTTATTTTTTCATCCACTTTTCTTTTTTTATTTACATTCAATTGGGTATAATAACTTCCCCTGTACATTCCTTGGCTTTACTGTCTGTTAGATCTCTCTAATATTGTGTTAAAACACGAAAAAACGAGCCCTAGGTATACACTTCTTTTCCTTATTTCATTAAACAAGGGTCTCGTACTGGCAGACTTAGTGTAATTAGGTTGTATACGAGGGACTAATAATCAGAGGCCCACTCACAATAAGTTCACGTGCTACGTGACGCCAAACATGCGCATAAAAGAGTGTTTTCACACTCGTCGATTGGCTTATAAATGGCGCTGACTGTCACTCCTACTTCTAAATTCACATATAAACCCAAAATAAGTGGATGGAGGGAAGGCCGCTGTGGTAGCTCAGTTGCTAGAGCATCGAACGCGTTATTCGAAGGTCGTAGGTTCAATTCCTGCTCACGGCTGGTTAAACTTTCATCCACTTTTATTTCTTCTTATTTACATTCAATTGGGTATAATAACTTCCCCTGTACATTCCTTGGCTTTACTATCTGTTAGACCTCTCTAATATTGTGTTAAAACACGAAACGAAAAAACGAGCCCTAGGTATACACTTCTTTTCCTTATTTCATTAAACAAGGGTCTCGTACTGGCAGACTTGGTGTAATTAGGTTGTATACGAGGGACTATTAATCAGCTGCCCGCTCACAATAAGTTCACGTGCTAGGTGACGCCAAACATGCGCATAAAAGAGTGTTTTCACACTCGTCGATTGGCTTATAGATGGCGCTGACTGTAACTCCTACTTGGAAATTCACATATAAACCCAAATAAAGTGGATGGAGGGAAGGCCGCTGTGGTAGCTCAGTTGTTAGAGCATCGAACGCGTTATTCGAAGGTCGAAGGTTCAATTCCTGCTCACAGCTGGTTATTTTTGCATCCACTTTTATTTCTTCTTATTTACATTCAATTGGGTCTAATAACTTATCCTGTACAATCCTTGGCTTTACTCACGGTTAGATCTTATTTATATTGTGTTGAAACACGAAAAAACGAGCCCTTAGGTATACACTTCTTTCCCTTATTTCATTAAACGAGAGTCTCGTACTGGCAGACTTGGTGTCATTAGGTTGTATACGAGGGACTATTAATCAGCTGCCCGCTCATAATAAGTTCACGCGCTACGTGACGCCAAACATGCGCATAAAAGGGTGTTTTTGCACTCGTCGCCTGGCTTATAGATGGCACTGACTGTCACTCCTACTTCTAAATTCACATATAAACCAAAAATAAGTGGATGGAGGAAGGGCCGCTGTGGTAGCTCAGTGGGTAGAGAATCGAACGCGTTATTCGAAGGTCGTAGGTTCGATTCCTGCTCACAGCTGGTTATTGTTTTATCCACTTTTCTTTCTTCCTATTTACATTCAATTGGGTGTATATACTTCCCCTGTACACTCCTTGGCTTTACTGTCTGTTAGATCTCTCTAATATTGTGTGAAAACACGGAAAAACGAGCCCTAGGTATACAATTTTTTACCTTATTTCATTAAACGAGGGTCTCCTACTGGCAGACTTGGTGTAATTAGGTTGTATACGAGGGACTATTGATTAGCTGCCCGCTCATAATAAGTTCACGTGCTACGTGACGCCAAACATGCGCAATAAAGAGTGTTTTCACATCGTAGCATGGCTTATAGATGGCGCTGACTGTCACTCCTACTTCTAAATTCACAAATAAACCCAAAATAAGTGGATGGCGGGAAGGCCGCTGTGGTAGCTCAGTTGCTAGAGCATCGAACGCGTTATTCGAAGGTCGTAGGTTCAATTCCTGCTCACGGCTGGTTAAACTTTCATCAGCTTTTATTTCTTCTTATTTACATTCAATTGGGTCTAATAACTTCCCCAGTACATTCCTTGGCTTTACTGTCTGTTAGATCTCATTATTATTGTGTTAAAACACGGAAAAACGAGCCCTTGGGTATACACTTCTTTCCTTTATTTCATTAAACGAGGGCCTCGTACTGGCAGACTTGGTGTCATTAGGTTGTATAGAGGGACTGTTATTCAGCTGCCCGCTCATAATAAGTTCACGTGCTACGTGACGCCAAACTAGCACATGAAAGAGTGTTTTCACACTCGTCGATTGGCTTATAGATGGCGCTGACTGGCACTCCTACTTCTAAATTCACATATAAACCCAAAGTAGCTGGATGGAGGGAAGGCCACTGTGGTAGCTCAGTGGTTAGAGCATCGAACGCGTTATTCGAAGGTCGTACTTCGATTCCTGCTCACGGCTGGTTATTTTTTCATCCACTTTTCTTTTTTTATTTACATTCAATTGGGTATAATAACTTCCCCTGTACATTCCTTGGCTTTACTATCTGTTAGACCTCTCTAATATTGTGTTAAAACACGAAACGAAAAAACGAGCCCTAGGTATACACTTCTTTCCTTTATTTCATTAAACGAGGGCCTCGTACTGGCAGACTTCGTGTCATTAGGTTGTATACGAGGGACTATTAATCAGCTGCCCGCTCACAATAAGTTCACGTGCTAGGTGACGCCAAACATGCGCATAAAAGAGTGTTTTCACACTCGTAGATTGGCTTATAGATGGCGCTGACTGTCACTCCTACGTCTAAATTCACATATAAACCCAAAGTAGCTGGATGGAGGGAAGGCCGCTGTGGTAGCTCAGTGGTTAGAGCATCGAACGCGTTATTCGAAGGTCGTAGGTTCGATTCCTGCTCAAGGCTGGTTGTTTTTTCGTCCACTTTTCTTTCTTCCTATTTACATTCAATTGGGTGTAATAACTTCCCCTGTACACTCCTTGGCTTTACTGTCTGTTAGATCTCTCTAATATTGTGTGAAAACACGGAAAAACGAGCCCTAGGTATACAATTTTTTACCTTATTTCATTAAACGAGGGTCTCCTACTGGCAGACTTGGTGTAATTAGGTTGTATACGAGGGACTAATAATTAGCTGCCCGCTCATAATAAGTTCACGTGCTACGTGACGCCAAACATGCGCAATAAAGAGTGTTTTCACATCGTAGCATGGCTTATAGATGGCGCTGACTGTCACTCCTAGTTCTAAATTCACAAATAAACATAAAATAAGTGGATTGAGGAAAGGCTGCTGTGGTAGCTCAGTTGTTAGAGCATCGAATACGTTATTCGAAGGTCGTAGGTTCAATTCCTGCCCACGGCTGGTTATTTTTTCATCCACATTTATTTCTTCTTATTTACATTCAATTGGGCCTTATAACTTCCCCTGTACAATTCTTGGCTTTACTGTCGGTTAGATCTTATTAATATTGTGTTGAAACACGAAAAAACGAGCCCTTAGGTATACACTTCTTTCCCTTATTTCATTAAACGAGAGTCTCGTACTGGCAGACTTGGTGTCATTAGGTTGTATACGAGGGACTATTAATCAGCTGCCCGCTCATCATAAGTTCACGCGCTACGTGACGCCAAACATGCGCATAAAAGGGTGTCTTGCACTCGTCGCCTGGCTTATAGATGGCACTGACTGTCACTCCTACTTCTAAATTCACATATAAACCAAAATTGAGTGGATGGAGGAAGGGCCGCTGTGGTAGCTCAGTGGGTAAGAGCATCGAACGCGTTATTCGAAGGTCGTAGTTCGATTCCTGCTCACGGCTGGTTATTTTTTCATCCACTTTTCTTTTTTTATTTACATTATATTGGGTCTAATAACTTCCCCTGTACATTCCTTGGCTTTACTGTCTGTTAGATCTCTCTAATATTGTGTTACAACACGAAAAAACGAGCCCTAGGTATACACTTCTTTTCCTTATTTCATTAAACAAGGGTCTCGTACTGGCAGACTTGGTGTAATTAGGTTGTATACGAGGGACTATTAATCAGAGGCCCACTCACAATAAGTTCACGTGCTGCGTGACGCCAAACAAGCGCATAAAAGAGTGTTTTCACACTCGTCGATTGGCTTATAGATGGCGCTGACTGTAACTCCTACTTGGAAATTCACATATAAACCCAAATAAAGTGGATGGAGGGAAGGCCGCTGTGGTAGCTCAGTTGTTAGAGCATCGAACGCGTTATTCGAAGGTCGAAGGTTCAATTCCTGCTCACAGCTGGTTATTTTTGCATCCACTTTTATTTCTTCTTATTTACATTCAATTGGGTCTAATAACTTATCCTGTACAATCCTTGGCTTTACTCACGGTTAGATCTTATTTATATTGTGTTGAAACACGAAAAAACGAGCCCTTAGGTATACACTTCTTTCCCTTATTTCATTAAACGAGAGTCTCGTACTGGCAGACTTGGTGTCATTAGGTTGTATACGAGGGACTATTAATCAGCTGCCCGCTCATAATAAGTTCACGCGCTACGTGACGCCAAACATGCGCATAAAAGGGTGTTTTTGCACTCGTCGCCTGGCTTATAGATGGCACTGACTGTCACTCCTACTTCTAAATTCACATATAAACCAAAAATAAGTGGATGGAGGAAGGGCCGCTGTGGTAGCTCAGTGGGTAGAGAATCGAACGCGTTATTCGAAGGTCGTAGGTTCGATTCCTGCTCACAGCTGGTTATTGTTTTATCCACTTTTCTTTCTTCCTATTTACATTCAATTGGGTGTATATACTTCCCCTGTACACTCCTTGGCTTTACTGTCTGTTAGATCTCTCTAATATTGTGTGAAAACACGGAAAAACGAGCCCTAGGTATACAATTTTTTACCTTATTTCATTAAACGAGGGTCTCCTACTGGCAGACTTGGTGTAATTAGGTTGTATACGAGGGACTATTGATTAGCTGCCCGCTCATAATAAGTTCACGTGCTACGTGACGCCAAACATGCGCAATAAAGAGTGTTTTCACATCGTAGCATGGCTTATAGATGGCGCTGACTGTCACTCCTACTTCTAAATTCACAAATAAACCCAAAATAAGTGGATGGCGGGAAGGCCGCTGTGGTAGCTCAGTTGCTAGAGCATCGAACGCGTTATTCGAAGGTCGTAGGTTCAATTCCTGCTCACGGCTGGTTAAACTTTCATCAGCTTTTATTTCTTCTTATTTACATTCAATTGGGTCTAATAACTTCCCCAGTACATTCCTTGGCTTTACTGTCTGTTAGATCTCATTATTATTGTGTTAAAACACGGAAAAACGAGCCCTTGGGTATACACTTCTTTCCTTTATTTCATTAAACGAGGGCCTCGTACTGGCAGACTTGGTGTCATTAGGTTGTATAGAGGGACTGTTATTCAGCTGCCCGCTCATAATAAGTTCACGTGCTACGTGACGCCAAACTAGCACATGAAAGAGTGTTTTCACACTCGTCGATTGGCTTATAGATGGCGCTGACTGGCACTCCTACTTCTAAATTCACATATAAACCCAAAGTAGCTGGATGGAGGGAAGGCCACTGTGGTAGCTCAGTGGTTAGAGCATCGAACGCGTTATTCGAAGGTCGTACTTCGATTCCTGCTCACGGCTGGTTATTTTTTCATCCACTTTTCTTTTTTTATTTACATTCAATTGGGTATATTAACTTCCCCTGTACATTCCTTGGCTTTACTATCTGTTAGACCTCTCTAATATTGTGTTAAAACACGAAACGAAAAAACGAGCCCTTAGGTATACACTTCTTTCCCTTATTTCATTAAACGAGAGTCTCGTACTGGCAGACTTGGTGTCATTAGGTTGTATACGAGGGACTATTAATCAGCTGCCCGCTCATCATAAGTTCACGCGCTACGTGACGCCAAACATGCGCATAAAAGGGTGTCTTGCACTCGTCGCCTGGCTTATAGATGGCACTGACGGTCACTCCTACTTCTAAATTCACATATAAACCAAAATTGAGTGGATGGAGGAAGGGCCGCTGTGGTAGCTCAGTGGGTAAGAGCATCGAACGCGTTATTCGAAGGTCGTAGTTCGATTCCTGCTCACGGCTGGTTATTTTTTCATCCACTTTTCTTTTTTTATTTACATTCAATTGGGTCTAATAACTTCCCCTGTACATTCCTTGGCTTTACTGTCTGTTAGATCTCTCTAATATTGTGTTAAAACACGAAAAAACGAGCCCTAGGTATACACTTCTTTTCCTTATTTCATTAAACAAGGGTCTCGTACTGGCAGACTTGGTGTAATTAGGTTGTATACGAGGGACTATTAATCAGAGGCCCACTCACAATAAGTTCACGTGCTGCGTGACGCCAAACAAGCGCATAAAAGAGTGTTTTCACACTCGTCGATTGGCATATAAATGGCGCTGACTGTCACTCCTACTTCTAAATTCACATATAAACCCAAAATAAGTGGATGGAGGGAAGGCCGCTGTGGTAGCTCAGTTGCTAGAGCATCGAACGCGTTATTCGAAGGTCGTAGGTTCGATTCCTGCTCACGGCTGGTTATTGTTTTATCCACTTTTCTTTCTTCCTATTTACATTCAATTGGGTGTAATAACTTCCCCTGTACACTCCTTGGCTTTACTGTCTGTTAGATCTCTCTAATATTGTGTGAAAACACGGAAACACGAGGCCTAGGTATACAATTTTTTACCTTATTTCATTAAACGAGGGTCTCCTACTGGCAGACTTGGTGTAATTAGGTTGTATACGAGGGACTATTAATTAGCTGCCCGCTCATAATAAGTTCACGTGCTACGTGACGCCAAACATGCGCAATAAAGAGTGTTTTCACATCGTAGCATGGCTTATAGATGGCGCTGACTGTCACTCCTACTTCTAAATTCACAAATAAACCCAAAATAGGTGGATGGAGGGAAGGCCGCTGTGGTAGCTCAGTTGCTAGAGCATCGAACGCGTTATTCGAAGGTCGTAGGTTCAATTCCTGCTCACGGCTGGTTAACTTTTCATCCACTTTTATTTCTTCTTATTTACATTCAATTGGGTCTAATAACTTCCCCAGTACATTCCTTGGCTTTACTGTCTGTTAGATCTCATTATTATTGTGTTAAAACACGGAAAAACGAGCCCTTAGGTATACACTTCTTTCCTTTATTTCATTAAAAGAGGGCCTCGTGCTGGAAGACTTGGTGTCATTAGGTTGTATAGAGGGATTGTTATTCAGCTGCCCGCTCATAATAAGTTCACGTGCTACGTGACGCCAAACTAGCAAATGAAAGAGCGTTTTAACACTCGTCACTTGGCTTATAGATGGCGCTGTTTGTCACTCCTAAATGTAAATTCGCATATAAACCCAAAATTGGTGGATGGAGGGAAGGCCGCTGTGGTAGCTCAGTGGTTAGAGCATCGAACGCGTTATTCGAAGGTCGTACTTCGATTCCTGCTCACGGCTGGTTATTTTTTCATCCACTTTTCTTTTTTTATTTACATTCAATTGGGTTTAATAACTTCCCCTGTACATTCCTTGGCTTTACTGTCTGTTAGACCTCTCTAATATTGTGTTAAAACACGAAACGAAAAAACGAGCCCTAGGTATACACTTCTTTTCCTTATTTCATTAAACAAGGGTCTCGTACTGGCAGACTTGGTGTAATTAGGTTGTATACGAGGGACTATTAATCAGCTGCCCTCTCACAATAAGTTCACGCGCTACGTGACGCCAAACATGCGCATAAAAGGGTGTTTTCGCACTCGTCGCCTGGCTTATAGATGGCACTGACTGTCACTCCTACTTCTAAATTCAGATATAAACCAAAAATAAGTGGATGAAGGAAGGGCCGCTGTGGTAGCTCAGTGGGTAGAGCATCGAACGCGTTATTCGAAGGTCGTAGTTCGATTCCTGCTCGCGGCTGGTTATTTTTTCATCCACTTTTCTTTTTCTATTTACATTCAATTCGGTCTAATAACTTCCCCTGTACATTCCTTGGCTTTACTGTCTGTTAGATCTCTCTAATATTGTGTTAAAACACGAAAAAACGAGCCCTAGGTATACACTTCTTCTCCTTATTTCATTAAACAAGGGTCTCGTACTGGCAGACTTGGTGTAATTAGGTTGTATACGAGGGACTATTAATCAGCGGCCCGCTCACAATAAGTTCACGTGCTACGTGACGCCAAACATGCGCATAAAAGAGGGTTTTCACACTCGTCGATTGGCTTATAGATGGCGCTGACTGTCACTCCTACTTCTAAATTCACATATAAACCCAAATAAAGTAGATGGAGGGAAGGCCGCTGTGGTAGCTCAGTTGTTAGAGCATCGAATACGTTATTCGAAGGTCGTAGGTTCAATTCCTGCCCACGGCTGGTTATTTTTTCATCCACATTTATTTCTTCTTATTTACATTCAATTGGGCCTTATAACTTCCCCTGTACAATCCTTGGCTTTACTGTCGGTTAGATCTTATTAATATTGTGTTGAAACACGAAAAAACGAGCCCTTAGGTATACACTTCTTTCCCTTATTTCATTAAACGAGAGTCTCGTACTGGCAGACTTGGTGTCATTAGGTTGTATACGAGGGACTATTAATCAGCTGCCCGCTCATCATAAGTTCACGCGCTACGTGACGCCAAACATGCGCATAAAAGGGTGTCTTGCACTCGTCGCCTGGCTTATAAATGGCACTGACTGTCACTCCTACTTCTAAATTCACATATAAACCAAAATTGAGTGGATGGAGGAAGGGCCGCTGTGGTAGCTCAGTGGGTAAGAGCATCGAACGCGTTATTCGAAGGTCGTAGTTCGATTCCTGCTCACGGCTGGTTATTTTTTCATCCACTTTTCTTTTTTTATTTACATTCAATTGGGTCTAATACCTTCCCCTGTACATTCCTTGGCTTTACTGTCTGTTAGATCTCTCTAATATTGTGTTAAAACACGAAAAAACGAGCCCTAGGTATACACTTCTTTTCCTTATTTCATTAAACAAGGGTCTCGTACTGGCAGACTTGGTGTAATTAGGTTGTATACGAGGGACTATTAATCAGAGGCCCACTCACAATAAGTTCACGTGCTACGTGACGCCAAACATGCGCATAAAAGAGTGTTTTCACACTCGTCGATTGGCTTATAGATGGCGCTGACTGTCACTCCTACTTCTAAATTCACATATAAACCCAAATAAAGTAGATGGAGGGAAGGCCGCTGTGGTAGCTCAGTTGTTAGAGCATCGAATACGTTATTCGAAGGTCGTAGGTTCAATTCCTGCCCACGGCTGGTTATTTTTTCATCCACATTTATTTCTTCTTATTTACATTCAATTGGGCCTTTAACTTCCCCTGTACAATCCTTGGCTTTACTGTCGGTTAGATCTTATTAATATTGTGTTGAAACACGAAAAAACGAGCCCTTAGGTATACACTTCTTTCCCTTATTTCATTAAACGAGAGTCTCGTACTGGCAGACTTGGTGTCATTAGGTTGTATACGAGGGACTATTAATCAGCTGCCCGCTCATCATAAGTTCACGCGCTACGTGACGCCAAACATGCGCATAAAAGGGTGTCTTGCACTCGTCGCCTGGCTTATAGATGGCACTGACTGTCACTCCTACTTCTAAATTCACATATAAACCAAAATTGAGTGGATGGAGGAAGGGCCGCTGTGGTAGCTCAGTGGGTAAGAGCATAGAACGCGTTATTCGAAGGTCGTAGTTCGATTCCTGCTCACGGCTGGTTATTTTTTCATACACTTTTCTTTTTTTATTTACATTCAATTGGGTCTAATAACTTCCCCTGTACATTCCTTGGCTTTACTGTCTGTTAGATCTCTCTAATATTGTGTTAAAACACGAAAAAACGAGCCCTAGGTATACACTTCTTTTCCTTATTTCATTAAACAAGGGTCTCGTACTGGCAGACTTGGTGTAATTAGGTTGTATACGAGGGACTATTAATCAGCTGCCCTCTCACAATAAGTTCACGTGCTACGTGACGCCAAACATGCGCATAAAAGAGTGTTTTCACACTCGTCGATTGGCTTATAGATGGCGCTGACTGTAACTCCTACTTCTAAATTCACACATAAACCCAAATAAAGGGAATGGAGGGAAGGCCGCTGTGGTAGCTCAGTTGTTAGAGCATCGAATACGTTATTCGAAGGTCGTAGGTTCAATTCCTGCCCACGGCTGGTTATTTTTTCATCCACATTTATTTCTTCTTATTTACATTCAATTGGGCCTTATAACTTCCCCTGTACAATCCTTGGCTTTACTGTCGGTTAGATCTTATTAATATTGTGTTTAACACGAAAAAACGAGCCCTAGGTATACACTTCTTTTCCTTATCTCATTAAACAAGGGTCTCCTACTGGCAGACTTGGTGTAATTAGGTTGTATACGAGGGACTATTAATTAGCTGCCCGCTCATAATAAGTTCACGTGCTACGTGACGCCAAACATGCGCAATAAAGAGTGTTTTCACATCGTAGCATGGCTTATAGATGGCGCTGACTGTCACTCCTACTTCTAAATTCACAAATAAACCCAAAATAAGTGGATGGAGGGAAGGCCGCTGTGGTAGCTCAGTTGCTAGAGCATCGAACGCGTTATTCGAAGGTCGTAGGTTCAATTCCTGCTCACGGCTGGTTAAATTTTCATCCACTTTTATTTCTTCTTATTTACATTCAATTGGGTCTAATAAGTTCCCCAGTACATTCCTTGGCTTTACTGTCTGTTAGATCTCATTATTATTGTGTTAAAACACGGAAAAACGAGCCCTTAGGTATACACTTCTTTCCTTTATTTCATTAAAAGAGGGCCTCGTAGTGGCAGACTTGGTTTCATTAGGTTGTATAGAGGGATTGTTATTCAGCTGCCCGCTCATAATAAGTTCACGTGCTACGTGACGCCAAACTAGCAAATGAAAGAGTGTTTTAACACTCGTCACTTGGCTTATAGATGGCGCTGTTTGTCAATCCTACATGTAAATTCGCATATAAACCCAAAATTGGTGGATGGAGGGAAGGCCGCTGTGGTAGCTCAGTGGTTAGAGCATCGAACGCGTTATTCGAAGGTCGTACTTCGATTCCTGCTCACGGCTGGTTATTTTTTCGTCCACTTTTCTTTTTTTATTTACATTCAAATTGGTCTAATAACTTCCCCTGTACATTCCTTGGCTTTACTGTCTGTTAGACCTCTCTAATATTGTGTTAAAACACGAAACGAAAAAACGAGCCCTAGGTATACACTTCTTTTCCTTATTTCATTGAACAAGGGTCTCGTACTGGCAGACTTGGTGTAATTAGGTTGTATACGAGGGACTATTGATCAGCTGCCCGCTCACAATAAGTTCACGTGCTACGTGACGCCAAACATGCGCATAAAAGAGTGTTTTCACACTCGTCGATTGGCTTATAGATGGCGCTGACTGTAACTCCTACTTCTAAATTCACATATAAACCCAAATAAAGTGGATGGAGGGAAGGCCGCTGAGGTAGCTCAGTTGTTAGAGCATCGAATACGTTATTCGAAGGTCGTAGTTCGATTCCTGCTCACGGCTGGTTATTTTTTCATCCACTTTTCTTTTTCTATTTACATTCAATTGGGTCTAATAACTTCCCCTGTACATTCCTTGGCTTTACTGTCTGTTAGATCTCTCTAATATTGTGTTAAAACACGAAAAAACGAGCCCTAGGTATACACTTCTTTTCTTTATTTCATTAAACAAGGGTCTCGTACTGGCAGACTTGGTGTAATTAGGTTGTATACGAGGGACTATTAATCAGCGGCCCGCTCACAATAAGTTCACGTGCTACGTGACGCCAAACATGCGCATAAAAGAGTGTTTTCACACTCGTCGATTGGCTTATAGATGGCGCTGACTGTCACTCCTACTTCTAAATTCACATATAAACCCAAAGTAGCTGGATGGAGGGAAGGCCGCTGTGGTAGCTCAGTGGTTAGAGCATCGAACGCGTTATTCGAAGGTCGTAGGTTCGATTCCTGCTCACGGCTGGTTGTTTTTTCGTCCACTTTTCTTCCTTCCTATTTACATTCAATTGGGTGTAATAACTTCCCCTGTACACTCCTTGGCTTTACTGTCTGTTAGATCTCTCTAATATTGTGTGAAAACACGGAAAAACGAGCCCTAGGTATACAATTTTTTACCTTATTTCATTAAACGAGGGTCTCCTACTGGCAGACTTGGTGTAATTAGGTTGTATACGAGGGACTATTAATTAGCTGCCCGCTCATAATAAGTTCACGTGCTACGTGACGCCAAACATGCGCAATAAAGAGTGTTTTCACATCGTAGCATGGCTTATAGATGGCGCTGACTGTCAATCCTAGTTCTAAATTCACAAATAAACCTAAAATAAGTGGATGGAGGAAAGGCCGCTGTGGTAGCTCAGTTGTTAGAGCATCGAATACGTTATTCGAAGGTCGTAGGTTCAATTCCTGCCCACGGCTGGTTATTTTTTCATCCACATTTATTTCTTCTTATTTACATTCAATTGGGCCTTATAACTTCTCCTGTACAATCCTTGACTTTACTGTCGGTTAGATCTTATTAATATTGTGTTGAAACACGAAAAAACGAGCCCTTAGGTATACACTTCTTTCCCTTATTTCATTAAACGAGAGTCTCGTACTGGCAGACTTGGTGTCATTAGGTTGTATACGAAAGACTATTAATCAGCTGCCCGCTCATAATAAGTTCACGCGCTACGTGGCGCCAAACATGCGCATAAAAGGGTGTTTTCGCACTCGTCGCCTGGCTTATAGATGGCACTGACTGTCACTCCTACTTCTAAATTCACATATAAACCAAAAATAGGTGGATGGAGGAAGGGCCGCTGTGGTAGCTCAGTGGGTAGAGCATCGAACGCGTTATTCGAAGGTCGAAGTTCGATTCCTGCTCACGGCTGGTTATTTTTTCATCCACTTTTCTTTTTTTATTTACATTCAATTGGGTCTAATAACTTCCCCTGTACATTCCTTGGCTTTACTGTGTGTTAGATCTCTCTAATATTGTGTTAAAACACGAAAAAACGAGCCCTAGGTATACACTTCTTTTCCTTATTTCATTAAACAAGGGTCTCGTACTGGCAGACTTGGTGTAATTAGGTTGTATACGAGGGACTATTAATCAGCAGCACGCTCACAATAAGTTCACGTGCTACGTGACGCCAAACATGCGCATAAAAGAGTGTTTTCACACTCGTCGATTGGCTTATAGATGGCGCTGACTCTCACTCCTACTTCTAAATTCACATATAAACCCAAAGTAGCTGGATGGAGGGAAGGCCGCTGTGGTAGCTCAGTGGTTAGAGCATCGAACGCGTTATTCGAAGGTCGTAGGTTCGATTCCTGCTCACGGCTGGTTGTTTTCTCGTCCAGTTTTCTTTCTTTCTATTTACATTCAATTGGGTGTAATAACTTCCCCTGTACACTCCTTGGCTTTACTGTCTGTTAGATCTCTCTAATATTGTGTGAAAACACGGAAAAACGAGCCCTAGGTATACAATTTTTTACCTTATTTCATTAAAAGAGGGTCTCCTACTGGCAGATTTGGTGTAATTAGGTTGTATACGCAGGACTATTAATTAGCTGCCCGCTCATAATAAGTTCACGTGCTACGTGACGCCAAACATGCGCAATAAAGAGTGTTTTCACATCGTAGCATGGCTTATAGATGGCGCTGACTGTCACTCCTACTTCTAAATTCACAAATAAACCCAAAATAAGTGGATGGAGGGAAGGCCGCTGTGGTAGCTCAGTTGTTAGAGCATCGAACGCGTTATTCGAAGGTCGTAGGTTCAATTCCTGCTCACGGCTGGTTAAATTTTCATCCACTTTTATTTCTTCTTATTTACATTCAATTGGGTCTAATAACTTCCCCAGTACATTCCTTGGCTTTACTGTCTGTTATATCTCATTATTATTGTGTTAAAACACGGAAAAACGAGCCCTTGGGTATACACTTCTTTCCTTTATTTCATTAAACGAGGGCCTCGTACTGGCAGACTTGGTGTCATTAGGTTGTATAGAGGGACTGTTATTCAGCTGCCCGCTCATAATAAGTTCACGTGCTACGTGACGCCAAACTAGCACATGAAAGAGTGTTTTAACACTCGTCACTTGGCTTATAGATGGCGCTGTTTGTCACTCCTACATCTAAATTCACATATAAACCCAAAATAGGTGGATGGAGGGAAGGCCGCTGTGGTAGCTTAGTGGTTAGAGCATCGAACGCGTTACTCGAAGGTCGTACTTCGATTCCTGCTCACGGCTGGTTATTTTTTCATCCACTTTTCTTTTTTTATTTACATTCAATTGGGTATATTAACTTCCCCTGTACATTCCTTGGCTTTACTGTCTGTTAGACCTCTCTAATATTGTGTTAATACACGAAACAAAAAAACGAGCCCTAGGTATACACTTCTTTTCCTTATTTCATTAAACAAGGGTCTCGTACTGGCAGACTTGTTGTAATTAGGTTGTATACGAGGGACTATTAATCAGCTGCCCGCTCACAATAAGTTCACGTGCTACGTGACGCCAAACATGCGCATAAAAGAGTGTTTTCACACTCGTCGATTGGCTCATAGATGGCGCTGACTGTAACTCCTACTTCTAAATTCACATATAAACCCAAAAAAAGTGGATGGAGGGAAGGCCGCTGTGGTAGCTCAGTTGTTAGAGCATCGAATACGTTATTCGAAGGTCGTAGGTTCAATTCCTGCCCACGGCTGGTTATTTTTTCATCCACATTTATTTCTTCTTATTTACATTCAATTGGGCCTTATAACTTCCCCTGTACAATTCTTGGCTTTACTGTCGGTTAGATCTTATTAATTTTGTGTTGAAACACGAAAAAACGAGCCCTTAGATATACACTTCTTTCCCTTATTTCATTAAACGAGAGTCTCGTACTGGCAGACTTGGTGTCATTAGGTTGTATACGAGGGACTATTAATCAGCTGCCCGCTCATAATAAGTTCACGCGCTACGTGACGCCAAACATGCGCATAAAAGGGTGTTTTCGCACTCGTCGCCTAGCTTATAGATGGCACTGACTGTCACTCCTACTTCTAAATTCACATATAAACCAAAATTGAGTGGATGGAGGAAGGGCCGCTGTGGTAGCTCAGTGGGTAGAGCATCGAACGCCTTATTCGAAGGTCGTAGTTCGATTCCTGCTCACGGCTGGTTATTTTTTCATCCACTTTTCTTTTTTTATTTACATTCAATTGGGTCTAATAACTTCCCCTGTACATTCCTTGGCTTTACTGTCTGTTAGATCTCTCTAATATTGTGTTAAAACACGAAAAAACGAGCCCTAGGTATACACTTCTTTTCCTTATTTCATTAAACAACGGTCTCGTACTGGCAGACTTGGTGTAATTAGGTTGTATACGAGGGACTATTAATCAGCGGCCCACTCAAAGTAAGTTCACGTGCTACGTGACGCCAAACATGCGCATAAAAGAGTGTTTTCACACTCGTCGATTGGCTTATAAATGGCGCTGACTGTCACTCCTACTTCTAAATTCACATATAAACCCAAAATAGGTGGATGGAGGGAAGGCCGCTGTGGTAGCTCAGTTGTTAGAGCATCGAACGCGTTATTCGAAGGCAGAAGGTTCAATTCCTGCTCACAGCTGGTAATTTTTAATCCACTTTTATTTCTTCTTATTTACATTCAAATGGGTCTAATAACTTCCCCTGTACAATCCTTGGCTTTACTCACAGTTAGATCTTATTTATATTGTGTTGAAACACGAAAAAACGAGCCCTTAGGTATACACTTCTTTCCCTTATTTCATTAAACGAGAGTCTCGTACTGGCAGACTTGGTGTCATTAGGTTGTATACGAGGGACTATTAATCAGCTGCCCGCTCATAATAAGTTCACGCGCTACGTGACGCCAAACATGCGCATAAAAGGGTGTTTTTGCACTCGTCGCCTGGCTTATAGATGGCACTGACTGTCACTCCTACTTCTAAATTCACATATAAACCAAAAATAAGTGGATGGACGAAGGGCCGCTGTGGTAGCTCAGTGGGTAGAGCATCGAACGCGTTATTCGAAGGTCGTAGTTCGATTCCTGCTCACGGCTGGTTATTTTTTCATCCACTTTTCTTTTTTTATTTACATTCAATTGGGTCTAATAACTTCCCCTATACATTCCTTGGCTTTACTGTCTGTTAGATCTCTCTAATATTGTGTTAAAACACGGAAGAACAAGCCCTTAGGTAAACACTTCTTTCCCTTATTTCATTAAACGAGGGTCTCGTACTGGCAGACTTGGTGTCATAAGCTTGTATACGAGAGACTATTACACAGCTTCCCGCTCATAATAAGTTCACGTGCTACGTGACGCCAAACATGCGCATAAAAATGTGTTTTCACACTCGTCGCTTGGCTTACAGATGGCGCTGACTGTCACTCCTATTTCTAAATTCACACATTAACCCAAAATAAGTGGATGGAGGGAAGGCCGCTGTGGTAGCTCAGTTGTTCGAGCATCGAACGCGTTTTTCGAAGGTCGTAGGTTCAATTCCTGCTCACGGCTGGTTATTTTTTCATCCACTTTTATTTCTTCTTTTTTACAATCAATTGGGTCTAATAACTTCCTCAGTACATTCCTTGGCTTTACTGTCTGTTAGATCTCATTATTATTGTGTTAAAACACGGAAAAACGAGCCCTTAGGTATACACTTCTTTCCCTTATTTCATTAAACGAGGGCCTTGTACTGGCAGACTTGGTGTCATTAGCTTGTATAGAGGGACTGTTAATCAGCTGCCCGCTCATAATAAGTTCACGTGCTACGTGACGCCAAACAAGCAGATGAAAGAAAGTTTTAACACTTGTCGCTTGGCTTATAGATGGCGCTGATTGTCAATCCTACATCTAAATTCACATATAAACCCAAAATAGGTGGATGGAGAGAAGGCCGCTGTGGTAGCTAAGTGGTTAGAGCATCGAACGCGTTATTCGAAGGTCGTAGTTCGATTCCTGCTCACGGCTGGTTATTTTTTCATCCACTTTTCTTTTTTTATTTAGATTCAATTGGGTCTAATAACTTCCCCTGTATAATCCTTGGCTTTACTGTCGCTTAGATCTTATTAATATTGTGTTGAAACACGAAAAAACGAGCCCTTAGGTATACACCTCTTTCCCTTATTTCATTAAACGAGAGTCTCGTACTGGCAGACTTGGTGTCATTAGGTTGTATACGAGGCACTATTAATCAGCTGGCCGCTCATAGGAAGTTCACGCGCTACGTGACGCCAAACATGCGCATAAAAGGGTGTTTTCGCACTGGTCGTCTGGCTTATAGATGGCACTGACTGTCACTCCTACTTCTAAATTCACATATAAACCAAAAATAAGTGGATGGAGGGATGGCCGCTGTGGTAGCTCAGTGGTTAGAGCATCGAACACGTTATTCGAAGGTCGTAGGTTCAATTCCCGCTCACAGCTGTTCATTGTTTTATGCACTTTCCTTTCTTATTTACATTCAATTGTGTCTAATAACTACCCTCTACATTCCTTGGCTTTACTGTCTGTTAGATCTCATTAATATTGTGTTGAAACACGAAAAAACGAGCCCTTATGTATACACTTCTTTCCCTTATTTCATTAAAGGAAAGTCTCGTACTGGCAGACTTGGTGCCATTAGGTTGTATACGAGGGACTGTTAATAAGCTGGCCGCTCATAATAAGTTCACGTGCTACGTGACGCCAAACATGCGCATAAAAGTGTGTTTTCACACTCGTCGCTTGGCTTGCAGATGGCGCTGACTGTCACTCCTATTTCTAAATTCACATATTAACCCAAAATAAGTGTATTGAGGGAAGGCCGCTGTGGTAGCTCAGTGGTTAGAGCATCGAACGCGTTATTCGAAGGTCGGTGGTTTGATTCCTGCTCAAGGCTGCTTATTTTTCCATTCACTTTTCTTTCGTCTTATTTACATTCAATTGGGCCTAATAACTTCCCCTGTACATTTCATGGCTTTACTGTCTGTTAGATCTCTCTAATATTGTGGTAAAACACGAAAAAACGAGCCCTAGGTATACACTTCTTTTCCTTATTTCATTAAACAAGGGTCTCGTACTGGCAGACTTGGTGTAATTAGGTTGTATACGAGGGACTATTAATCAGCGGCCCGCTCACAATAAGTTCACGTGTTACGTGACGCCAAACATGCGCATAAAAGAGTGTTTTCACACTCATCGATTGGCTTATAGATGGCGCTGACTGTCACTCCTACTTCTAAATTCACACAAACACCCAAAATAGGTGGATGGAGGAAAGGCCGCTGTGGTAGCTCAGGTGTTAGAGCATCGAACGCGTTATTCGAAGGTCGTAGGTTCAATTCCTGCTCACGGCTGGTTATTTTGTCATCCACTTTTATTTCTTCTTATTTACATTCAATTGGGTCTAATAACTTCCCCTGTACAATCCTTGGCTTTACTGTCGGTTAGATCTTATTAATATTGTGTTGAAACACGAAAAAACGAGCCCTTAGGTATACACTTCTTTCCCTTATTTCATTAAACGAGAGTCTCGTACTGGCAGACTTGGTGTCATTAGGTTGTATACGAGGGACTATTAATCAGCTGCCCGCTCATAATAAGTTCACGCGCTACGTGACGCCAAACATGCGTATAAAAAGGTGTTTTGCACTCGTCGCCTGGCTTATAGTTGGCACTGACTGTCACTCCTGATTCTAAATTCGATTATAAACCAAAAATAAGTGGATGGAGGGATGGCCGCTGTGGTAGCTCAGTGGTTTGAGCATCGAACGCGTTATTCGAAGGTCGTAGTTCGATTCCTGCTCACGGCTGGTTATTTTTTCATCCACTTTTCTTTTTTTATTTAGATTCAATTGGGTCTAATAACTTCCCCTGTATAATCCTTGGCTTTACTGTCGCTTAGATCTTATTATTATTGTGTTGAAACACGAAAAAACGAGCCCTTAGGTATACACTTCTTTCCCTTATTTCATTAAACGAGAGTCTCGTACTGGCAGACTTGGTGTCATTAGGTTGTATACGAGGCACTATTAATCAGCTGGCCGCTCATAGGAAGTTCACGCGCTACGTGACGCCAAACATGCGCATAAAAGGGTGTTTTGCACTCATCGCCTGGCTTATAGTTGGCACTGACTGTCACTCCTGATTCTAAATTCAATTATAAACCAAAAATAAGTGGATGGAGGGATGGCCGCTGTGGTAGCTCAGTGGTTTGAGCATCGAACGCGTTATTCCAAGGTCGTAGGTTCGATTCCTGCTCACAGCTGGTTATTGTTTTATCCACTTTCCTTTCTTCTTATTTACATTCAATTGGGTCTAATAACTACCCTGTACATTCCTTGGCTTTACTGTCTGTTAGATCTCATTAATATTGTGCTAAAACACGGAAAAACGAGCCCTTAGGTATACACTTCTTTCCGTTATTTCATTAAACGAGGGTCTCGTACTGGGAGACTTGGATTAATTAGGTTGTATACGAGGGACTATTAATTACCTGCCCACTCATAATAAGTTCACGTGCTACGTGACGCCAAACATGCGCATTAAAGAGTGTTTTCACATCGTAGCATGGCTTATAGATGGCGCTGACTGTCACTCCTACTTCTGATATGTGGGGTTTAACGTCCCAAAACCACTATATGATTATGAGAGACGCCGTAGTGGAGGGCTCTGGAAATTTAGACTACCTGGGGTTCTTAGACGTGCACCCAAATCTGAGCACACGGGCCTACAACATTTCCGTCTCCATCGGAAATGCAGCCGCCGCAGCCGGGATTTGAACCCGCGCCCTGCGGGTCAGCAGCCGAGTACCTTAGCCACTAGACCACCGCGGCGAGGCAATGTCACTCCTACTTCTAAATTCACATATAAATCCAAAATAAGTGGTTGGAGGGAAGGCCGCTGTGGTAGCTCAGTGGTTAGAGCTTCGAACGCGTTATTCGAAGCTCGTAGGTTCGATTCCTGCTCACGGCTGACTATTTTTTTTTATCCACTTTTCTTTCTTCTTGTTTACATTCAATTGGGTCTAATAACTTCCCCTATACATTCCTTGGCTTTACTGTCTGTTAGATCTCTCTAATATTGTGTTAAAACACGGAAGAACAAGCCCTTAGGTAAACACTTCTTTCCCTTTTTTCATTAAACGAGGGTCTCGTACTGGCAGACTTGGTGTCATAAGCTTAGCAGTGCCATTTTTTGGGCGTGTTGGTAAAGGGAGCTTGACGACATATTGAGCGCTAAGAGACAGGGACAGGAGAGAGTGGACACCACAATGCGCTAACTTCAACAATTTTTATTTTCAGGAAACGCGAACCTATAAATCCGTGTACAGTGGCGCCACCAGTCTATCCACTAGCCCAGCAGAAAAGCCCTTTCTCGATCTAACAAGTCAACTGACGGTGCACTTACACATGCGTCTCCTTTGCGAAAGATAGCATGGGCTTCAATTATCTCTCGCACGTCTTTATCTTTATGCTTCGCCAGGACACTGCAGGATGCGTACAAGGGTGTGCAACCACATTCCATGCAATGTACTGACAAATGGCCATAATTATTCTTGTTTTTAACATTGAGCTTATGTTCACGAAGACGGTCATTAAGGCATCTACCCGTCTGACCTATACATATACCACCACAAGTCAGAGGAAGCCCATAAACTACCCCTTCAACACACGCCACAAAATGATCGCGATGCTTCTTGGAGCAACCGACAGCAGGCTTGCGGTGCGGGTCCGTCAAGCGACTTATCCTGCCAAGCTTTTGTGGTGCTGAGAATACTACTTTGATGCCCACTCGACTAGCTACTTTCTTCAGGTTATGAGCAGTTTTGTGCAGGTACGGCACTACTGCAACTCTGCTCCTACTCACTGCCGGTTGGATGTCTGCTTCCCGAGGGCGACTGTCCAACCGGCATTTTTAAGCAAACCCTCGACAACAGACACCTGTATCGACTCTGGGAAACCTGCTGCGGATAACCTCTCCGACTGACTCGTGACACTTTTCTGAATTTTATGATGGCAAGATTTCTGGCCCACCATGATAGAAATCTGGCACATGTCTTGTCACAGCACAGGGTGGCAAAAGTTGTGAGATACGTGGACGATTACCTTGTCTTGTTCGAGCGTGAAGAAAACGTAGCAGTAAGTCAACTCGAAGCTGTTTTTTCTGCTTGCCTTAGCCCACTCATTATTACAGTAGAAGAGCCAACCGATAGCGTGCTGCGGTTTTTAGACATTGAAATGGAATTCAAGCAGCAGCACACGTGTTGGGAATACAAGCCCAGAGCTAATAAGCCCCTGTTGCCATACCAATCTGCTCACTCGAAGCTAGTAAAAAGAAGCATTGCCAATCTGTGTTTTGGGAACGCATTGCGGAAATCTTGCCATCATAAAATTCAGAAAAGTGTCACGAGTCAGTCGGAGAGGTTATCCGCAGCAGGTTTCCCAGAGTCGATACAGGTGTCTGTTGTCGAGGGTTTGCTTAAAAAATGCCGGTTGGACAGTCGCCCTCGGGAAGCAGACATCCAACCGGCAGTGAGTAGGAGCAGAGTTGCAGTAGTGCCGTACCTGCACAAAACTGCTCATAACCTGAAGAAAGTAGCTAGTCGAGTGGGCATCAAAGTAGTATTCTCAGCACCACAAAAGCTTGGCAGGATAAGTCGCTTGACGGACCCGCACCGCAAGCCTGCTGTCGGTTGCTCCAAGAAGCATCGCGATCATTTTGTGGCGTGTGTTGAAGGGGTAGTTTATGGGCTTCCTCTGACTTGTGGTGGTATATGTATAGGTCAGACGGGTAGATGCCTTAATGACCGTCTTCGTGAACATAAGCTCAATGTTAAAAACAAGAATAATTATGGCCATTTGTCAGTACATTGCATGGAATGTGGTTGCACACCCTTGTACGCATCCTGCAGTGTCCTGGCGAAGCATAAAGATAAAGACGTGCGAGAGATAATTGAAGCCCATGCTATCTTTCGCAAAGGAGACGCATGTGTAAGTGCACCGTCAGTTGACTTGTTAGATCGAGAAAGGGCTTTTCTGCTGGGCTAGTGGATAGACTGGTGGCGCCACTGTACACGGATTTATAGGTTCGCGTTTCCTGAAAATAAAAATTGTTGAAGTTAGCGCATTGTGGTGTCCACTCTCTCCTGTCCCTGTCTCTTAGCGCTCAATATGTCGTCAAGGTCATAAGCTTGTATACGAGAGACTATTACTCAGCTTCCCGCTCATAATAAGTTCACGTGCTACGTGACGCCAAACATGCGCATAAAAGTGTGTTTTCACACTCGTCGCTTGGCTTACAGATGGCGCTGACTGTCACTCCTATTTCTAAATTCACATATTAACCCAAAATAAGTGGATGGAGGAAGGGCCGCTGTGGTAGCTCAGTGGGTAGAGCATCGAACGCGTTATTCGAAGGTCGTAGTTCGATTCCTGCTCACGGCTAGTTATTTTGTCATCCACTTTTCTTTTTTTATTTACATTAAATTGGGTCTTGAACTTTCCCTGTACATTCCTTGGCTTTACTGTCTGTTAGATCTCTCTAATATTGTGTTAAAACACAAAAAACGAGCCGTAGGTATACACTTCTTTTCCTTAGTTCATTAAACAAGGGTCTCGTATTGGCAGTCTTGGTGTAATTAGGTTGTATACGAGGGACTGTTAATCAGCTGCCCGCTCACAATAAGTTCACGTGCTACGTGACGCCAAAAATGCGCATAAAAGAGTGTTTTCACACTCGTCGATTGGCTTATAGATGACGCTGACTGTCACTCCTATTTCTAAATTCACATATTAACCCAAAATAAGTGGATGGAGGGAAGGCCGCCGTGTTAGCTCAGTGGTTAGAGCATCGAACGCGTTATTCGAAGGTCGGTGGTTTGATTCCTGCTCAAGGCTGCTTATTTTTCCACCCACTTTTCTTTCGTCTTATTTACATTCAATTGGGTCTAATAACTTCCCCTGTACATTCCTTGGCTGTTATATCTCTCTGATATTGTGTTAAAACACGAAAAAACGAGCCCTAGGTATACACTTCTTTCCCTTATTTCATTAAACAAGGGTCACGTACTGGCAGACTCTGTGTAATTAGGTTGTATACGAGGGACTATTAATCAGCTGCCCTCTCATAATAAGTTCTTGTGCTACGTGACGCCAAACATGCGCATAAAAGAGTGTTTTCACACTCGTCGCTTGGCTTATAGATGGCGCGGACTGTCACTTCTACTTCTAAATTCACTAATAAACCCAAAATAGGTGGATGGAGGGAAGGCCGCTGTGGTAGCTCAGTTGTTAGAGCATCGAACGCGTTATTCGAAGGTCGTAGGTTCAATTCCTGCTCACGGCTGGTTATTTTTTCATCCACTTTTATTTTTTCTTATTTACATTCAATTGGGGTGTAATAACTTTCCCTGTACAATCCTTGGCTTTACTGTCGGTTAGATCTTATTAATATTGTGTTGAAACACGAAAAGAAAAAACGAGCCCTTAGGTATACACTTCTTTCCCTTATTTCATTAAACGAGAGTCTCGTACTGGCAGACTTGGTGTCATTAGGTTGTATACGAGGCACTATTAATCAGCTGGCCACTCATAATAAGTTCACGCGCTACGTGACGCCAAACATGCGCATAAAAGGGTGTTTTCGCAGTGGTCGCCTGGCTTATAGATGGCACTGACTGTCACTCCTACTTCTAAATTCACATATAAACCAAAAATAAGTGGATGGAGGGATGGCCGCTGTGGTAGCTCAGTGGTTAGAGCATAGAACGCGTTATTCGAAGGTCGTAGGTTCGATTCCTGCTCACAGCTGGTTATTGTTTTATCCACTTTCCTTTCTTCTTATTTACATTCAATTGGGTCTAATAACTACCCTGTACATTCCTTGGCTTTACTGTCTGTTAGATCTCATTAATATTGTGCTAAAACACGGAAAAACGAGCCCTTAGGTATACACTTCTTTCCGTTATTTCATTAAACGAGGGTCTCGTACTGGGAGACTTGGAATAATTAGGTTGTATACGAGGGACTATTATTAGCTGCCCGCTCATAATAGGTTCACGTGCTACGTGACGCCAAACATGCGCAATAAAGGGTGTTTTCACATCGTAGCCTTGCTTATAGATGGCGCTGACTGTCACTCCTACTTCTGATATGTGGGGTTTAACGTCCCAAAACCACTATATCATTAGGAGAGACGCCGTAGTGGAGCGCTCTGGAAATTTAGACTACCTGAGGTTCTTTGACGTGCACCCAAATCTTAGCACACGGGCCTACAACATTTCCGCCTCCATCGGAAATGCAGCCGCCGCAGCCGGGATTTGAACCCGCGCCCTGCGGGTCAGCAGCCGAGTACCTTATTCACTAGACCACCGCGGCGGGGCAATGTCACTCCTACTTCTAAATTCACATATAAATCCAAAATAAATGGTTGGAGGGAAGGCCGCTGTGGTAGCTCAGTGGTTAGAGCTTCGAACGCGTTATTCGAAGCTCGTAGGTTCGATTCCTGCTCACGGCTGACTATTTTTTTCATCCACTTTTCTTTCTTCTTGTTTACATTCAATTGGGTCTAATAACTTCCCCTGTACATTCCTTGGCTTCACTGTCTGTTAAATCTCTCTAATATTGTGTTAAAACACGGAAGAACAAGCCCTTAGGTGAACACTTCTTTCCCTTATTTCAATAAACGAGGGTCTCGTACTGGCAGACTTGGTGTCATAAGGTTGTATACGAGAGACTATTACTCAGCTTCCCGCTCATAATAAGTTCATGTGCTACGTGACGCCAAACATGCGCATAAAAGTGTGTTTTCACACTCGTCGCTTGGCTTGCAGATGGCGCTGACTGTCACTCCTATTTCTAACTTCACATATTACCCCAAAATAGGTGGATTGAGGGAAGGCCGCTGTGGTAGCTCAGTGGTTAGAGCATCGAACGCGTTATTCGAAGGTCGGTGGTTTGATTCCTGCTCAAGGCTGCTTATTTTTCCATCCACTTTTCTTTCGTCTTATTTACATTCAATTGGGTCTAATAACTTCCCCTGTACATTCCTTGGCTTTACTGTGTGTTAGATCTCTCTGATATTGTGTTAAAACACGAAAAAACGAGCCCTAGGTATACACTTCTTTCCCTTATTTCATTAAACGAGGGTCACGTACTGGCAGACTTGGTGTGATTAGGTTGTATACGAGGGACTATTAATCAGCGGCCCGCTCACAATAAGTTCACGTGTTACGTGACGCCAAACATGCGCATAAAAGAGTGTTTTCACACTCATCGATTGGCTTATAGATGGCGCTGACTGTCACTCCTACTTCTAAATTCACACAAACACCCAAAATAGGTGGATGGATGAAAGGCCGCTGTGGTAGCTCAGGTGTTAGAGCATCGAACGCGTTATTCGAAGGTCGTAGGTTCAATTCCTGCTCACGGCTGGTTATTTTGTCATCCACTTTTATTTCTTCTTATTTACATTCAATTGGGTCTAATAACTTCCCCTGTACAATCCTTGGCTTTACTGTCGGTTAGATCTTAATAATATTGTGTTGAAACACGAAAAAACGAGCCCTTAGGTATACACTTCTTTCCCTTATTTCATTAAACGAGAGTCTCGTACTGGCAGACTTGGTGTCATTAGGTTGTATACGAGGGACTATTAATCAGCTGCCCGCTCATAATAAGTTCACGCGCTACGTGACGCCAAACATGCGTATAAAAAGGTGTTTTGCACTCGTCGCCTGGCTTATAGTTGGCACTGACTGTCACTCCTGATTCTAAATTCAATTAAAAACCAAAAATAAGTGAATGGAGGGATGGCCGCTGTGGTAGCTCAGTGGTTTGAGCATCGAACGCGTTATTCGAAGGTCGTAGTTCGATTCCTGCTCACGGCTGGTTATTTTTTCATCCACTTTTCTTTTTTTATTTAGATTTAATTGGGTCTAATAACTTCCCCTGTATAATCCTTGGCTTTACTGTCGCTTAGATCTTATTATTATTGTGTTGAAACACGAAAAAACGAGCCCTTAGGTATACACTTCTTTTTCTTATTTCATTAAACGAGAGTCTCGTACTGGCAGACTTGGTGTCATTAGGTTGTATACGAGGCACTATTAATCAGCTGGCCGCTCATAGGAAGTTCACGCGCTACGTGACGCCAAACATGCGCATAAAAGGGTGTTTTCGCACTGGTCGTCTGGCTTATAGATGGCACTGACTGTCACTCCTACTTCTAAATTCACATATAAACCAAAAATAAGTGGATGGAGGGATGGCCGCTGTGGTAGCTCAGTGGTTAGAGCATCGAACACGTTATTCGAAGGTCGTAGGTTCGATTCCTGCTCACAGCTGTTCATTGTTTTATCCACTTTCCTTTCTTATTTACATTCAATTGGGTCTAATAACTACCCTGTACATTCCTTGGCTTTACTGTCTGTTAGATCTCATTAATATTGTGTTGAAACACGAAAAAACGAGCCCTTATGTATACACTTCTTTCCCTTATTTCATTAAAGGAAAGTCTCGTACTGGCAGACTTGGTGCCATTAGGTTGTATACGAGGGACTGTTAATAAGCTGGCCGCTCATAATAAGTTCACGTGCTACGTGACGCCAAACATGCGCATGAAAGAGTGTTTTACCACTCGTCGCTTGGCTTATAGATTGCGCTGACTGTCACTCCTACTTCTAAATTCACATATAAACCCAAAATAGCTGGATGGAGGGAAGGCCGCTGTGGTAGCTCAGTGGTTAGAGCATCGAACGCGTTATTCGAAGGTCGTAGGTTCGATTCCTGCTCACGGCTGCTTATTCTTTCGTCCACTTTTCTTTCTTCCTATTTACACTCAATTGGGTCTAATAACTTCCCCTGTACAATCCTTGGCTTTACTGTCGGTTAGAACTTATTAATATTGTGTTGAAACACGAAAAAACGAGCCCTTAGGTATACACTTCTTTCCCTTATTTCATTAAACTAGAGTCTCGTACTGGCAGACTTGGTGTCATTAGGTTGTATACGAGGGACTATTAATCAGCTGCCCGCTCATAATAAGTTCACGCGCTACGTGACGCCAAACATGCGTATAAAAAGGTGTTTTGCACTCGTCGCCTGGCTTATAGTTGGCACTGACTGTCACTCCTGATTCTAAATTCAATTATAAACCAAAAATAAGTGGATGGAGGGATGGCCGCTGTGGTAGCTCAGTGGTTTGAGCATCGAACGCGTTATTCCAAGGTCGTAGGTTCGATTCCTGCTCACAGCTGGTTATTGTTTTATCCACTTTCCTTTCTTCTTATTTACATTCAATTGGGTCTAATAACTACCCTGTACATTCCTTGGCTTTACTGTCTGTTAGATCTCATTAATATTGTGCTAAAACACGGAAAAACGAGCCCTTAGGTATACACTTCTTTCCGTTATTTCATTAAACGAGGGTCTCGTACTGGGAGACTTGGATTAATTAGGTTGTATACGAGGGACTATTAATTACCTGCCCGCTCATAATAAGTTCACGTGCTACGTGACGCCAAACATGCGCATTAAAGAGTGTTTTCACATCGTAGCATGGCTTATAGATGGCGCTGACTGTCACTCCTACTTCTGATATGTGGGGTTTAACGTCCCAAAACCACTATATGATTATGAGAGACGCCGTAGTGGAGGGCTCTGGAAATTTAGACTACCTGGGGTTCTTTGACGTGCACCCAAATCTGAGCACACGGGCCTACAACATTTCCGTCTCCATCGGAAATGCAGCCGCCGCAGCCGGGATTTGAACCCGCGCCCTGCGGGTCAGCAGCCGAGTACCTTAGCCACTAGACCACCGCGGCGAGGCAATGTCACTCCTACTTCTAAATTCACATATAAATCCAAAATAAGTGGTTGGAGGGAAGGCCGCTGTGGTAGCTCAGTGGTTAGAGCTTCGAACGCGTTATTCGAAGCTCGTAGGTTCGATTCCTGCTCACGGCTGACTATTTTTTTATCCACTTTTCTTTCTTCTTGTTTACATTCAATTGGGTCTAATAACTTCCCCTATACATTCCTTGGCTTTACTGTCTCTTAGATCTCACTAATATTGTGTTAAAACACGGAAGAACAAGCCCTTAGGTAAACACTTCTTTCCCTTTTTTCATTAAACGAGGGTCTCGTACTGGCAGACTTGGTGTCATAAGCTTGTATACGAGAGACTATTACTCAGCTTCCCGCTCATAATAAGTTCACGTGCTACGTGACGCCAAACATGCGCATAAAAGTGTGTTTTCACACTCGTCGCTTGGCTTACAGATGGCGCTGACTGTCACTCCTATTTCTAAATTCACATATTAACCCAAAATAAGTGGATGGAGGAAGGGCCGCTGTGGTAGCTCAGTGGGTAGAGCATCGAATGCGTTATTCGAAGGTCGTAGTTCGATTCCTGCTCACGGCTAGTTATTTTGTCATCCACTTTTCTTTTTTTATTTACATTAAATTGGGTCTAAAACTTTCCCTGTACATTCCTTGGCTTTACTGTCTGTTAGATCTCTCTAATATTGTGTTAAAACACAAAAAACGAGCCGTAGGTATACACTTCTTTTCCTTAGTTCATTAAACAAGGGTCTCGTATTGGCAGTCTTGGTGTAATTAGGTTGTATACGAGGGACTGTTAATCAGCTGCCCGCTCACAATAAGTTCACGTGCTACGTGACGCCAAAAATGCGCATAAAAGAGTGTTTTCACACTCGTCGATTGGCTTATAGATGACGCTGACTGTCACTCCTATTTCTAAATTCACATATTAACCCAAAATAAGTGGATGGAGGGAAGGCCGCCGTGTTAGCTCAGTGGTTAGAGCATCGAACGCGTTATTCGAAGGTCGGTGGTTTGATTCCTGCTCAAGGCTGCTTATTTTTCCATCCACTTTTCTTTCGTCTTATTTACATTCAATTGGGTCTAATAACTTCCCCTGTACATTCCTTGGCTGTTATATCTCTCTGTTATTGTGTTAAAACACGAAAACACGAGCCCTAGGTATACACTTCTTCCCCTTATTTCATTAAACAAGGGTCACGTACTGGCATACTCTGTGTAATTAGGTTGTATACGAGGGACTATTAATCAGCTGCCCTCTCATAATAAGTTCTTGTGCTACGTGACGCCAAACATGCGCATAAAAGAGTGTTTTCACACTCGTCGCTTGGCTTATAGATGGCGCGGACTGTCACTTCTACTTCTAAATTCACTAATAAACCCAAAATAGGTGGATGGAGGGAAGGCCGCTGTGGTAGCTCAGTTGTTAGAGCATCGAACGCGTTATTCGAAGGTCGTAGGTTCAATTGCTGCTCACGGCTGGTTATTTTTTCATCCACTTTTATTTCTTCTTATTTACATTCAATTGGGGTGTAATAACTTTCCCTGTACAATCCTTGGCTTTACTGTCGGTTAGATCTTATTAATATTGTATTGAAACACGAAAAAACGAGCCCTTAGGTATACACTTCTTTCCCTTATTTCATTAAACGAGAGTCTCGTACTGGCAGACTTGGTGTCATTAGGTTGTATACGAGGCACTATTAATCAGCTGGCCGCTCATAATAAGTTCACGCGCTACGTGACGCCAAACATGCGCATAAAAGGGTGTTTTCGCAGTGGTCGCCTGGCTTATAGATGGCACTGACTGTCACTCCTACTTCTAAATTCACATATAAACCAAAAATAAGTGGATGGAGGGATGGCCGCTGTGGTAGCTCAGTGGTTAGAGCATAGAACGCGTTATTCGAAGGTCGTAGGTTCGATTCCTGCTCACAGCTGGTTACTGTTTTATCCACTTCCCTTTCTTCTTATTTACATTCAATTGGGTCTAATAACTACCCTGTACATTCCTTGGCTTTACTGTCTGTTAGATCTCATAATTATTGTGCTAAAACACGGAAAAACGAGCCCTTAGGTATACACTTCTTTCCGTTATTTCATTAAACGAGGGTCTCGTACTGGGAGACTTGGAATAATTAGGTTGTATACGAGGGACTATTAATTAGCTGCCCGCTCATAATAAGTTCACGTGCTACGTGACGCCAAACATGCGCATGAAAGAGTGTTTTACCACTCGTCGCTTGGCTTATAGATTGCGCTTACTGTCACTCCTACTTCTAAATTCACATATAAACCCAAAATAGCTGGATGGAGGGAAGGCCGCTGTGGCAGCTCAGTGGTTAGAGCATCGAACGCGTTATTCGAAGGTCGTTGGTTCGATTCCTGCTCACGGCTGCTTATTCTTTCGTCCACTTTTCTTTCTTCCTATTTACATTCAATTGGGTGTAATAACTTGCCCTGTACACTCCTTGGCTTTACTGTCTGTTATATCTCTCTAATATTGTGTGAAAACACGGAAAAACGAGCCCTGGGTATACAATTTTTTCCCTTATTTCATTAAACGAGGGTCTCGTACTGGCAGACTTGGTGTAATTAGGTTGTATACGAGGGACTATTATTAGCTGCCCGCTCATAATAGGTTCACGTGCTACGTGACGCCAAACATGCGCAATAAAGTGTGTTTTCACATCGTAGCCTTGCTTATAGATGGCGCTGACTGTCACTCCTACTTCTGATATGTGGGGTTTAACGTCCCAAAACCACTATATCATTAGGAGAGACGCCGTAGTGGAGCGCTCTGGAAATTTAGACTACCTGAGGTTCTTTGACGTGCACCCAAATCTGAGCACACGGGCCTACAACATTTCTGCCTCCATCGGAAATGCAGCCGCCGCAGCCGGGATTTGAACCCGCGCCCTGCGGGTCAGCAGCCGAGTACCTTAGTCACTAGACCACCGCGGCGGGGCAATGTCACTCCTACTTCTAAATTCACATATAAATCCAAAATAAATGGTTGGAGGGAAGGCCGCTGTGGTAGCTCAGTGGTTAGAGCTTCGAACGCGTTATTCGAAGCTCGTAGGTTCGATTCCTGCTCACGGCTGACTATTTTTTTCATCCACTTTTCTTTCTTCTTGTTTACATTCAATTGGGTCTAATAACTTCCCCTGTACATTCCTTGGCTTCACTGTCTGTTAAATCTCTCTAATATTGTGTTAAAACACGGAAGAACAAGCCCTTAGGTGAACACTTCTTTCCCTTATTTCAATAAACGAGGGCCTCGTACTGGCAGACTTGGTGTCATAAGGTTGTATACGAGAGACTATTACTCAGCTTCCCGCTCATAATAAGTTCATGTGCTACGTGACGCCAAACATGCGCATAAAAGTGTGTTTTCACACTCGTCGCTTGGCTTGCAGATGGCGCTGACTGTCACTCCTATTTCTAAATTCACATATTACCCCAAAATAGGTGGATTGAGGGAAGGCCGCTGTGGTAGCTCAGTGGTTAGAGCATCGAACGCGTTATTCGAAGGTCGGTGGTTTGATTCCTGCTCAAGGCTGCTTATTTTTCCATCCACTTTTCTTTCGTCTTATTTACATTCAATTGGGTCTAATAACTTCCCCTGTACATTCCTTGGCTTTACTGTGTGTTAGATCTCTCTGATATTGTGTTAAAACACGAAAAAACGAGCCCTAGGTATACACTCCTTTCCCTTATTTCATTAAACGAGGGTCACGTACTGGCAGACTTGGTGTGATTAGGTTGTATACGAGGGACTATTAATCAGCTGCCCTCTCCTAATAAGTTCTCGTGCTACGTGACGCCAAACATGCGCATAAAAGAGTGTTTTCACACTCGTCGCTTGGCTTATAGATTGCGCTGACTTTCACTCCTACTTCTAAATTCACTTATAAACCCAAAATAAGTGGATGGAGGGAAGGCCGCTGTGGTAGCTCAGTTGTTAGAGCATTGAACGCGTTATTCGAAGGTCGTAGGTTCAATTCCTGCTCACGGCTGGTTATTTTTTCATGCACTTTTATTTCTTCTTATTTACATTCAATTGGGTCTAATAACTTCCCCAGTACATTCTTTGGCTTTACTGTCTGTTAGATCTCATTATTATTGTGTTAAAACACGAAAAAACGAGCCCTTAGGTATACACTTCTTTCCCTTATTTCATTAAACGAGGGTCTGGTACTGGCAGACTTGGTGTCATTAGGTTGTATAGAGGGACTGTTAATCAGCTGCCCGCTCATAATAAGTTCACGTGCTATGTGACGCCAAACATGCACATGAAAGAGTGTTTAAACACTCGTCGCTTGGCTTATAGATGGCGCTGATTGTCACTCCTACATCTAAATTCACATATAAACCCAAAATAGGTGGATGGAGGGAAGGCCGCTGTGGTAGCTCAGTGGTTAGAGCACCGAACGCGTTATCCGAAGGTCGTAGTTCGATTCCTGCTCACGGTTGGTTATTTTTTCATCCACTTTTCTTTTTTTATTTACATTCAATTGGGTCTATACCTTCCATTGTACATTCCTTGGCTTTACTGTCTGTTAGATCTCTCTAATATTGTGTTAAAACACGAAAAAATGAGCTCTAGATATACACTTCTTTTCCTTATTTCATTACACGAGGGTCTCGTACTGGCAGACTTGGTGTAATTAGGTTGTATATGAGAAACTATTAATCAGCTGCCCGCTCACAATAAGATCACGTGCTACGTGACGCCAAACATGCGCATAAAAGAGTGTTTTCACACTCGTCGATTGGCTTATAGATGGCGCTGACTGTAACTCCTACTTCTAAATTCACATATAAACCCAAAATAAGTGGATATAGGGAAGGCCGCTGTGGTAGCTCAGTTGTTAGAGCATCGAACGCGTTATACGAAGGTCGTAGGTTCAATTCCTGCTCACGGCTGGTTATTTTTTCATCCACTTTTATTTCTTCTTATTTACATTCAATTGGGTCTAATAACTTCCCCTGTACAATCCTTGGCTTTACTGTCGGTTAGATCTTATTAATATTGTGTTGAAACACGAAAAAACGAGCCCTTAGGTATACACTTCTTTCCCTTATTTCATTAAACGAGAGTCTCGTACTGGCAGACTTGGTGTCATCACGTTGTGTACGAGGGACTATTAATCAGCTGCCCGCTCATAATAAGTTCACGCGCTAAGTGACGCCAAACATGCGCATAAAAGGGTGTTTTCGCACTCGTCGCCTGGCTTATAGATTGCGCTGACTGTCACTCCTACTTCTAAATTCACATATAAACCAAAAATAAGTGGATGGAGGGATGGCCGCTGTAGTAGCTCAGTGGTTAGAGCATTGAACGCGCTATTCGAAGGTCGTAGTTTGACTCCTGCTCACGGCTGGTTATTTTTTCATCCACTTTTCTTTTTTTATTTATATTCAATTGGGTCTAATAACTACCCTGTACATTCCTTGGCTTTACTGTCTGTTAGAACTCATTAATATTGTGTTGAAACATGAAAAAACGAGCCCTTAGGTATACACTTCGTTCCCTTATTTCATTAAACGAAAGTCTCGTACTGGCAGACTTGGTGCCATTAGGTTGTATACGAGGGACTGTTAATCAGCTGGCCGCTCATAATAGGTTCACGTGCTACGTGACGCCAAACATGCGCATGAAAGAGTGTTTTACCACTCGTCGCTTGGCTTATAGATTGCGCTTACTGTCACTCCTACTTCTAAATTCACATATAAACCCAAAATAGCTGGATGGAGGGAAGGCCGCTGTGGCAGCTCAGTGGTTAGAGCATCGAACGCGTTATTCGAACGTCGTTGGTTCGATTCCTGCTCACGGCTGCTTATTCTTTCGTCCACTTTTCTTTCTTCCTATTTACATTCAATTGGGTGTAATAACTTGCCCTGTACACTCCTTGGCTTTACTGTCTATTATATCTCTCTAATATTGTGTGAAAACACGGAAAAACGAGCCCTGGGTATACAATTTTTTCCCTTATTTCATTAAACGAGGGTCTCGTACTGGCAGACTTGGTGTAATTAGGTTGTTTACGAGGGACTATTATTAGCTGCCCGCTCATAATAGGTTCACGTGCTACGTGACGCCAAACATGCGCAATAAAGGGTGTTTTCACATCGTAGCCTTGCTTATAGATGGCGCTGACTGTCACTCCTACTTCTGATATGTGGGGTTTAACGTCCCAAAACCACTATATCATTAGGAGAGACGCCGTAGTGGAGCGCTCTGGAAATTTAGACTACCTGAGGTTCTTTGACGTGCACCCAAATCTGAGCACACGGGCCTACAACATTTCCGCCTCCATCGGAAATGCAGCCGCCGCAGCCGGGATTTGAACCCGCGCCCTGCGGGTCAGCAGCCGAGTACCTTAGTCACTAGACCACCGCGGCGGGGCAATGTCACTCCTACTTCTAAATTCACATATAAATCCAAAATAAATGGTTGGAGGGAAGGCCGCTGTGGTAGCTCAGTGGTTAGAGCTTCGAACGCGTTATTCGAAGCTCGTAGGTTCGATTCCTGCTCACGGCTGACTATTTTTTTCATCCACTTTTCTTTCTTCTTGTTTACATTCAATTGGGTCTAATAACTTCCCCTGTACATTCCTTGGCTTCACTGTCTGTTAAATCTCTCTAATATTGTGTTAAAACACGGAAGAACAAGCCCTTAGGTGAACACTTCTTTCCCTTATTTCAATAAACGAGGGTCTCGTACTGGCAGACTTGGTGTCATAAGGTTGTATACGAGAGACTATTACTCAGCTTCCCGCTCATAATAAGTTCATGTGCTACGTGACGCCAAACATGCGCATAAAAGTGTGTTTTCACACTCGTCGCTTGGCTTGCAGATGGCGCTGACTGTCACTCCTATTTCTAAATTCACATATTACCCCAAAATAGGTGGATTGAGGGAAGGCCACTGTGGTAGCTCAGTGGTTAGAGCATCGAACGCGTTATTCGAAGGTCGGTGGTTTGATTCCTGCTCAAGGCTGCTTATTTTTCCATCCACTTTTCTTTCGTCTTATTTACATTCAATTGGGTCTAATAACTTCCCCTGTACATTCCTTGGCTTTACTGTGTGTTAGATCTCTCTGATATTGTGTTAAAACACGAAAAAACGAGCCCTAGGTATACACTCCTTTCCCTTATTTCATTAAACGAGGGTCACGTACTGGCAGACTTGGTGTGATTAGGTTGTATACGAGGGACTATTAATCAGCTGCCCTCTCCTAATAAGTTCTCGTGCTACGTGACGCCAAACATGCGCATAAAAGAGTGTTTTCACACTCGTCGCTTGGCTTATAGATTGCGCTGACTTTCACTCCTACTTCTAAATTCACTTATAAACCCAAAATAAGTGGATGGAGGGAAGGCCGCTGTGGTAGCTCAGTTGTTAGAGCATTGAACGCGTTATTCGAAGGTCGTAGGTTCAATTCCTGCTCACGGCTGGTTATTTTTTCATGCACTTTTATTTCTTCTTATTTACATTCAATTGGGTCTAATAACTTCCCCAGTACATTCTTTGGCTTTACTGTCTGTTAGATCTCATTATTATTGTGTTAAAACACGAAAAAACGAGCCCTTAGGTATACACTTCTTTCCCTTATTTCATTAAACGAGGGTCTGGTACTGGCAGACTTGGTGTCATTAGGTTGTATAGAGGGACTGTTAATCAGCTGCCCGCTCATAGTAAGTTCACGTGCTACGTGACGCCAAACATGCACATGAAAGAGTGTTTAAACACTCGTCGCTTGGCTTATAGATGGCGCTGATTGTCACTCCTACATCTAAATTCACATATAAACCCAAAATAGGTGGATGGAGGGAAGGCCGCTGTGGTAGCTCAGTGGTTAGAGCACCGAACGCGTTATCCGAAGGTCGTAGTTCGATTCCTGCTCACGGTTGGTTATTTTTTCATCCACTTTTCTTTTTTTATTTACATTCAATTGGGTCTATACCTTCCATTGTACATTCCTTGGCTTTACTGTCTGTTAGATCTCTCTAATATTGTGTTAAAACACGAAAAAATGAGCTCTAGATATACACTTCTTTTCCTTATTTCATTACACGAGGGTCTCGTACTGGCAGACTTGGTGTAATTAGGTTGTATATGAGAAACTATTAATCAGCTGCCCGCTCACAATAAGATCACGTGCTACGTGACGCCAAACATGCGCATAAAAGAGTGTTTTCACACTCGTCGATTGGCTTATAGATGGCGCTGACTGTAACTCCTACTTCTAAATTCACATATAAACCCAAAATAAGTGGATATAGGGAAGGCCGCTGTGGTAGCTCAGTTGTTAGAGCATCGAATGCGTTATACGAAGGTCGTAGGTTCAATTCCTGCTCACGGCTGGTTATTTTTTCATCCACTTTTATTTCTTCTTATTTACATTCAATTGGGTCTAATAACTTCCCCTGTACAATCCTTGGCTTTACTGTCGGTTAGATCTTATTAATATTGTGTTGAAACACGAAAAAACGAGCCCTTAGGTATACACTTCTTTCCCTTATTTCATTAAACGAGAGTCTCGTACTGGCAGACTTGGTGTCATTACGTTGTGTACGAGGGACTATTAATCAGCTGCCCGCTGATAATAAGTTCACGCGCTAAGTGACGCCAAACATGCGCATAAAAGGGTGTTTTCGCACTCGTCGCCTGGCTTATAGATTGCGCTGACTTTCACTCCTACTTCTAAATTCACTTATAAACCCAAAATAAGTGGATGGAGGGAAGGCCGCTGTGGTAGCTCAGTTGTTAGAGCATCGAACGCGTTATACGAAGGTCGTAGGTTCAATTCCTGCTCACGGCTGGTTATTTTTTCATCCACTTTTATTTATTCCTATTTAAATTCAATTGGGTCTAATAACTTCCCCTCTACAATCCTTGGCTTTACTGTCGGTTAGATCTTATTAATATTGTGTTGAAACACGAAAAAACGAGCCCTTAGGTATACACTTCTTTCCCTTATTTCATTAAACGAGAGTCTCGTACTGGCAGACTTGGTGTCATTACGTTGTGTACGAGGGAATATTAATCAGCTGCCCGCTCATAATAAGTTCACGCGCTAAGTGACGCCAAACATGCGCATAAAAGGGTATTTTCGCACTCGTCGCCTGGCTTATAGATTGCACTGACTGTCACTCCTACTTCTAAATTCACATATAAACCAAAAATAAGTGGATGGAGGGATGGCCGCTGTAGTAGCTCAGTGGTTAGAGCATTGAACGCGCTATTCGAAGGTCGTAGTTTGACTCCTGCTCACGGCTGGTTATTTTTTCATCCACTTTTCTTTATTTATTTACATTTAATTGGGTCTAATAACTACCCTGTACATTCCTTGGCTTTACTGTCTGTTAGATCTCATTATTATTGTGTTAAAACACGGAAAAACGAGCCCTTAGGTATACACTTCTTTCCCTTATTTCATTAAACAAGGGTCTCGTACTGGCAGACTTGGTGTCATTAGGTTGTATAGAGGGACTGTTAATCAGCTGCCCGCTCATAATAAGTTCACGTGCTACGTGACGCCAAACATGCACATGAAAGAGTGTTTGAACACTCGTCGATTGGCCTATAGATGGCGCTGACTGTAGCTCCTATTTCTAAATTCACATATAAACCCAAAATAAGTGGATGGAGGAAAGGCGGCTGTGGTAGCTCAGTGGTTAGAGCATCGAACGCGTTATTCGAAGGTCGTAGGTTCGATTCCTGCTCACGGCTGGTTATTTTTTCGTCCACTTTTCTTTCTTTCTATTTACATTCTATTGGGTGTAATAACTTCCCCTGTACACTCCTTGGCTTTACTGTCTGTTAGATCTCTCTAGTATTGTGTGACAACACGGAAAAACGAGCCCTAGGTATACACTTCTTTCCCTTATTTCATTAAACGAGGGTCTCGTACTGGGAGACTTGGTGTCATTAGGTTGTATACGAGGGACTGTTAATCAGCTGGCCGCTCATAATAAGTTCACGTGCTACGTGACACCAAACATGCGCATGAAAGAGTGTTTTACCACTCGTCGCTTGGCTTATAGATTGCGCTGACTTTAACTCCTACTTCTAAATTCACTTATAAACCCGAAATAGGTCGATGGAGGGAAGGCCGCTGTGGTAGCTCAGTGGTTAGAGCACCGAACGCGTTATTCGAAGGTCGTAGTTCGATTCCTGCTCACGGCTGGTTATTTTTTCACCCTAATTTCTTTTTTTATTTACATTCAATTGGGTCTAATAACCTTCACTGTACATTCCTTGGCTTTACTGTCTGTTAGATCTCTCTAATATATTGTTAAAACACGAAAAAACGAGCCCTAGGTATACACTTCTTTTCCTTATTTCATTAAACGAGGGTCTCGTACTGGCAGACTTGGTGTAATTAGGTTGTATACGAGGGACTATTAATCATTGCCCGCTCATTATAAGTTCACGTGCTACGTGACTCAAAACATGCGCAATAAAGAGTGTTTTCACATCGTAGCATGGCTTATAGATGGCGCTAACTGTCACTCCTACTTCTGATATGTGGGGTTTATCGTCCCAAAACCACTATATGATTATGAGAGACGCCGTAGTGGAGGGCTCTGGAAATTTAGACTACCTGGGGTTTTTTAACGTGCACCCAAATCTGAGCACACGGGCCTACAACATTTCCGCCTCCATCGGAAATGCAGCCGCCGCAGCCGGGATTAGAACACGCGCCCTGCGGGTCAGCAGCCGAGTACCTTAGCCACAAGACCACCGCGGCGGGGCAATGTCACTCCTACTTCTAAATTCACATATAAATCCAAAATAAGTGGTTGGAGGGAAGGCCGCTGTGGTAGCTCAGTGGTTAGAGTTTCGAACGCATTATTCGAAGCTCGAAGGTTCGATTTCTGCTCACGGCTGCTTATTTTTCCATCCGCTTTTCTTTCTTCTTATTTACATTCAATTTGGTCTAATAACTTCCCCTGTACAGTTCTTGGCTTTACTGTCTGTTAGATCTCTCTAATATTGCGTTAAAACACGAAAACACGAGCCCTAGGTATACACTTCTTTCCCTTATTTCAATAAACGAAGGTCTCGTACTGGCAGACTTGGTGTAATTAGGTTGTATACGAGGGACTATTAATCAGCTGCCCGCTCATATTAAATTCACGTGCTACGTGACTACAAACATGCGCATAAAAAAGTGTTTTCACACTCGTCGCTTGGCTTATACATGGCGCTGACTGTCACTCCTACTTCTAAATTCACTAATAAACCCAAAATAAGTAGATGGAGGGAAGGCCGCTGTGGTAGCTCAGTTGTTAGAGCATCGAACGCGTTATTCGAAGGTCGTAGGTTCAATTCCTGCTCGCGGCTGGTTATTTTTTCATCCACTTTTATTTCTTCCCATTTACATTCAATTGGGTCTAATAACTTCCCCTGTATATTCCTTGGCTTTACTGTCTGTTAGATCTCTCTAATATTGTGTTAAAACATGGAAGAACGAGCCCTTGGGTAAACACTTTTTTCCCTTATTTCATTAAACGAGAGTCTCGTACTGGCATACTTGGTGTCATTAGGTTGTATACGAGGGACTATTAATCAGCTGCCCGCTCATAATAAGTTCACGCGCTACGTGACGCTAAACATGCGCATAAAAGGGTGTTTTCGCACTCGTCGCCTGGCTTATAGATGGCGCTGACTGTCACTCCTACTTCTAAATTCACATATAAACCCAAAATAGGTGGATGGAGGGAAGGCCGCTGTGGTAGCTCAGTGGTTAGAGCATCGAACGCGTTATTCGAAGGTCGTAGGTCAGATTCCTGCTCACGGCTGGTTAATTTTTTATCCACATTTCTTTTTTTTTATTTACATTCATTTGGGTGTAATAACTTCCCCTGTACATTCTTTGGCTTAACTGTCTGTTAGATCTTTCTAATATTGTGTTAAAACACGAAAAAACGCGCCCTAGGTATACACTTCTTTTCCTTATTTCATAAAACGAGGGTCTCGTACTGGCAGACTTGGTGTAATTAGGTTGTATACGAGGGACTACAAACCAGCTGCCCGCTCACAATAAGTTCACGTGCTACGTGACGCCAAACTTGCGCATAAAAGAGTGTTTTCACACTCGTCGATTGGCTTATAGATGGCGTTGACTGTCACTCCTACTTCTAAATTCACATATAAACCCAAAATAGGTGAATGGAGGGAAGGCCGCTGTGGTAGCTGAGTTGTTAGAGCATCGAGCGCGTTATTCGAAGGTCGTAGGTTCAATTCCTGCTCACGGCTGGTTATTTTTTCATCCACACCTAATTCTTCTTATTTACATTCAATTGGGTGTAATAACTTCTCCTGTACAATCCTTGGCTTTACTGTCGGTTAGATCTTATTAATATTGTGTTGAAACACGAAAAAACGAGCCCTTAGGTATACACTTTTTTCCCTTATTTCATTAAACGAGAGTCTCGTGCTGGCAGACTTGGTGTCATTAGGTTGTATACGAGGGACTATTAATCAACTGCCCGCTCATAATAAGTTCACGCGCTACGTGACGCCAAACATGCGCATAAAAGGGTGTTTTCGCACTCGTCGCCTGGCTTATAAATGGCACTGACGGTCACTCCTACTTCTAAATTCACATATAAACCAAAAATAAGTCGATGGAGGGATGGCCGCAATGGTAGCTCAGTGGTTAGAGCATCGAACGCGTTATTCGAATGTCGTAGGTTCGATTCCTGCTCACAGCTGGTTATTGTTTTATCCACTTTCCTTTCTTATTATTTACATTCAATTGGGTCTAATAACTACCCTGTACATTCCTTCGCTTTACTGTCTGTTAGATCTCATTAATATTGTGTTAAAACACGGAAAAACGAGCCCTTATGTATACACTTCTTTCCCTTATTTCCTTAAACGATGGTCTTGTACTGGGAGACTTGGTGTCATTAGGTTGTATACGAGGGACTGTTAATCAGCTGGCCGCTCATAATAAGTTCACGTGCTACGTGACGCCAAACATGCGCATGAAAGAGTGTTTTACCACTCGTCGCTTGGCTTATAGATTGCGCTGACTGTCACTCCTACTTCTAAATTCACATATACACCCAAAATAGGTGGATGGAGGGAAGGCCGCTGTGGTAGCTCAGTGGTTAGAGCATCGAACACGTTATTCCAAGGTCGTAGGTTCGATTCCTGCTCACGGCTGGTTATTTTTTCGTCCACTTTTCTTTCTTCCTATTTACATTCAATTGGGTGTAATAACTTCCCCTGTACACTCCTTGGCTTTACTGTCTGTTAGATCTCTCTAATATTGTGTGCAAACACGGAAAAACGAGCCCTAGGTATACACTTTTTTCCCTTATATCCTTAAACGAGGGTCTCGTACTGGCAGACTTGGTGTAATTAGGTTGTATATGAGAAACTATTAATCAGCTGCCCGCTCACAATAAGATCACGTGCTACGTGACGCCAAACATGCGCATAAAAGAGTGTTTTCACACTCGTCGATTGGCTTATAGATGGCGCTGACTGTAACTCCTACTTCTAAATTCACATATAAACCCAAAATAAGTGGATATAAGGAAGGCCGCTGTGGTAGCTCAGTTGTTAGAGCATCGAACGCGTTATACGAAGGTCGTAGGTTCAATTCCTGCTCACGGCTGGTTATTTTTTCATCCACTTTTATTTCTTCTTATTTACATTCAATTGGGTCTAATAACTTCCCCTGTACAATCCTTGGCTTTACTGTCGGTTAGATCTTATTAATATTGTGTTGAAACACGAAAAAACGAGCCCTTAGGTATACACTTCTTTCCCTTATTTCATTAAACGAGAGTCTCGTACTGGCAGACTTGGTGTCATTACGTTGTGTACGAGGGACTATTAATCAGCTGCCCGCTCATAATAAGTTCACGCGCTAAGTGACGCCAAACATGCGCATAAAAGGGTGTTTTCGCACTCGTCGCCTGGCTTATAGATTGCGCTGACTTTCACTCCTACTTCTAAATTCACTTATAAACCCAAAATAAGTGGATGGAGGGAAGGCCGCTGTGGTAGCTCAGTTGTTAGAGCATCGAACGCGTTATACGAAGGTCGTAGGTTCAATTCCTGCTCACGGCTGGTTATTTTTTCATCCACTTTTATTTATTCTTATTTAAATTCAATTGGGTCTAATAACTCCCCCTCTACAATCCTTGGCTTTACTGTCGGTTAGATCTTATTAATATTGTGTTGAAACACGAAAAAACGAGCCCTTAGGTATACACTTCTTTCCCTTATTTCATTAAACGAGAGTCTCGTACTGGCAGACTTGGTGTCATTACGTTGTGTACGAGGGAATATTAATCAGCTGCCCGCTCATAATAAGTTCACGCGCTAAGTGACGCCAAACATGCGCATAAAAGGGTATTTTCGCACTCGTCGCCTGGCTTATAGATTGCACTGACTGTCACTCCTACTTCTAAATTCACATATAAACCAAAAATAAGTGGATGGAGGGATGGCCGCTGTAGTAGCTCAGTGGTTAGAGCATTGAACGCGCTATTCGAAGGTCGTAGTTTGACTCCTGCTCACGGCTGGTTATTTTTTCATCCACTTTTCTTTTTTTATTTACATTTAATTGGGTCTAATAACTACCCTGTACATTCCTTGGCTTTACTGTCTGTTAGATCTCATTATTATTGTGTTAAAACACGGAAAAACGAGCCCTTAGGTATACACTTCTTTCCCTTATTTCATTAAACAAGGGTCTCGTACTGGCAGACTTGGTGTCATTAGGTTGTATAGAGGGACTGTTAATCAGCTGCCCGCTCATAATAAGTTCACGTGCTACGTGACGCCAAACATGCACATGAAAGAGTGTTTGAACACTCGTCGCTTGGCTTATAGATGGCTCTGATTGTCACTCCTACATCTAAATTCACATATAAACCCAAAATATATGGATGGAGGGAAGGCCGCTGTGGTAGCTCAGTGGTTAGAGCACCGAACGCGTTATTCGAAGGTCGTAGTTCGATTCCTGCTCACGGCTGGTTATTTTTTCATCCACTTTTCTTTTTTTATTTACATTCAATTGGGTCTAATAACTTCCACTGTACATTCCTTGGCTTTACTGTCTGTTAGATCTCTCTAATATTGTGTTAAAACACGAAAAAACGAGCCCCAGGTATACACTTCTTTTCCTTATTTCATTAAACGAGGGTCTTGTACTGGCAGACTTGGTGTAATTAGGTTGTATACAAGGGACTATTAATCAGCTGCCCGCTCACAATAAGTTCACGTGCTACGTGACGCCAAACATGCGCAAAAAAGAGTGTTTTCACACTCGTCGATTGGCCTATAGATGGCGCTGACTGTAGCTCCTATTTCTAAATTCACATATAAACGCAAAATAAGTGGATGGAGGAAAGGCGGCTGTGGTAGCTCAATGGTTAGAGCATCGAACGCGTTATTCGAAGGTCGTAGGTTCGATTCCTGCTCACGGCTGGTTATTTTTTCGTCCACTTTTCTTTCTTTCTATTTACATTCAATTGGGTGTAATAACTTCCCCTGTACAGTCCTTGGCTTTACTGTCTGTTAGATCTCTCTAGTATTGTGTGACAACACGGAAAAACGAGCCCTAGGTATACACTTCTTTCCCTTATTTCATTAAACGAGGGTCTCGTACTGGGAGACTTGGTGTCATTAGGTTGTATACGAGGGACTGTTAATCAGCTGGCCGCTCATAATAAGTTCACGTGCTACGTGACACCAAACATGCGCATGAAAGAGTGTTTTACCACTCGTCGCTTGGCTTATAGATTGCGCTGACTTTAACTCCTACTTCTAAATTCACTTATAAACCCGAAATAGGTCGATGGAGGGAAGGCCGCTGTGGTAGCTCAGTGGTTAGAGCACCGAACGCGTTATTCGAAGGTCGTAGTTCGATTCCTGCTCACGGCTGGTTATTTTTTCACCCTATTTTCTTTTTTTATTTACATTCAATTGGGTCTAATAACTTCCACTGTACATTCCTTGGCTTTACTGTCTGTTAGATCTCTCTAATATATTGTTAAAACACGAAAAAACGAGCCCTAGGTATACACTTCTTTTCCTTATTTCATTAAACGAGGGTCTCGTACTGGCAGACTTGGTGTAATTAGGTTGTATACGAGGGACTATTAATCATTGCCCGCTCATTATAAGTTCACGTGCTACGTGACTCAAAACATGCGCAATAAAGAGTGTTTTCACATCGTAGCATGGCTTATAGATGGCGCTAACTGTCACTCCTACTTCTGATATGTGGGGTTTATCGTCCCAAAACCACTATATGATTATGAGAGACGCCGTAGTGGAGGGCTCTGGAAATTTAGACTACCTGGGGTTTTTTAACGTGCACCCAAATCTGAGCACACGGGCCTACAACATTTCCGCCTCCATCGGAAATGCAGCCGCCGCAGCCGGGATTAGAACACGCGCCCTGCGGGTCAGCAGCCGAGTACCTTAGCCACAAGACCACCGCGGCGGGGCAATGTCACTCCTACTTCTAAATTCACATATAAATCCAAAATAAGTGGTTGGAGGGAAGGCCGCTGTGGTAGCTCAGTGGTTAGAGCTTCGAACGCATTATTCGAAGCTCGAAGGTTCGATTTCTGCTCACGGCTGCTTATTTTTCCATCCGCTTTTCTTTCTTCTTATTTACATTCAATTTGGTCTAATAACTTCCCCTGTACATTTCTTGGCTTTACTGTCTGTTAGATCTCTCTAATATTGCGTTAAAACACGAAAACACGAGCCCTAGGTATACACTTCTTTCCCTTATTTCAATAAACGAAGGTCTCGTACTGGCAGACTTGGTGTAATTAGGTTGTATACGAGGGACTATTAATCAGCTGCCCGCTCATATTAAATTCACGTGCTACGTGACTACAAACATGCGCATAAAAAAGTGTTTTCACACTCGTCGCTTGGCTTATACATGGCGCTGACTGTCACTCCTACTTCTAAATTCACTAATAAACCCAAAATAAGTAGATGGAGGGAAGGCCGCTGTGGTAGCTCAGTTGTTAGAGCATCGAACGCGTTATTCGAAGGTCGTAGGTTCAATTCCTGCTCGCGGCTGGTTATTTTTTCATCCACTTTTATTTCTTCCCATTTACATTCAATTGGGTCTAATAACTTCCCCTGTACATTCCTTGGCTTTACTGTCTGTTAGATCTCTCTAATATTGTGTTAAAACATGGAAGAACGAGCCCTTGGGTAAACACTTTTTTCCCTTATTTCATTAAACGAGAGTCTCGTACTGGCATACTTGGTGTCATTAGGTTGTATACGAGGGACTATTAATCAGCTGCCCGCTCATAATAAGTTCACGCGCTACGTGACGCTAAACATGCGCATAAAAGGGTGTTTTCGCACTCGTCGCCTGGCTTATAGATGGCGCTGACTGTCACTCCTACTTCTAAATTCACATATAAACCCAAAATAGGTGGATGGAGGGAAGGCCGCTGTGGTAGCTCAGTGGTTAGAGCATCGAACGCGTTATTCGAAGGTCGTAGGTTCGATTCCTGCTCACGGCTGGTTAATTTTTTATCCACATTTCTTTTTTTATTTACATTCATTTGGGTGTAATAACTTCCCCTGTACATTCTTTGGCTTTACTGTCTGTTAGATCTTTCTAATATTGTGTTAAAACACGAAAAAACGCGCCCTAGGTATACACTTCTTTTCCTTATTTCATTAAACGAGGGTCTCGTACTGGCAGACTTGGTGTAATTAGGTTGTATACGAGGGACTACAAACCAGCTGCCCGCTCACAATAAGTTCACGTGCTACGTGACGCCAAACATGCGCATAAAAGAGTGTTTTCGCACTCGTCGCCTGGCTTATAGATTGCGCTGACTTTAACTCCTACTTCTAAATTCACTTATAAACCCGAAATAGGTCGATGGAGGGAAGGCCGCTGTGGTAGCTCAGTGGTTAGAGCACCGAACGCGTTATTCGAAGGTCGTAGTTCGATTCCTGCTCACGGCTGGTTATTTTTTCACCCTATTTTCTTTTTTTATTTACATTCAATTGGGTCTAATAACTTCCACTGTACATTCCTTGGCTTTACTGTCTGTTAGATCTCTCTAATATATTGTTAAAACACGAAAAAACGAGCCCTAGGTATACACTTCTTTTCCTTATTTCATTAAACGAGGGTCTCGTACTGGCAGACTTGGTGTAATTAGGTTGTATACGAGGGACTATTAATCATTGCCCGCTCATTATAAGTTCACGTGCTACGTTACTCAAAACATGCGCAATAAAGAGTGTTTTCACATCGTAGCATGGCTTATAGATGGCGCTAACTGTCACTCCTACTTCTGATATGTGGGGTTTATCGTCCCAAAACCACTATATGATTATGAGAGACGCCGTAGTGGAGGGCTCTGGAAATTTAGACTACCTGGGGTTTTTTAACGTGCACCCAAATCTGAGCACACGGGCCTACAACATTTCCGCCTCCATCGGAAATGCAGCCGCCGCAGCCGGGATTAGAACACGCGCCCTGCGGGTCAGCAGCCGAGTACCTTAGCCACAAGACCACCGCGGCGGGGCAATGTCACTCCTACTTCTAAATTCACATATAAATCCAAAATAAGTGGTTGGAGGGAAGGCCGCTGTGGTAGCTCAGTGGTTAGAGCTTCGAACGCATTATTCGAAGCTCGAAGGTTCGATTTCTGCTCACGGCTGCTTATTTTTCCATCCGCTTTTCTTTCTTCTTATTTACATTCAATTTGGTCTAATAACTTCCCCTGTACATTTCTTGGCTTTACTGTCTGTTAGATCTCTCTAATATTGCGTTAAAACACGAAAACACGAGCCCTAGGTATACACTTCTTTCCCTTATTTCAATAAACGAAGGTCTCGTACTGGCAGACTTGGTGTAATTAGGTTGTATACGAGGGACTATTAATCAGCTGCCCGCTCATATTAAATTCACGTGCTACGTGACTACAAACATGCGCATAAAAAAGTGTTTTCACACTCGTCGCTTGGCTTATACATGGCGCTGACTGTCACTCCTACTTCTAAATTCACTAATAAACCCAAAATAAGTAGATGGAGGGAAGGCCGCTGTGGTAGCTCAGTTGTTAGAGCATCGAACGCGTTATTCGAAGGTCGTAGGTTCAATTCCTGCTCGCGGCTGGTTATTTTTTCATCCACTTTTATTTCTTCCCATTTACATTCAATTGGGTCTAATAACTTCCCCTGTACATTCCTTGGCTTTACTGTCTGTTAGATCTCTCTAATATTGTGTTAAAACATGGAAGAACGAGCCCTTGGGTAAACACTTTTTTCCCTTATTTCATTAAACGAGAGTCTCGTACTGGCATACTTGGTGTCATTAGGTTGTATACGAGGGACTATTAATCAGCTGCCCGCTCATAATAAGTTCACGCGCTACGTGACGCTAAACATGCGCATAAAAGGGTGTTTTCGCACTCGTCGCCTGGCTTATAGATGGCGCTGACTGTCACTCCTACTTCTAAATTCACATATAAACCCAAAATAGGTGGATGGAGGGAAGGCCGCTGTGGTAGCTCAGTGGTTAGAGCATCGAACGCGTTATTCGAAGGTCGTAGGTTCGATTCCTGCTCACGGCTGGTTAATTTTTTATCCACATTTCTTTTTTTTATTTACATTCATTTGGGTGTAATAACTTCCCCTGTACATTCTTTGGCTTTACTGTCTGTTAGATCTTTCTAATATTGTGTTAAAACACGAAAAAACGCGCCCTAGGTATACACTTCTTTCCCTTATTTCATTAAACGAGAGTCTCGTACTGGCAGACTTGGTGTCATTACGTTGTGTACGAGGGACTATTAATCAGCTGCCCGCTCATAATAAGTTCACGCGCTAAGTGACGCCAAACATGCGCATAAAAGGGTGTTTTCGCACTCGTCGCCTGGCTTATAGATTGCGCTGACTTTCACTCCTACTTCTAAATTCACTTATAAACCCAAAATAAGTGGATGGAGGGAAGGCCGCTGTGGTAGCTCAGTTGTTAGAGCATCGAACGCGTTATACGAAGGTCGTAGGTTCAATTCCTGCTCACGGCTGGTTATTTTTTCATCCACTTTTATTTATTCTTATTTAAATTCAATTGGGTCTAATAACTTCCCCTCTACAATCCTTGGCTTTACTGTCGGTTAGATCTTATTAATATTGTGTTGAAACACGAAAAAACGAGCCCTTAGGTATACACTTCTTTCCCTTATTTCATTAAACGAGAGTCTCGTACTGGCAGACTTGGTGTCATTACGTTGTGTACGAGGGAATATTAATCAGCTGCCCGCTCATAATAAGTTCACGCGCTAAGTGACGCCAAACATGCGCATAAAAGGGTATTTTCGCACTCGTCGCCTGGCTTATAGATTGCACTGACTGTCACTCCTACTTCTAAATTCACATATAAACCAAAAATAAGTGGATGGAGGGATGGCCGCTGTAGTAGCTCAGTGGTTAGAGCATTGAACGCGCTATTCGAAGGTCGTAGTTTGACTCCTGCTCACGGCTGGTTATTTTTTCATCCACTTTTCTTTTTTTATTTACATTTAATTGAGTCTAATAACTACCCTGTACATTCCTTGGCTTTACTGTCTGTTAGATCTCATTATTATTGTGTTAAAACACGGAAAAACGAGCCCTTAGGTATACACTTCTTTCCCTTATTTCATTAAACAAGGGTCTCGTACTGGCAGACTTGGTGTCATTAGGTTGTATAGAGGGACTGTTAATCAGCTGCCCGCTCATAATAAGTTCACGTGCTACGTGACGCCAAACATGCACATGAAAGAGTGTTTGAACACTCGTCGCTTGGCTTATAGATGACGCTGATTGTCACTCCTACATCTAAATTCACATATAAACCCAAAATATATGGATGGAGGGAAGGCCGCTGTGGTAGCTCAGTGGTTAGAGCACCGAACGCGTTATTCGAAGGTCGTAGTTCGATTCCTGCTCACGGCTGGTTATTTTTTCATCCACTTTTCTTTTTTTATTTACATTCAATTGGGTCTAATAACTTCCACTGTACATTCCTTGGCTTTACTGTCTGTTAGATCTCTCTAATATTGTGTTAAAACACGAAAAAACGAGCCCCAGGTATACACTTCTTTTCCTTATTTCATTAAACGAGGGTCTTGTACTGGCAGACTTGGTGTAATTAGGTTGTATACGAGGGACTATTAATCAGCTGCCCGCTCACAATAAGTTCACGTGCTACGTGACGCAAACATGCGCAAAAAAGAGTGTTTTCACACTCGTCGATTGGCCTATAGATGGCGCTGACTGTAGCTCCTATTTCTAAATTCACATATAAACGCAAAATAAGTGGATGGAGGAAAGGCGGCTGTGGTAGCTCAGTGGTTAGAGCATCGAACGCGTTATTCGAAGGTCGTAGGTTCGATTCCTGCTCACGGCTGGTTATTTTTTCGTCCACTTTTCTTTCTTTCTATTTACATTCAATTGGGTGTAATAACTTCCCCTGTACACTCCTTGGCTTTACTGTCTGTTAGATCTCTCTAGTATTGTGTGACAACACGGAAAAACGAGCCCTAGGTATACACTTCTTTCCCTTATTTCATTAAACGAGGGTCTCGTACTGGGAGACTTGGTGTCATTAGGTTGTATACGAGGGACTGTTAATCAGCTGGCCGCTCATAATAAGTTCACGTGCTACGTGACACCAAACATGCGCATGAAAGAGTGTTTTACCACTCGTCGCTTGGCTTATAGATTGCGCTGACTTTAACTCCTACTTCTAAATTCACTTATAAACCCGAAATAGGTCGATGGAGGGAAGGCCGCTGTGGTAGCTCAGTGGTTAGAGCACCGAACGCGTTATTCGAAGGTCGTAGTTCGATTCCTGCTCACGGCTGGTTATTTTTTCACCCTATTTTCTTTTTTTATTTACATTCAATTGGGTCTAATAACTTCCACTGTACATTCCTTGGCTTTACTGTCTGTTAGATCTCTCTAATATATTGTTAAAACACGAAAAAACGAGCCCTAGGTATACACTTCTTTTCCTTATTTCATTAAACGAGGGTCTCGTACTGGCAGACTTGGTGTAATTAGGTTGTATACGAGGGACTATTAATCATTGCCCGCTCATTATAAGTTCACGTGCTACGTGACTCAAAACATGCGCAATAAAGAGTGTTTTCACATCGTAGCATGGCTTATAGATGGCGCTAACTGTCACTCCTACTTCTGATATGTGGGGTTTATCGTCCCAAAACCACTATATGATTATGAGAGACGCCGTAGTGGAGGGCTCTGGAAATTTAGACTACCTGGGGTTTTTTAACGTGCACCCAAATCTGAGCACACGGGCCTACAACATTTCCGCCTCCATCGGAAATGCAGCCGCCGCAGCCGGGATTAGAACACGCGCCCTGCGGGTCAGCAGCCGAGTACCTTAGCCACAAGACCACCGCGGCGGGGCAATGTCACTCCTACTTCTAAATTCACATATAAATCCAAAATAAGTGGTTGGAGGGAAGGCCGCTGTGGTAGCTCAGTGGTTAGAGCTTCGAACGCATTATTCGAAGCTCGAAGGTTCGATTTCTGCTCACGGCTGCTTATTTTTCCATCCGCTTTTCTTTCTTCTTATTTACATTCAATTTGGTCTAATAACTTCCCCTGTACATTTCTTGGCTTTACTGTCTGTTAGATCTCTCTAATATTGCGTTAAAACACGAAAACACGAGCCCTAGGTATACACTTCTTTCCCTTATTTCAATAAACGAAGGTCTCGTACTGGCAGACTTGGTGTAATTAGGTTGTATACGAGGGACTATTAATCAGCTGCCCGCTCATATTAAATTCACGTGCTACGTGACTACAAACATGCGCATAAAAAAGTGTTTTCACACTCGTTGCTTGGCTTATACATGGCGCTGACTGTCACTCCTACTTCTAAATTCACTAATAAACCCAAAATAAGTAGATGGAGGGAAGGCCGCTGTGGTAGCTCAGTTGTTAGAGCATCGAACGCGTTATTCGAAGGTCGTAGGTTCAATTCCTGCTCGCGGCTGGTTATTTTTTCATCCACTTTTATTTCTTCCCATTTACATTCAATTGGGTCTAATAACTTCCCCTGTACATTCCTTGGCTTTACTGTCTGTTAGATCTCTCTAATATTGTGTTAAAACATGGAAGAACGAGCCCTTGGGTAAACACTTTTTTCCCTTATTTCATTAAACGAGAGTCTCGTACTGGCATACTTGGTGTCATTAGGTTGTATACGAGGGACTATTAATCAGCTGCCCGCTCATAATAAGTTCACGCACTACGTGACGCTAAACATGCGCATAAAAGGGTGTTTTCGCACTCGTCGCCTGGCTTATAGATGGCGCTGACTGTCACTCCTACTTCTAAATTCACATATAAACCCAAAATAGGTGGATGGAGGGAAGGCCGCTGTGGTAGCTCAGTGGTTAGAGCATCGAACGCGTTATTCGAAGGTCGTAGGTTCGATTCCTGCTCACGGCTGGTTAATTTTTTATCCACATTTCTTTTTTTTATTTACATTCATTTGGGTGTAATAACTTCCCCTGTACATTCTTTGGCTTTACTGTCTGTTAGATCTTTCTAATATTGTGTTAAAACACGAAAAAACGCGCCCTAGGTATACACTTCTTTTCCTTATTTCATTAAACGAGGGTCTCGTACTGGCAGACTTGGTGTAATTAGGTTGTATACGAGGGACTACAAACCAGCTGCCCGCTCACAATAAGTTCACGTGCTACGTGACGCCAAACATGCGCATAAAAGAGTGTTTTCACACTCGTCGATTGGCTTATAGATGGCGTTGACTGTCACTCCTACTTCTAAATTCACATATAAACCCAAAATAGGTGAATGGAGGGAAGGCCGCTGTGGTAGCTGAGTTGTTAGAGCATCGAGCGCGTTATTCGAAGGTCGTAGGTTCAATTCCTGCTCACGGCTGGTTATTTTTTCATCCACACCTAATTCTTCTTATTTACATTCAATTGGGTGTAATAACTTCTCCTGTACAATCATTGGCTTTACTGTCGGTTAGATCTTATTAATATTGTGTTGAAACACGAAAAAACGAGCCCTTAGGTATACACTTTTTTCCCTTATTTCATTAAACGAGAGTCTCGTGCTGGCAGACTTGGTGTCATTAGGTTGTATACGAGGGACTATTAATCAACTGCCCGCTCATAATAAGTTCACGCGCTACGTGACGCCAAACATGCGCATAAAAGGGTGTTTTCGCACTCGTCGCCTGGCTTATAAATGGCACTGACGGTCACTCCTACTTCTAAATTCACATATAAACCAAAAATAAGTCGATGGAGGGATGGCCGCAATGGTAGCTCAGTGGTTAGAGCATCGAACGCGTTATTCGAATGTCGTAGGTTCGATTCCTGCTCACAGCTGGTTATTGTTTTATCCACTTTCCTTTCTTATTATTTACATTCAATTGGGTCTAATAACTACCCTGTACATTCCTTCGCTTTACTGTCTGTTAGATCTCATTAATATTGTGTTAAAAAACGGAAAAACGAGCCCTTATGTATACACTTCTTTCCCTTATTTCCTTAAACGATGGTCTTGTACTGGGAGACTTGGTGTCATTAGGTTGTATACGAGGGACTGTTAATCAGCTGGCCGCTCATAATAAGTTCACGTGCTACGTGACGCCAAACATGCGCATGAAAGAGTGTTTTACCACTCGTCGCTTGGCTTATAGATTGCGCTGACTGTCACTCCTACTTCTAAATTCTCATATACACCCAAAATAGGTGGATGGAGGGAAGGCCGCTGTGGCAGCTCAGTGGTTAGAGCATCGAACACGTTATTCCAAGGTCGTAGGTTCGATTCCTGCTCACGGCTGGTTATTTTTTCGTCCACTTTTCTTTCTTCCTATTTACATTCAATTGGGTGTAATAACTTCCCCTGTACACTCCTTGGCTTTACTGTCTGTTAGATCTCTCTAATATTGTGTGCAAACAAGGAAAAACGAGCCCTAGGTATACACTTTTTTCCCTTATATCCTTAAACGAGGGTCTCGTACTGGCAGACTTGGTGTAATTAGGTTGTCTACGAGGGACTAATAATCAGCTGCCCTCTCAAAATAAGTTCTTGTGCTACGTGACGCCAAACATGCGCATAAAAGAGTGTTTTCACACTCGTCGCTTGGCTTATAGATGGCGCTGACTGTCACTCCTACTTCTAAATTCACTAATAAACCCAAAATAGGTGGATGGAGGGAAGGCCGCTGTGGTAGCTCAGTTGTTAGAGCATCGAACGCGTTATTCGAAGGTCATAGGTTCAATTCCTGCTCACGGCTGGTTATTTTTTCATCCACTTTTATTTCTTCCCATTTACATTCAATTGGGTCTAATAACTTCCCCTGTACATTCCTTGGCTTTACTATCTGTTAGATCTCTCTAATATTGTGTTAAAACACGAAAGAACGAGCCCTTGGGTAAACTCTTCTTTCCCTTATTTCATTAAACGAGGGTCTCGTACTGGCAGACTTGGTGTCATTAGGTTGTATACGAGGGACTGTTAATCAGCCGCCCGCTCATAATAAGTTCATGTGCTACGTGACGCCAAACATGCGCATGAAAGAGTGTTTTAACACTCGTCGCTTGGCTTATAGGTGGCGCTGATTGCCCCTTCTACATCTAAATTCACATATAAACTCAAAATAGGTGGATGGAGAGAGGCCGCTGTGGTAGCTCAGTGGTTAGAGCATCGAATGCGTTATTCGAAGGTCGTAGTTCGATTCCTGCTCACGGCTGGTTATTTTTTCATCCACTTTCCTTTCTTCTTATTTACATTCAATTGGGTCTAATAACTACCCTGTACATTCCTTGGCTTTACTGTCTGTTAGATCTCATTATATTGTGTTAAAACACGGGAAAACGAGCCCTTAGGTACTGGCAGACTTGGTGTCATTAGGTTGTATACGAGGGACTGTTAATCAGCTTCCCGCTCATAATAAGTTCACATGCTACGTAACGCCAAGCATGCGCATGAAAGAGTGTTTTAACACTCGTCGCTTGGCTTATAGATGGCGCTGACTGTCACTCCTACTTCTAAATTCTCATATACACCCAAAATAGGTGGATGGAGGGAAGGCCGCTGTGGTAGCTCAGTGGTTAAAGCATCGAACGCGTTATTCGAAGGTCGAAGGTTCGGTTCCTGCTCACGGCTGCTTATTTTTTCATCCGCTTTTCTTTCTTCTTATTTACATTCAATTGGGTCTAATAACTTCCCCTGTACATTTCTTGGCTTTACTGTCTGTTAGATGTCTCTAATATTGCGTTAAAACACGAAAAAACGAGCCCTAAGTATAAACTTCTTTCCCTTATTTCAATAAACGAAGGTCTCGTAGTGGCAGACTTGGTGTAATTAGGTTGTATACGAGGGACTATTAATCAGCTGCCCGCTCATAATAAGTTCACGTGCTACGTGACTACAAACATGCGCATAAAAAGTGTTTTCACACTCGTCGCTTGGCTTATAGATGGCGCTGACTGTCACTCCTACTTCTAAATTCACTAATAAACCCAAAATAAGTGGATGGAGGGAAGGCCGCTGTAGTAGCTCAGTTGTTAGAGCATCGAACGCGTTATTCGAAGGTCATAGGTTCAATTCCTGCTCACGGCTGGTTATTTTTTCATCCACTTTTATTTCTTCCTATTTACATTCAATTGGGTCTAATAACTTCCCCTTTACATTCCTTGGCTTTACTGTCTGTTAGATCTCTCTAATATTGTGTTAAAACACGGAAGAACGAGCCCTTGGGTAAACACTTCTTTCCCTTATTTCATTAAACGAGGGTCTCGTACTGGCAGACTTGGTGTCATTAGGTTATATACGAGGGACTGTTAATCAGCCGCCCGCTCATAATAAGTTCACGTGCTACGTGACGCCAAACATGCGCATGAAAGAGTGTTTTAACACTCGTCGCTTGGCTTATAGGTGGCGCTGACTGTCACTCCTACTTCTAAATTCACATATAAACCCAAAATAGGTGGATGGAGGGAAGGCCGCTGTGGTAGCTCAGTGGTTAGAGCATCGAACGCGTTATTCGAAGGTCGTAGGTTCGATTCCTGCTCACGGCTGGTTATTTTTTTATCCACTTTTCTTTTTTTATTTACATTCAATTGGGTCTAATAACTTCCCCAGTACATTCTTTGGCTTTACTGTCTGTTAGATTTCTCTAATATTGTGTTAAAACACGAAAAAACGAGCCCTAGGTATACACTTCTTTTCTTTATTTCATTAAACGAGGGTCTCGTACAGGCAGACTTGGTGTAATTAGGTTGTATACGAGAGACTAATAATCAGCTGCCCGCTCACAATAAGTTCACGTGCTACGTGACGCCAAACATGCGCATAAAAGAGTGTTTTCACACTCGTCGATTGGCTTATAGATGGCGCTGACTGTCACTCCTACTTCTAAATTCACATATAAACCCAAAATAAGTGGATGGAGGGAAGGGCGCTGTGGTAGCTCAGTTGGTAGAGCATCGAACGCGTTAATCGAAGGTCGTAGGTTCAATTCCTGCTCACGGCTGGTTATTTTTTCATCCACTTTTATTTCTTCTTTTTTACATTCAATTGGGTCTAATAACTTCCCCTGTAAATCCTTGGCTTTACTGTCGGTTAGATCTTATTAATATTGTGTGGAAACACGAAAAAACGAGCCCTTAGGTATACACTCCTTTCCCTTATTTCATTAATCGAGAGTCCCGTACTGGCAGACTTGGTGTCATTAGGTTGTATACGAGGGACTAATAATCAGCTGCCCGCTCTCAATAAGTTCACGTGCTACGTGACGCCAAACATGCGCATAAAAGAGTGTTTTCACACTCGTCGATTGGCTTATAGATGACGCTGACTGTCACTCCTACTTCTAAAATCACATATAAACCTAAAATAAGTGGATGGAGGGAAGGCCGCTGTGGTAGCTCAGTTGTTAGAGCATCGAACGCGTTATTCGAAGGTCGTAGGTTCGATTCCTGCTCACGGCTGGTTATTTTTTCATCCACTTTTATTTCTTCCTATTTACATTCAATTGGGTCTAATAACTTCCCCTGTACATTCCTTGGCTTTACTGTCTGTTAGATCTTTCTAATATTGTGTTAAAACACGGAAGAACGAGCCCTTGGGTAAACACTTCTTTCCCTTATTTCATTAAACGAGGGTCTCGTACTGGCAGACTTGGTGTCATTAGGTTGTATACGAGGGACTGTTAATCAGCCGCCCGCTCATAATAAGTTCACGTGCTACGTGACGCCAAACATGCGCATGAAAGAGTGTTTTAACACTCGTCGCTTGGCTTATAGGTGGCGCTGACGGTCACTCCTACTTCTAAATTCACATATAAACCCAAAATAGGTGGATGGAGGGAAGGCCGCTGTGGTAGCTCAGTGGTTAGAGCATCGAACGCGTTATTCGAAGGTCGTAGGTTCGATTCCTGCTCACGGCTGGTTATTTTTTTATCCACTTTTCTTTTTTTATTTACATTCAATTGGGTCTAATAACTTCCCCAGTACATTCTTTGGCTTTACTGTCTGTTAGATTTCTCTAATATTGTGTTAAAACACGAAAAAACGAGCCCTAGGTATACACTTCTTTTCTTTATTTTATTAAACGAGGGTCTCGTACAGGCAGACTTGGTGTAATTAGGTTGTATACGAGAGACTAATAATCAGCTGCCCGCTCACAATAAGTTCACGTGCTACGTGACGCCAAACATGCGCATAAAAGAGTGTTTTCACACTCGTCGATTGGCTTATAGATGGCGCTGACTGTGACTCCTACTTCTAAATTCACATATAAACCCAAAATAAGTGGATGGAGGGAAGGGCGCTGTGGTAGATCAGTTGGTAGAGCATCGAACGCGTTATTCGAAGGTCGTAGGTTCAATTCCTGCTCACGGCTGGTTATTTTTTCATCCACTTTTATTTCTTCTTTTTTACATTCAATTGGGTCTAATAACTTCCCCTGTAAATCCTTGGCTTTACTGTCGGTTAGATCTTATTAATATTGTGTTGAAACACGAAAAAACGAACCTTTGGGTGTACACTTCTTTCCCCTATTTCATTTAACGAGAGTCTCGTACTGGCAGACTTGGTGTCAATAGGTTGTATACGAGGGTCTAATAATCAGCTGCCCGCTCATAATAACTTCACGTGCTACGTGACGCAAAACATGCGCATAAAAGAGTGTTTTAACACTCGTCGCTTGGCTTATAGATGGCGCTGACTGTCACTCCTAATTCTAAATTCACATATAAACCCAAAATAGGTGGATGGAGGAAGGGCCGCTGTGGTAGTTCAGTGGGTAGAGCATCGAACGCGTTATTCGAAGGTCGTAGGTTAGATTCCTGCTCACGGCTGGTTATTTTTTCATCCACTTTTCTTTCTTGCTATTTACATTCAATTGGGTCTGATAACTTCCCCAGTACATTCCTTGGCTTTACTGTCTTTTAGATCTCATTATAATTGTATTAAAACACGGAAAAACGAGCCCATAGGTATACACTTCTCTCCCTTATTTCATTAAACAAGGGTCTCGTACTGACAGACTTGGTGTCATTAGGTTGTATTACGAGGGACTATTATTCAGCTGCCCGCTCATAATAAGTTCACGTGCTACGTGATGCCAAACATGCGCATAAAAGAGTGTTTTAACACTCGTCGCTTGGCTTATAGATAGCGCTGACTGTCACTCCTACTTCTAAATTCACATATAAACCCAAAATAGGTGGATGGAGGGAAGGCCGCTGTGGTAGCTCAGTGGATAGAGCATCGAACGCGTTATTCGAAGGTCATAGGTTCGATTCCTGCTCACGGCTGGTTATTGTTTCATCCACTTTTCTTTCTTCCTATTTACATTCAATTGGGTGTAATAACTTCCCCTGTACATTCCTTGACTTTACTGTCTGTTAGATCTCTCTAATATTGTGTGAAAACACGGAAAAACGAGCCCTAGGTATACACTTTTTTGACTTATTTCATTAAACGAGGGTATCGTACTGGCAGACTTGGTGTAATTAGGTTGTATACGAGGGACTATTATTTAGCTGCCCGCTCATAATAAGTTCACGTGCTACGTGACGCCAAACATGCGCAATAAAGAGTTTTTTCACGTCGTAGCTTGGCTTATAGATGGCGCTGACTGTCACTCCTACTTCTGATATGTGGGGTTTAACGTCCCAAAACCACTATATGATTATGAGAGACGCCGTAGTGGAGGGCTCTGGAAATTCAGACTTCGTGGGGTTCTTTAACGTGCACCCAATTCTGAGCTCACGGGTCTACAACACCTCCGCCTCCATCGGAAATGCAGCCGCCGCAGCCGGGATTCAAACCCGCGCACTGCGGGTCAGCAGCCGAGTACCTTAGCCACTAGACCACCGCGGCGGGGCAATGTCACTCCTACTTCTAAATTCACATATAAACCCAAAATAAGTGGTTGGACGGAAGGCCACTGTGCTAGATCAGTGGTTAGAGCATTGAACGTGTTACTCGAAGGTCAGTGGTTCGATTCCTGCTCTCGGCTGGTTATTTTTTCATCCACATTTATTTCATCTTGTTTACATTCAATTGGGTCTAATAACTTCCCCAGTACATTCCTTGGCTTTATTGTCTGTTATATCTCATTTTAATTGTATTAAAACACGGAAAAACGAGCCCATAGGTATACACTTTTTTTCCTTATTTCATTAAACGAGGGTCTCGTACTGACAGACTTGGTGTCATTAGGTTGTATATGAGGGACTATTATTCAGCTGCCCGCTCATAAGTTCACGTGCTACGTGACGCCAAACATGCGCAATAAAGAGTGTTTTCACATCGTAGCTTGGCTTATACATGGCGCTGACTGTCACTCCTACTTCTGATATGTGGGGTTTAACGTCCCAAAACCACTCTATGATTATGAGAGACGCCGTAGTGGAGGGCTCTGGCAATTTAGACTACGTGGGGTTCTTTACCGTGCACCCAATTCTGAGCACACGGGCCTACAACATTTCCGCCTCCATCGGAAATGCAGCCGCCGCAGCCGGGATTCGAACCCGCGCCCTGCGGGTCAGCAGCCGAGTACCTTAGCCACTAGACCACCGCGGCGGGGCAATGTCACTCCTACTTCTAAATTCACATCTAAACCCAAAATAAGTGGTTGGAGAGAAGGCCACTGTGGTAGCTCAGTGGTTAGAGTTTCGAACGCGTTATTCGAAGGTTGTAGGTTCGATTCCTGCTCATGGCCGGTTATTTTTTGCATCCATTTTTCTTTCTTCTTGTTTACACTCAATTGGGTCTAATAACATCCGCTGTACATTCCTTGACTTTACTGTCTGTTAGATCTCTCTAATATTGTGTTAAAACACGGAAGAACGAGCCCTTAGGTATACACTTCTTTCGCTTATTTCATTTAACGAGAGTCTCGTACTGGCAGACTTGGTGTAATTAGGTTGTATAGGCGGGACTATTAATCAGCTGCCCGCTCATAATAAGTTCACGTGCTACGTGACGCCAAACATGCGCATAAAAGTGTGTTTTTAAACTCGCCGCTTGGCTTACAGATGGCGCTGACTGTCACTCCTATTTCTAAATTCACATATTAACCCAAAAGAGGTGTATGGAGGGAAGGCCGCTGTGGTAGTTCAGTGGGTAGAGCATCGAACGCCTTATTCGAAGGTCGTAGGTTAGATTCCTGCTCACGGCTGGTTATTTTTTCATCCACTTTTCTTTCTTGCTATTTACATTCAATTGGGTCTGATAACTTCCCCAGTACATTCCTTGACTTTACTGTCTTTTAGATCTCATTATAATTGTATTAAAACACGGAAAAACGAGCCCTTAGGTATACACTTCTTTCCTTTATTTCATTAAACGAGGGTCTCGTACTGGCAGACTTGATGTAATTAGGTTGTATACGAGGGACCATTAATCAGCTGCCCGCTCATAATAAGTTCACGTGCTACGTGACGCCAAACATGCGCATAAAAGAGTGTTTTCACACTCGTCGCTTGGCCTATAGATGGCGCTGACTGTCACTCCTACGTCTAAATTCACATATAAACCCAAAATAAGTGAATGGAGGGAAGGCTGCTGTGGTAGCTGAGTCGTTAGAGCATCGAACGCGTTATTCGAAGGTCGTAGGTTCAATTCCTGCTCACGGATGGTTATTTTTTCATCCACATTTATTTCTTCTTATTTACATTCAATTGGGTCTAATAACTTCCCCTGTACAATCCTTGGCTTTACTGTTTGTTAGATCTTATTAATATTGTGTTGAAACACGAAAAAACGAGCCCTTAGGTATACACTTCTTTCCCTTATTTCATTTAACGAGAGTCTCGTACTGGCAGACTTGGTGTCAATAGGTTGTATACGAGGGTCTAATAATCAGCTGCCCGCTCATAATAACTTCACGTGCTACGTGACGCAAAACATGCGCATAAAAGAGTGTTTTAACACTCGTCACTTGGCTTATAGAAGGCGCTGATTGTCACTCCTAATTCTAAATTCACATATAAACCCAAAATAGGTGGACGGAGGAAGGGCCGCTGTGGTAGTTCAGTGGGTAGAGCATCGAACGCCTTATTCGAAGGTCGTAGGTTAGATTCCTGCTCACGGCTGCTTATTTTTTCATCCACTTTTCTTTCTTGCTATTTACATTCAATTGGGTCTGATAACTTCCCCAGTACATTCCTTGGCTTTACTGTCTTTTAGATCTCATTATAATTGTATTAAAACACGGAAAAACGAGCCCTTAGGTATACACTTCTCTCCCTTATTTCATTAAACAAGGGTCTCGTACTGACAGACTTGGTGTCATTAGGTTGTATTACGAGGGAATATTAATCAGCTGCCCGCTCATAATAAGTTCACGTGCTACGTGATGCCAAACATGCGCATAAAAGAGTGTTTTAACACTCGTCGCTTGGCTTATAGATAGCGCTGACTGTCACTCCTACTTCTAAATTCACATATAAACCCAAAATAGGTGGAAGGAGGGAAGGCCGCTGTGGTAGCTCAGTGGTTAGAGCATCGAACGCGTTATTCGAAGGTCGTAGGTTCGATCCCTGCTAACGGCTGGTTATTTTTTCATCCACTTTTCTTTCTTCCTATTTACATTCAATTGGGTGTAATAACTTCCCCTGTAAATTCCTTGGCTTTACTGTCTGTTAGATCTTATTAATATTGTGTTGAAACACGAAAAAACGAACCCTTGGGTGTACACTTCTTTCCCTTATTTCATTTAACGAGAGTCTCGTACTGGCGGACTTGGTGTCAATAGGTTGTATACGAGGGTCTAATAATCAGCTGCCCGCTCATAATAACTTCACGTGCTACGTGACGCAAAACATGCGCATAAAAGAGTGTTTTAACACTCGTCGCTTGGCTTATAGATGGCGCTGACTGTCACTCCTAATTCTAAATTCACATATAAACCCAAAATAGGTGGATGGAGGAAGGGCCGCTGTGGTAGTTCAGTGGGTAGAGCATCGAACGCGTTATTCGAAGGTCGTAGGTTAGATTCCTGCTCACGGCTGGTTATTTTTTCATCCACTTTTCTTTCTTGCTATTTACATTCAATTGGGTCTGATAACTTCCCCAGTACATTCCTTGGCTTTACTGTCTTTTAGATCTCATTATAATTGTATTAAAACACGGAAAAACGAGCCCATAGGTATACACTTCTCTCCCTTATTTCATTAAACAAGGGTCTCGTACTCACAGACTTGGTGTCATTAGGTTGTATTACGAGGGACTATTAATCAGCTGCCCGCTCATAATAAGTTCACGTGCTACGTGATGCCAAACATGCGCATAAAAGAGTGTTTTAACACTCGTCGCTTGGCTTATAGATAGCGCTGACTGTCACTCCTACTTCTAAATTCACATATAAACCCAAAATATGTGGATCGAGGGAAGGCCGCTGTGGTAGCTCAGTGGATAGAGCATCGAACGCGTTATTCGAAGGTCGTAGGTTCGATTCCTGCTCACGGCTGGTTATTAATTCATCTACTTTTCTTTCTTCCTATTTACATTCAATTGGGTGTAATAACTTCCCCTGTACATTCCTTGACTTTACTGTCTGTTAGATCTCTCTAATATTGTGTGAAAACACGGAAAAACGAGCCCTAGGTATACACTTTTTTGACTTATTTCATTAAACGAGGGTATCGTACTGGCAGACTTGGTGTAATTAGGTTGTATACGAGGGACTATTAATTAGCTGCCCGCTCATAATAAGTTCACGTGCTACGTGACGCCAAACATGCGCAATAAAGAGTTTTTTCACGTCGTAGCTTGGCTTATAGATGGCGCTGACTGTCACTCCTACTTCTGATATGTGGGGTTTAACGTCCCAAAACCACTATATGATTATGAGAGACGCCGTAGTGGAGGGCTCTGGAAATTTAGACTGCGTGGGGTTCTTTCCCGTGCACCCAATTTTGAGCTCACGGGCCTACAACACCTCCGCCTCCATCGGAAATGCAGCCGCCACAGCCGGGATTCAAACCCGCGCCCTGCGGGTCAGCAGCCGAGTACCTTAGCCACTAGACCACCGCGGCGGGGCAATGTGACTCCTACTTCTAAATTCACATATAAACTCAAAATAAGTGGTTGGAGAGAAGGCCACTGTGGTAGCTCAGTGGTTAGAGTTTCGAACGCGTTATTCGAAGGTTGTAGGTTCGATTCCTGCTCATGGCAGGTTATTTTTTGCATCCATTTTTCTTTCTTCTTGTTTACACTCAATTGGGTCTAATAACATCCCCTGTACATTCCTTGACTTTACTGTCTGTTAGATCTCTCTAATATTGTGTTAAAACACGGAAGAACGAGCCCTTAGGTATACACTTCTTTCGCTTATTTCATTTAACGAGAGTCTCGTACTGGCAGACTTGGTGTAATTAGGTTGTATAGGAGGGACTATTAATCAGCTGCCCGCTCATAATAAGTTCACGTGCTACGTGACGCCAAACATGCGCATAAAAGTGTGTTTTTAAACTCGCCGCTTGGCTTACAGATGGCGCTGACTGTCACTCCTATTTCTAAATTCACATATTAACCCAAAATAAGTGTATGGAGGGAAGGCCGCTGTGGTAGTTCAGTGGGTAGAGCATCGAACGCCTTATTCGAAGGTCGTAGGTTAGATTCCTGCTCACGGCTGGTTATTTTTTCATCCACTTTTCTTTCTTGCTATTTACATTCAATTGGGTCTGATAACTTCCCCAGTACATTCCTTGACTTTACTGTCTTTTAGATCTCATTATAATTGTATTAAAACACGGAAAAACGAGCCCTTAGGTATACACTTCTTTCCTTTATTTCATTAAACGAGGGTCTCGTACTGGCAGACTTGATGTAATTAGGTTGTATACGAGGGACCATTAATCAGCTGCCCGCTCATAATAAGTTCACGTGCTACGTGACGCCAAACATGCGCATAAAAGAGTGTTTTCACACTCGTCGCTTGGCCTATAGATGGCGCTGACTGTCACTCCTACGTCTAAATTCACATATAAACCCAAAATAAGTGAATGGAGGGAAGGCTGCTGTGGTAGCTAAGTCGTTAGAGCATCGAACGCGTTATTCGAAGGTCGTAGGTTCAATTCCTGCTCACGGATGGTTATTTTTTCATCCACATTTATTTCTTCTTATTTACATTCAATTGGGTCTAATAACTTCCCCTGTACAATCCTTGGCTTTACTGTCTGTTAGATCTTATTAATATTGTGTTGAAACACGAAAAAACGAGCCCTTAGGTATACACTTCTTTCCCTTATTTCATTTAACGAGAGTCTCGTACTGGCAGACTTGGTGTCAATAGGTTGTATACGAGGGTCTAATAATCAGCTGCCCGCTCATAATAACTTCACGTGCTACGTGACGCAAAACATGCGCATAAAAGAGTGTTTTAACACTCGTCACTTGGCTTATAGAAGGCGCTGATTGTCACTCCTAATTCTAAATTCACATATAAACCCAAAATAGGTGGACGGAGGAAGGGCCGCTGTGGTAGTTCAGTGGGTAGAGCATCGAACGCCTTATTCGAAGGTCGTAGGTTAGATTCCTGCTCACGGCTGCTTATTTTTTCATCCACTTTTCTTTCTTGCTATTTACATTCAATTGGGTCTGATAACTTCCCCAGTACATTCCTTGGCTTTACTGTCTTTTAGATCTCATTATAATTGTATTAAAACACGGAAAAACGAGCCCATAGGTATACACTTCTCTCCCTTATATCATTAAACAAGGGTCTCGTACTGACAGACTTGGTGTCATTAGGTTGTATTACGAGGGAATATTAATCAGCTGCCCGCGCATAATAAGTTCACGTGCTACGTGATGCCAAACATGCGCATAAAAGAGTGTTTTAACACTCGTCGCTTGGCTTATAGATTGCGCTGACTGTCACTCCTACTTCTAAATTCACATATAAACCCAAAATAGGTGGAAGGAGGGAAGGCCGCTGTGGTAGCTCAGTGGTTAGAGCATCGAACGCGTTATTCGAAGGTCGTAGGTTCGATCCCTGCTCACGCCTGGTTATTTTTTCATCCACTTTTCTGTCTTCCTATTTACATTCAATTGGGTGTAATAACTTCCCCTGTAAATTCCTTGGCTTTACTGTCTCTTAGATCTCTCTAATATTGTGTGAAAACACGGAGAAACGAGCCCTAGGTATACACTTTTTTCTCTTATTTGATTAAACGAGGGTCTCGTACTGGCAGACTTGGTGTATTTAGGTTGTATACGAGGGACTAATAATTAGCTGCCCGCTCATAATAAGTTCACGTGCTACGTGACGCCAAACATGTGCAATAAAGAGTGTTTTCACATCGTAGCTTGGCTTATAGATGGCGCTGACTGTCACTCCTACTTCTGATATGTGGGGTTTAACGTCCCAAAACCACTATATGATTATGAGAGACGCCGTAGTGGAGGGCTCTGGAAATTTAGACTTCGTGGGGTTCTTTAACCTGCACCCAATTCTGAGCACACGGGCCTACAACATTTCCGCCTCCATCGGAAATGCAGCCACCGCAGCCGGGATTCGAACCCGCGCCCTGCGGGTCAGCAGCCGAGTACCTTAGCCACTAGACCACCGCGGCGGGGCAAGGTCACTCCTAGTTCTCAATTCACATATAAACCCAAAATAAGTGGTTGGAAGGAAGGCCGCTGTGGTAGGTCAGTGGTTAGAGCTTCGAATCGGTTATTCGAAGGTCGTAGTTTCGATTCCTGCTCACGGCTGGTTATTTTTTTCATCCACTCTTCTTTCTTCTCGTTTACATTCAATTGGGTCTAATAACTTCCCCTGTACATTCCTAGGGTTTACTGTCTGTTAGATCTCTCTAATATTGTGTTAAAACACGGAAGGATGAGCCTTTAGGTAAACACTTCTTTCCCTTATTCCATTGAACAAGCCTCTCTTACTGGCAGACTTGGTGTAATTAGGTTGTATACGCGGGACTATTATCAGCTGCCCGCTCATAATAAGTTCACGTGCTACGTGACGCCAAACATGCGCATGAAAGCGTGTTTTCCAACTCGTCACTTGGCTTACAGATGGTGCTGACTGTCACTCCTATTTCTAAATTCACTTATAAACCCAAAATAAGTGAATGGTGGGAAGGCCGCTGTGGTAGCTCAGTGGTTAGTGCATCGAACGCGTTATTCGAAGGTAGTAGGTTCGATTCCTGCTCACGGCTGGGAATCTTTTTATCCACTTTCCTTTCTTCTTATTTACATTCCATTGGGTCTAATAACTACCTTGTACTTTCCTTGGCTTTACTGTTTGTTAGATATCATTAATATTGTGTTGAAACACGGAAAAACGAGCCCTTAGGTATACACTTCTTTCCTTTATTTCATTAAAAGAGGGTCTCGTACTGGCAGACTTTGTGTCATTAGGTTGTATACGAGGGACTGTTAATCAGCTGTCCGCTCATAATAAGTTCTTGAACTACGTGACGCCAAACATGCGCATAAAAGAGTGTTTTAACACTCGTCACTTGGCCTATAGATAGCGCTGACTGTCACTCTTACTTCTAAATTCACATATAAACCCAAAATAAGTGAATGGTGGGAAGGCCGCTGTGGTAGCTCAGTGGTTAGAGCATAGAACGCGTTATTCGAAGGTCGTAGGTTCGATTCCTGCTCACGGCTGGTTGTTTTTTTATCCACTTTCCTTTCTTCTTATTTACATTCTATTGGGCCTAATAACGACCCTGTACATTCTTTGGCCTTACTGTCTGTTATATCTCATTAATATTGTGTTAAAACACGGAAAAACGAGCCCTTAGGTATACACTTCTTTCCTTTATTTCATTAAACGAGGGTCTCGTACTGGCAGACTTGGTGTCATTAGGTTGTATACGAGGGACTGTTAATCAGCTGTCCGCTCATAATAAGTTCTTGAACTACGTGACGCCAAACATGCGCATAAAAGAGTGTTTTAACACTCGTCACTTGGCCTATAGATAGCGCTGACTGTCACTTCTACTTCTAAATTCACATATAAACCCAAAATGGGTGGAAGGAGGGAAGGCCGCTGTGGTAGCTCAGTGGTTAGAGCATCGAACGCGTTATTCGAAGGTCGTAGATTCGATCCCTGCTCACGGCTGGTTATCTTTTCATCCACTTTTCTTTCTTCCTATTTACATTCAATTGGGTGTAATAACTTCCCCTGTAAATTCCTTGGCTCTACTGTCTCTTAGATCTCTCCAAAATTGTGTGAAAACACGGAAAAACGAGCCCTAGGTATACACTTTTTGGACTTATTTCATTAAACGAGGGTCTCGTACTGGCAAACTTGGTGTAATTAGGTTGTATACGAGGGACTATTAATTAGCTGCCCGCTCATAATAAGTTCACGTGCTACGTGACGCCAAACATGCGCAATAAAGAGTTTTTTCGCATCGTAGCTTGGCTTATGGATGGCGCTGACTGTCATTGCTACTTCCGATATGTGGGGTTTAACATCCCAAAACCACTATATGATTATGAGAGACGCCGAAGTGGAGGGCTCTGGAAATTTAGACTACGTGGGGTTCTTTAACGTGCACCCAATTCTGAGCACAAGGCCTACAACACTTCCGCCTCCATCGGAAATGCAGCCGCCGCAGCCGGGATTTGAACCCGCGCCCGGCGGGTCAGCAGCCGAGTACCTTAGCCACTAGACTACCGCGGCGGGACAATGTCACTCCTACTTCTAAATTCACATATAAACCCAAAATAAGTGGTTGAAGGGAAGACCACTGTATTAGCTCAGTGGTCAGAGCTTCGAACGCGTTATTCGAAGGTTGTAGGTTCGATTCCTACTCACGGCTGGTTATTTTTTGCATCCACTTTTCTTTCTTCTTGTTTACATTTAATTGGGTCTAATAACTTCCCCTGTACATTCCTTGACTTTACTGTCTGTTAGTTCTCTCTAATATTGTGTTAAAACACGAAAGAACGAGCCCTTAGGTATACACTTCTTTCCCTTATTTCATTTACCGTGAGTCTTGTACTGGCAGACTTGGTGTAATTAGATTCTATACGAGGGACTATTAATCAGCTGCCCGCTCATAATGAGTTCACGTGCTACGTGACGCCAAACATGCGCATAAAAGTGTGTTTTCAAACTCGTCGCTTGGCTTACAGATGGCGCTGACTGTCACTCCTATTTCTAAATTCACATATTAACCCAAGATAAGTGAATGGAGGAAAGGCCGCTGTGGTAGCTCAGTGGTTAGAGCATCGAACACGTTATTTGAAGGTCGGTGGTTCGATTCCTGCACACGGCTGCTTATTTTCCATCCATTTTTCTTTCTTCTTATTTACATTCAATTGGGTCTAATAACTTCCCCTGTACATTCCTTAGGTTCACTGTCTCTTAGATCTCTGTAATATTGTGTTAAAACACAAAAAACGAGCCCTAGGTATACACTTCTTTCCCTTATTTCATCAAACGAGGGTCTCGTACTGGCAGACTTGGTGTAATTAGGTTGTATACGAGAGACTATTAATCAGCTGCAAGCTCATAATAAGTTCACGTGCTACGTGTCGCCAAACATGCGCATAAAAGAGTGTTTTCACACTCGTCGCTTGGCTTATAGATGTCACTGACTGTCACTCCTATTCTAAATTCACATATAAACCCAAAATAAGTGAATGGTGGGAAGGCTGCTGTGGTAGCTCAGTGGTTAGAGCATCGAACGTGTTATTCGAAGGTCGTAGGTTTGATTCCTGCTCACCGCTGGTTATTTTTTTATCCACTTTTTTTCTTCTTATTTACATTTATTTGGGCCTAATAACTACCCTGTACATTCCTTGGCTTTACTGTCTGTTAGATCTCATTATTATTGTGTTAAAACACGGAAAAACGAGCCCTTAGGTATACACTTCTTTCCTTTATTTCATTAAACGAGGGTCTCATACTGGCAGACTTGGTGCCATTAGGTTGCATACGAGGGACTGTTAATCAGCTGCCCGCTCATAATAAGTTCTTGAACTACGTTACGCCAAACATGCGCATAAAAGAGTGTTTTAACACTCGTCACTTGGCCTATAGATAGCGCTGACTGTCATTCCTACTTATAAATTCACATATAAACCCAAAATAGGTGAAAGGAGGGAAGGCCGCTGTGGTAGCTCAGTGGTTAGAGCATCGAACGCGTTATTCGAAGGTCGTAGGTTCGATCCCTGCTCACGGCTGGTTAATTTTTCATCCACTTTTCTTTCTTCCTATTTACATTCAGTTGGGTGTAATAACTTTCCCTGTAAATTCCTTGGCTTTACTGTCTCTTAGATCTCTCTAATATTGTGTGAAAACACGGAAAAATGAGCCCTAGGTATACACTTTTTTCCCTATCTTCATTAAACGAGGGTCTTGTACTGGCAGGCTTGGTGTATTTAGGTTGTATACGAGGGACTATTAATTAGCTGCCCGCTCATAATAAGTTCACGTGCTACGTGACGCCAAACATGCGCAATAAAGAGTGTTTTCACATCGTAGCTTGGCTTATAGATGGCACTGACTGTCACTCCTACTTCTGATATGTGAGGTTTAACGTCCCAAAACCACTATATGATTATGAGAGACGCCGTAGAGGAGGGCTCTGAAAATTTAGACTTCGTGGGGTTCTTTAAACTGCACCCAATTCTGAGCACACGGGCCTACAACATTTCCGCCTCCATCGGAAATGCAGCCACTACAGCTGGGATTTGAACCCGCGCCCTGCGGGTCAGCAGCCGAGTACCTTAGCCACTAGACCACCGCGGCGGGGCATTGTCACTCCTGCTTCTAAATTCACATATAAACCCAAAATAAGTGGTTGGAGGGAAGGCCGCTGTGGTAGGTCAGTGGTTAGAGCGTCAAACGCGTTATTCGAAGGTCGTAGTTTCGACTCCTGCTCACGGCTGGTTATTTTTTTCATCCACTTTTCTTTCTTCTTGTTTACATTCAATTGGGTCTAATAGCTTCCCCTGTACATTCCTAGGGTTTACTGTCTGTTAGATCTCTCTAATATTGTGTTAAAGCACGGAAGAACGAGCCCTTAAGTGAACACTTCTTTCTCTTATTCCATTGAACGAGGGTCTCGTACTGGCAGACTTGGTGTAATTAGGTTGTATACGCGGGACTATTAATCAGCTGCCCGCTCATAATAAGTTCACGTGCTACGTGACGCCAAACATGCGCATAAAAGAGTGTTTTCACACTCGTCGCTTGGCCTATAGATGGCGCTGACTGTTACTCCTACGTCTAAATTCACATATAAACCCAAAATAAGTGAATGGAGGGAAGGCCGCTGTGATAGCTAAGTCGTTAGAGCATCGAACGCGTTATTCGAAGGTCGTAGGTTCGATTCCTGCTCACGGCTGGTTATTTTTTCATCCACATTTATTTCTTCTTATTTACATTCAATTGGGTCTAATAACTTCCCCTGTACAATCGTTGGCTTTACTGTCTGTTAGATCTTATTAATATTGTGTTGAAACACGAAAAAACGAGCCCTTGGGTATACACTTCTTTCCCCTATTTCATTTAACGAGAGTCTCGTACTGGCAGACTTGGTGTCAATAGGTTGTACACGAGGGTCTAATAATCAGCTGCCCGCTCATAATAACTTCACGTGCTACGTGACGCAAAACATGCGCATAAAAGAGTGCTTTAACACTCGTCGCTTGGCTTATAGATGGCGCTGACTGTCACTCCTAATTCTAAATTCACATATAAACCCAAAATAGGTGGATGGAGGAAGGGCCGCTGTGGTAGTTCAGTGGGTAGAGCATCGAACGCGTTATTCGAAGGTCGTAGGTTAGATTCCTGCTCACGGCTGGTTATTTTTTCATCCACTTTTCTTTCTTGCTATTTACATTCAATTCGGTCTGATAACTTCCCCAGTACATTCCTTGGCTTTACTGTCTTTTAGATCTCATTATAATTGTATTAAAACACGGAAAAACGAGCCCATAGGTACACACTTCTCTCCCTTATTTCATTAAACAAAGGTCTCGTACTGACAGTTTTGGTGTCATTAGGTTGTATTACGAGTGACTATTAATCAGCTGCCCGCTCATAATAAGTTCACGTGCTACGTGATGCCAAACATGCGCATAAAAGAGTGTTTAACAACCGTCGCTTGGCTTATAGATAGCGCTGACTGTCACTCCTACTTCTAAATTCACATATAAACCCAAAATAGGTGGATGGAGGGAAGGCTGCTGTGGTAGCTCAGTGGATAGAGCATCGAACGCGTTATTCGAAGGTCGTAGGTTCGATTCCTGCTCACGGCTGGTTATTGTTTCATCCACTTTTCTTTCTTCCTATTTACATTCAATTTGGTCTAATAACTACCCTGTACATTCCTTGGCTTCACTGTCTGTTAGATCTCATTTATATTGTGTTAAAACACGGAAAAACGAGCCCTTAGGTATACATTCTTTCCTTTATTTCATTAAAAGAGGGTCTCGTACTGGAAGACTTGGTGTCATTAGGTTGTATACGAGGGACTGTTAATCAGCTGCCCGTTCAAAATAAGTTCTTGAACTACGTGATGCCAAACATGCGCATAAAAGAGTGTTTTAACACTCGTCGCTTGGCTTATAGATAGCGCTGACTGTCACTCCTACATCTAAATTCACATATAAACCCAAAATCGGTGGATGGAGGGAAGGCCGCTGTGGTAGCTCAGTGGATGGAGCATCGAACGCGTTATTCGAAGGTCGTAGGTTCGATTACTGCTCACGGCTGGTTATTTTTTCATCCAATTTTCTTTCTTCCTATTTACATTCAATTGGGTGTAATAACTTCCCCTGTACATTCCTTGACTTTACTGTCTGTTAGATCTCTCTAATATTGTGTGAAAACACGGAAAAACGAGCCCTAGGTATACACTTTTTTCCCTTATTTCATTAAACGAGGGTCTCGTACTGGCAGACTTGGTGTATTAAAGTTGTATACGAGGGACTATTAATTAGCTGCCCGCTCATAATAAGTTCACGTGCTACGTGACGCCAAACATGCGCAATAAAGAGTGTTTTCACATCGTAGCTTGGCTTATAGATGGCGCTGACTGTCACTCCTACTTCTGATACGTGAGGTTTAACGTCCCAAAACCACTATATGATTATGAGAGACGCCGTAGTGGAGGGCTCTGGAAATTTAGACTTCGTGGGGTTCTTTAACCTGCACCCAATTCTGAGCACACGGGCCTACAACATTTCCGCCTCCATCGGAAATGCAGCCACCACAGCTGGGATTCAAACCCGCGCCCTGCGGGTCAGCAGCCGAGTACCTTAGCCACTAGACCACCGCGGCGGGGCATTGTCACTCCTGCTTCTAAATTCACATATAAACCCAAAATAAGTGGTTGGAGGGAAGGCCGCTGTGGTAGGTCAGTGGTTAGAGCGTCAAACGCGTTATTCGAAGGTCGTAGTTTCGATTCCTGATCACGGCTGGTTATTTTTTTATCCACTTTTCTTTCTTCTTGTTTACATTCAATTGGGTCTAATAGCTTCCCCTGTACATTCCTAGGGTATACTGTCTGTTAGATCCCTCTAATATTGTGTTAAAGCACGGAAGAACGAGCCCTTAAGTAAACACTTCTTTCCCTTATTCCATTGAACGAGGTTCTCGTACTGGCAGACTTGGTGTAATTAGGTTGTATACGCGGGACTATTAATCAGCTGCCCGCTCATAATAAGTTCACGTGCTACGTGACGCCAAACATGCGCATAAAAGCGTGTTTTCAAACTCGTCGCTTGGCTTACAGATGGCACTGACTGTCACTCTTTTTTCTAAATTCACATATTAACCCAAAATAAGTGGATGGAGGGAAGGCCGCTGTGGTAGCTCAGTGGTTAGAGCATCGAACGCGTTATTCGAAGGTCGGTGGTTAGATTCCTGCTCACGGCTGCTTATTTTTCCATTCGCTTTTCTTTTTCTTATTTACATTCAATTGGGTCTAAGAACTTCCCCTCTACAATGCTTGGCGTTACTGTCTGTTAGATCTCTCTAATATTGTGTTAAAACGCAAAAAAACGAGCCCTAGGTATACACTTCTTTCCCTTATTTCATTAAACGTCGGTCTCGTACTGACAGACTTGGTGTCATTAGGTTGTATACGAGTAACTATTAATCAGCTGCCCGCTCATAATAAGTTCACGTGCTACGTGACGCCAAATATGCGCATAAAAGAGTGTTTTCGCACTCGTCGCCTGGCTCATAGATGGCACTGACTGTCACTCCTACTTCTAAATTCACATATAAACCCAAAATAAGTGAATGGTGGGAAGGCCGCTGTGGTAGCTCAGTGGTTAGAGCATCGAACGCGTTATTTAAAGGTCGCAGGTTCGATTCCTGCTCACGGCTGGGAATTTTTTTATCCAATTTCCTTTCTTCTTATTTACACTCCATTAGGTCTAATAACTACCCTGTACATTCCTTGGCTTTACTGTTTGTTAGATCTCATTAATATTGTGTTAAAACACGGAAAAACGAGCCCTCAGGTATACACTTCTTTCCTTTATTTCATTAAACGAGGGTCTCGTACTGGCAGACTTGGCGTCATTAGGTTGTATACGAGGGACTGTTAATCAGCTGCCCGCTCATAATAAGTTTACGTGCTACGTGACGCCAAACATGCGCATAAAAGAGTGTTTTAACACTCGTCGCTTGGCTTATAGATAGCGCTGACTGTCACTCCGACTTCTAAATTCTTATATAAACCCAAAATAAGTGGATGAAGGAAGGGCCGCTGTGGTAGCTCAGTGGGTAGAGCATCGAACGCGTTATTCGAAGGTCGTAGGTTAGATTCCTGCTCTCGGCTGGTTATTTTTTCATCCACTTTTCTCTCTTGCTATTTACATTCAATTGGGTCTAATAACTTCCCCAGTACATTCCTTGGCTTTACTGTCTTTTAGATCTCAATATAATTGTAATAAAACACGGAAAAACGAGCCCATGGTATACACTTCTTTCCCTTATTTCATTAAACGAGGGTCTCGTACTGACAGACTTGGTGTCATTAGGTTGTATATGAGAGACTATTAATCAGCTGCCCGCTCATAATAAGTTCACGTGCTACGTGACGCCAAATATGCGCATAAAAGAGTGTTTTCGCACTCGTCGCCTGCTTATAGATGGCACTGACTGTCACTCCTACTTCTAAATTCACATATAAACCCAAAATAGGTGAAAGGTGGGAACGCCGCTGTAATAGCTCAGTGGATAGAGCACCGAACGCGTTATTCGAAGGTCGTAGGTTCGATTCCTGCTCACGGCTGGTTATTTTTTCATCCACTTTTCTTTCTATTTACATTCAATTGGGTGTAATAACTTCCCCTGTACATTCCTTGACTTTACTGTCTGTTAGATCTCTCTAATATTGTGTGAAAACACGGAAAAACGAGCCCTAGGTATACACTTTTTTGACTTATTTCATTAAACGAGGGTCTCGTACTGGCAGACTTGGTGTAATTAGGTTGTATACGAGGGACTATTATTTAGCTGCCCGCTCATAATAAGTTCACGTGCTACGTGACGCCAAACATGCGCAATAAAGAGTTTTTTCGCATCGTAGCTTGGCTTATAGATGGCGCTGACTGTCACTCCTACTTCTGATATGTGGGGTTTAACGTCCCAAAACCACTATATGATTATGAGAGACGCCGTAGTGGAGGGCTCTGGAAATTTAGACTACGTGGGGTTCTTTAACGTGCACCCAATTCTGAGCACACGGGCCTACAACACTTCCGCCTCCATCGGAAATGCAGCCGCCGCAGCCGGGATTCGAACCCGCGCCCTGCGGGTCAGCAGCCGAGTACCTTAGCCACTAGACTACCGCGGCGGGTCAATGTCACTCCTACTTCTAAATTCACATATAAACCCAAAATAAGTGGTTGGAGGGAAGGCCACTGTGGTAGCTCAGTGGTCAGAGCTTCGAACGCGTTATTCGAAGGTTGTAGGTTCGATTCCTGCTCACGGCTGGTTATTTTTTTATCCACTTTTTTTTCTTCTTATTTACATTCAATTGGGCCTAATAACTACCCTGTACATTCCTTGGCTTTACTGTCTGTTAGATCTCATTAATATTGTGTTAAAACACGGAAAAACGAGCCCTTAGGTATACACTTCTTTCCTTTATTTCATTAAACAAGGGTCTCGTACTGGCAGACTTGGTGTAATTAGGTTGTATACCAGGGACTATTATTAGCTGCCCGCTCATAATAAGTTCACGTGCTACGTTACGCCAAATATGCGCAATAAAGAGTGTTTTCACATCGTAGCTTGGCTTATAGATGGCGCTGACTGTCACTCCTACTTCTGATATGTGGGGTTTAACGTCCCAAAACCACTATATGATTATGAGAGACGCTTTACTGGAGGGCTCTGGAAATTTAGACTTCGTGGGGTTCTTTAACGTGCACCCAATTCTGAGCACACGGGCCTAAAACATTTCCGGCTCCATCGGAAATGCAGCCGCCACAGCCGGGATTCGAACCCACGCCCTGTGGGTCAGCAGCCGAGTACCTTAGCCACTAGACCACTGCGGCGGGGCAATGTCACTCCTACTTCTAAATTCACATATAAACCCAAAATAAGTGGTTGGAGGGAAGGCCGATGTGGTAGCTAAGTGGTTAGAGCTTCGAACGCGTTATTCGAAGCTCGTAGGTTCGATTCCTGCTCACGGCTGGTTATTTTTTTAAACCACTTTTCTTTCTTTCTGTTTACATTCAATTGGCTCTAATAACTTCCCCTCTACATTCCTTGGCTTTACTGTCTGTTAGATCTCTCTAATATTGTGTTAAAACACGGAAGAACGAGCCCTTAGGTAAAGACTTCTTTCCCTTATTTTATTAAACGAGGGTCTCGTACTGGCAGACTTGGTGTAATTAGGTTGTATACAAGGACTACTAATCAGCTGCCCGCTCATAATAAGTTCACGTGCTACGTGACGCCAAACATGCGCACAAATGTGTGTTTTCAAACTCGTCGCTTTGCTTTCAGATGGCGCTGACTGTCACTCCTATTTCTAAATTCACATATTAACCCAAAATAAGTGGATGGAGGGAAGGCCGCTGTGGTAGCTCAGTGGTTAGAGTATCGAACGCGTTATTCGATGGTCGGTGGTTTGATTCCTGCTCACGGCTGCTTATTTTTCCATCCACTTTTCTTTCTCCTTATTTACATTCAATTGGGTGTAAAACTTCCCCTGTACAATCCTTGGCTTTACTGTCTGTTAGATCTCATTATTATTTTGTTAAAACACGAAAAAACGAGCCCTTATGTATACACTTCTTCCCTTTATTTCATTAAACGAGGGTCTTGTACTGGCAGACTTGGTGTCATTAGGTTGTATACGAGGGACTGTTAATCAGCTGCCCGCTCATAATAAGTTCACGTGCTACGTGACGCCAAACATGCGTATAAAAGAGTGTTTTAACACTCGTCGCTTGGCTTAAAGATAGCGCTGACTGTCACTCCTACTTCTAAATTCACATATAAACCCAAAATAGGTGGATGGAGGGCAGGCCACTGTGGTAGCTCAGTGGTTAGAGCATCGAACGCGTTATTCGAAGGTCGTAGGTTCGATTCCTGCTCACGGCTGCTTATTTTTTCATCCACTTTTCTTTCTTCCTATTTACATTCAATTGGGTGTAATAACTTCCCCTGTAAATTCCTTGGCTTTACTGTCTGTTAGATCTCTCTAATATTGTGTGAAAACACGGAAAAACGAGCCTTAGGTATACACTTTTCTCCCTTATTTTATTAAACGAGGGTCTCGTACTGGCAGACTTGGTGTAATTAGGTTGTATACGGGGGACTATGAATTAGCTGCCCGCTCATAATAAGTTCACGTGCTACGTTACGCCAAACATGCGCAATAAAGAGTGTTTTCACATCGCAGCTTGGCTTATAGATGGCGCTGACTGTCACTCCTACTTCTGATATGTGGGTTTTGACGTCCCAAAACCACTATATGAATATGAGAGACGCCGTAGTGGAGGGCTCTGGAAATTTTGACTTCGTGGGGTTCTTTAACGTGCACCCAATTCTGAGCACACGGACCTACAACATTTCCGCCTCCATCGGAAAGGCAGCCGCCGCAGCCGGGATTCGAACCCGCGCCCTGCGGGTCAGCAGCCGAGTACCTTAGCCACTAGACCACCGCGGCGGGGCAATGTCACTCCTACTTCTAAATTCACATATAAACCCAAAATAGGTGGTTGAAGGGAAGGCCGCTGTGGTAGCTCAGTGGTTAGAGCTTCGAACGCGTTATTCGAAGGTCGTAGGTTCGATTCCTGCTCACGGCTGGTTATTTTTTTCTTCCACTTTTCTTTCTTCTTGTTTACATTCAGTTGGGTCTAATAACTTCCCCTGTACATTCCTTGGCTTTACTGTCTGTTAGATCTCTCTAATATTGTGTTAAAACACAAAAAACGAGCCCTAGGTATACACTTCTTTCCCTTATTTCATTAAACGAGGGTCTCGTACTGGTAGACTTGGTGTGATTAGGTTGTATACGAGGGACTACTAATCAGCTGCCCACTAATAATAAGTTAACGTGCTACGTGACGCCGAACATGCGCATAAAAGTGTGTTTTCACACCCGTCCCTTGGCTTACAGATGGCACTGACTGTCACTCCTATTTCTAAATTCACATATTAACCCAAAATAAGTGGATGGAGGGAAGGCCGCTGTGGTAGCTCAGTGGTTAGAGCATCGAACGCGTTATTCGAAGGTCGGTGGTTCGATTCCTGCTCACAGCTGCTTATTTTTCCATCCACTTTTCTTTCTTCTTATTTACATTCAATTGGGTCTAATAACTTCCCCTGTACATTCCTTGGCTTTACTGTCTGTTAGATCTCTTTAATATTGTGTTAAAACACAAAAAACGAGCCCTAGGTATTCACTTCTTTCCCTTATTTCATTAAACGAGGGTCTCGTACTGGCAGACTTGGTGTAATTAGGTTGTATACGAGGGACTGTTAATCAGCTGCCCGCTCATAATAAGTTCACGTGCTACTTGACGCCAAACATGCGCATAAAAGAGTGTTTTAACACTCGTCGCATGGCTTATGGATAGCGCTGACTGTCACTCCTACTTCTAAATTCACATATAAACCCAAAATAGGTGGATGGAGGGAAGGCCGCTGTGGTAGCTTAGAGGTTAGAGCATCGAACGCGTTATTCGAAGGTCGTAGGTTCGATTCCTGCTCACGGCTGGTTATTTTTTCATCAACTTTTCTTTCTTCCTATTTACATTCAATTGGGTGTAATAACTTCCCCTGTAAATTCCTTGGCTTTACTGTCTGTTAGATCTCTCTAATATTGTGTGAAAACACAGAAAAACGAGCCCTAGGTATACACGTTTTTTCCTTAATTCATTAAACGAGGGTCTCGTACTGGCAGACTTGGTGTAATTAGGTTGTATACGAGAGACTATTAATTAGCTTCCCGCTCATAATAAGTTTACGTGCTACGTGACGCTAAACATGCGCAATAAAGAGTGTTTTCACATCGTAGCTTTGCTTATAGATGGCGCTGACTATCACTCCTACTTCTGATACGTGGGGTTTAACGTCCGAAAACAACTATATGATTATGAGAGACGCCGTAGTTGAGGGCTCTGGAAATTTAGACTTCGTGGGGTTCTTAAACGTGCACCCAATTCTGAGCACACGGGCCTACAACATTTCCGCCTCCATCGGAAATTTAGCCGCCACAGCTGGGATTCGAACCCGCGCCCTGCGGGTCAGCAGCCGAGTACCTTAGCCACTAGACCACCGCGGCGGCGATTGTCACTCCTACTTCTAAATTCACATATAAACCCGAAATAAGTGGTTGGAGGGAAGGCTGCTGTGGTAGCTCAGTGGTTAGAGCTTCGAACGCGTTATTCGAAGACCGTAGGTTCGATTCCTGCGCACGGCTGCTTATTTTTCCATCCACTTTTCTTTCTTCTTATTTACATGCAATTGGGTCTAATAACTTCCCCTGTACATTCCTTGGCTTTACTGTCTGTTAGATCTCTCTAATATTGTGTTAAAACACAAAAAACGAGCCCTAGGTATACACTTCTTTCCCTTATTTCATTAAACGAGGGTCTCGTACTGCCAGACTTGGTGTGATTAGGTTGTATACGAGGGACTAATAATCAGCTGCCCACTAATAATAAGTTAACGTGCTACGTGACGCCGAACATGCGCATAAAAGTGTGTTTTCACACTCGTCGCTTGGCTTACAGATGGCACTGACTGTCACTCCTATTTCTAAATTCACATATTAACCCAAAATAAGTGGATGGAGGGAAGGCCGCTGTGGTAGCTCAGTGG